>NC_056734.1:720542789-720577789 GCF_019279795.1 Protopterus annectens
AAAATTATGAACCAATTCTATATAATCTTACGTTAAAAGATATCATTTTGAAAATAAAGTTTAAGTTTTTCTGAAAAAGTCAAGACCATGGAATCCATGTACATTGCAGGGACTTGAAAACAGAATGACCTCATCTGCATTGAATTTATGCTAAAAGTGTAATTTAGTTATAATATATTAAAATAATAAAAAGAACTTTGGAGTACTTTGCATTAATCTTCCTTAGAAGTGAAAATCAGTGGCAGTTTCAATATAAATAAATTCATAAGATAATCTTGTAGAAGGAATAACTCCCATGTTAGTAAAAGGGAATTTGTTTTTCTATTGGCACTGCAGCTGTGATTCAACTGGAATTTGTCTATTGTAAACTAGAGTACTAGAGTACTAGAGTACTAATAATGAGTTTCTTTCTCCGTTCAAACATGGGCCCTCGTTTTCATTTCTTTGTCATTTTTAAACTAACTATAACATACTAACTGTATAAGGACTGCTTTTACTGATTAGGACTAGTATTCATAGAAAGCTTGTATGCTGCTCTATATAAAAAGTCTAAAAACTATCAGCCTGAGGAAGGAGACTATTCAGGGGAAAATAGTAAGTTTGCAACAGGAGAAAATAATGTGGTATGCAGGATACATGAATGACTGCGGAATTATGTGGAAATTTGGCTCCAGATGCAGATGAGGGACAATGAATAAGCAAATAATGCTATCAATGATGTCAGAGTGAGTCAGAGACATATAAAACAAGCACGCTGCACCAACCTCATCTCCTGTTTTGAATGGCATCAGTTGGTGATATACAAGATCACAAGAGTGTTTGCAAGAGCAATAACTATATCAGTGCAGCATATGACAGTGGTTACTGTCACAGCCATAACATACTTGCTTGAAAACATCTTTAGCAGAATATAACCATTCCAGCAGGTGAACATACTTGTTGGTACAGTGATCAAGGATCATAGCAGCTAGTCAGAGGAAAACTGGCAACATTGGAACCCCATGGAAGACAGAGGCTGGCACAATACATCATCATCATCATCAACCCCCTTATTCCCATTTTCTACAAAGGGGTGGAGTGATGTGTCAGCTGTTGCTATCTCTCTCTCTCTCTCTCTCTCTCTCTATTCAATGCCACTCTCCTGTCTTCTTTGACACTCATGCTTGACTGTCATAGGCCTTTTCTCACACAATCCATCCACTTCTTTGCTATATCCCCTTGTTTCCTGTGGCTTTCTTCCTGTATGTCCCAAATCTTCTTCAAATTATCTTCTACTTTTCTACACATGTGCTTGAACCACTGTAATCCTCTTTAACATTTTCTGAAATTGGAGCTACTTTGACTTCTGCTCTTATATCCTCATGTCTTCATCTGTCCCACAGAATGCATCCTAACACCGATCTCAGACACTTCATCTTCATCATGTCAGACTTCCTCAACTGCTCTGGCTTTACTTCCCAAGTTTCTGTAGCATACAGTAACTGAACACACCATTATTTTCTACACCTTACTTTTCAGCTTCTTTTTAATTGTCCTGTCATACATTACACCTGACACTGCATTCCAGTTTACTGCAGCCCTCTGTTTCTAGCTTTGATCTCTTCATTCTGACATCCCTTCACCTGGAACACCACTCCCAGATGCTTGTAGCTGTTAACTTGTTCCCCTATTTTCCCTTCTATCTCAGTTGTCACCTTCTTCTGATTCCCCTATTTGCTGCCATTACCACTGTCTGATCTGTACCTAGTTTGTGCCTTCTGTTTCACATTCCATTCAAATTTCTTTTCCTGACGTTCTTGCTCAAAGTCTGGCTGTAATGCCACCTTGTCTGCATAGAGCAACAGCGTTCATCTGTCCCCTCTGACCTGTTTGCTAATGTAGTCCATCATCCATATGAACAGCAGAATGCTCAGACCTTTAAGCATGATGGACACCCACTCCCACTGGAAACCCGTCTGTGAAACCAAACACTATACTTAAGTCATTGGGTACTTGAACATAGCTTGCACTAATTCTACCAATGTTTCTGGGACTTTGAACCACTGCAAGACTGCCCAAATCAGCTTTCTTGGAACCTTGTTATATGCTTTCTCCAAGTTTATGAATGCCCATTTGGTATCTTCCCTCATCTCTAGCCTCTTCTCAAATATCCATCTCACTGCAAACATCACGTCAGTTGTACTGCATCCTGATCTGAATCCAAACTGCTCATCTCTCATCTTACTTTCTACTCATCTGCATAATCGTTTATAAAGCAACATCTCCAGAACTTTCATGCAAAGTGACAGGAGTTTGATATCTCTCTGCTGTCCACAGTTGTGAATGTCCCCTTTGTCGTCAGGGATATGCCTTTCTCTCCACACTGCTGTAAGTCCCCTCAGGATCCATTGTTTCCTATCTCACCCAGCATCTTTATCATATCTGCTGTGACCTCATCTGAGACTGCTGCTTTGCCTGACTTCATTTTCCTTAGCACTAGTCTTATTTCTTCTGTGATGGACTCCTCCTCCTCTCTTCATCACAGGCTATTTCTGCAGCAGTACAGCTTCTGATTTTTTTTCTTTCGTTCAGGAACTGCTGGAAGTACTCCTTCGATCTGTCTTTGATTTTCTGTGGACTTGTGAACAGGTTGTTGCTGGGATCCATTATGAAGATTGCCTGACTATCTATTTTATCTTTCTGTTTTTGCCTTGCAACCCAATATAGTTTCTTTGTACCATCTACCAAGTCACTTTCCAGAAGTCAGTAAAGTACCTCTGATGCCTTGTTCTTTGTATTGCAAATCCTTTCTTAGCCTGTTTGTTAGCCATGTTAGCCAACCAGTATTCCTTCCTAGCTTGGTCTGTCTTTTCTATAGTTCACTTTTTCCTACACTCCTTTTTTCTTCCAATGACTTCCTGAACTTCTACATTCCACCACCAGCTTTCCATAGGGATCTTATTTCCATACATGGCTTGGCTGCATACCTGCTCTGTAGTCCTCACACGTGCTTTTTATAGGTGCTGTCATTCTACCTCAACTCCACCTATTTCCTCTTCTTCTTGAGGTGCTAGAGCCCCGAGTAATTCTTTGAACTGTTTTCTCTCCAGTCAACTTCCAGGTCTTCACAATGGTCTCTGTTGATCTTAAAGCCTTCTCCGACCACTGCTTTCTGCAGACTGTGGCAACCAGTGGTTTATATTTTGGGCTGACTGTTTCACTGTGGATGGCAATGCAATCACTAATTCTTCCCCATTGCCCTTTCCTTACTAGGTGGAAATCTACCTGAGTTGCATGTTGGCCCCTCTTGTATGTGATTTTGTGTGTGTCTCTCTCTCTGAACCATGTGTTGGCTACTATCAATTCATTTTCCAGACAGAAGTCTAGAATGGCCCCGCCTTCTTTGTTCATGTTGTTCCACTCACATGGACCTAGGTAGTCCTCATATCCTGCTCTCTCTGTCCTGAGATGTTCATTCAGGTCACCTATTATCAACATCATTTCCTGCTGTCTTGTTGTATCTATTAGGTCCTGAAAATTCTTTTGGAATAAAATCTTTTCCTCTCTATCACAACCCTGCTGTGGGGCATAGGCTGAGATTATGAATACTGCCCTATTATTAGGCTGGAGTCTGACTGCCATGAGTCTATCACTAATTCTGAGAACATCCGTCACTGCCTTCTGAAGCCTCTCCCTCACCAAAATTTCCACATCATTTCTAGTCTGTACTCCTCCTAAGTAGTAGACTCTGGATTCCAAGCCAAGTGGCTTTGCTACACTGCCTTCCATCCTGTCTCCTGGATACACAGGATGTCCAGCCTCCTCTCTACAATCGTGTCATCTACTTCCAAGTTGCATTTTGTCAATGAACCTACACTGAATGTAGCAATTCTTAGTTCATGTTTGGCAGGTTGATTGGTATTCCATTTCTAGAACAATTAGATGTACAGTGTCCATAATCAGTACAATGGCCACATGTAGACATGACTCTACAACTGTTCACAGGCAATATTAATGATGCAGAACTAAGTGAGTGAACAAATGCATACTGGTGAGGTGTTCCAGAAATGTATGATGGGGAGCATTGGTAAAGTGCATGAGACAAACCATGGCTCAATGTGTGGCTTCTGTGTTCAGATGTGACAGCGATGTTGTCTGAGGGATTTTCCATATCATTTGGGTATGTCAGGCATGTGACCAGCCACCTTATATCTTGCTCTTTCTGCAGCCACTGACTGCAGGACCTCCAGAGAAACACCATTGGGTGCAATGTTAGCAAACAGTGACCTGAACAGCACCACCTGTTTCCTGCTCCTATACTCTTTGTCACAGTTTAGACATTAGATATCATCTCACAGGCCATGAAGGTGTTGTGTGTCACCTAGCAGGCAATGAAACACTCTTATTATTTCCACAACGGTGTGGATATTAGCTGTTTGTGCTGAGATGACTGACCTATGCATTTGCTGAATAAAGCCAAGTGTTGCACTCATATCAGAATCAGACCTGGATTTCTGGTGCCACAGCTCAACAACACACTTCTGCCCTGTGGGGTGTATGTACATGTCACAAGCCGTGCAACTCACAGATGACATCTGGACTGGAAATGCCATTTTAGGCTGAGTATGGCTCATAGTTATACAACATATAGGCCAAACACTGGTGAGACCGGGGTTTTGACCTGTGTCTGCAGAGGCTCCTTGTATGTGGGGTATATATGCTTGAGCCCTCCAGTGTCAGTATTGTTGACAGTGCCACTGTGTTTTCAGACTGTGATGTGTGCACTTTGCCATCATTAACAACCACAGGTCACCTGCTAACATCAGATATGTGCTGTCCACATGTGCTGAACCCTAAAATAGTAGAAGCAAGCATAACAACAACATAGCTGTGCCAGCAATGTTATACATGCCAACCCACCATCAAGCATATTGCAATATTTATTTAGTGACTTGTTTATTGCTTTTGTTGACTGGGAAGATCTGACTGGACAAAGTACCCTTTTACAATAAAGGCCTGGGAAGAAAAGCTTCACAATAATAACAATACAAGACAGATTGCATGGCAGGATTTGTATCATATGGTTACTCTACCTTGTTGCATAAGGTGTTGCTGTTGCAGATTGTAGGTAACAGGAGGACAAATATGCAGAATCCAGTTGCTGATTTACTCCTGTCTCACATGCAGTATACTGTACAAAGTGGTAATATAACAGCTAATTTTAACATGATGCATCCCTCACAAACACTCATACAGTTGTCACCAGCCCAGCTACTAGATCCAAGAATCCCTGGGTATAAGGGTCTGTGCCCTTTACAAGACATAGACACCAGGAAATTCCACATCTCTGTGCATTTCTTCTGTGCTGATGGCACTCATCCTGTGGTAGACATGTATCATCCTTTGCTGGACAATACCCTGTACCTTTTTCCTGTTATGAAGTTACCCTTCACCAAACAGACTCCTATTATGAGCATTCACAGCACAGATGTCCTATACCACTCTCTGCTCCAGTTGCTCTCCTAAAGGCTTACCTGTGTTACCTTTATTTGGGATACATGTGTGCAGATGGCATGCAATGAAACCTCAGTCCCCTTAACAGAGAATTTTTCTAGACCTTGCCTCTCTCATAGGTCCATGACAAAATGTGTGCACCGGTGGGTTACACTTGATGGTTGTGCATGTGTGTGTGTGTGTGTGTGTGTGTGTGTGTGTGTGTGTGTGTGTGTGTGTGTGTGTGTGTTTCTGTTTGTGTGTGTGTGTGTGTGTGTGTGTGTGTGTGTGTGTGTGTGTGTGTGTGTGTGTGTGTGTGTGTATGTGTGTTTCTGTTTGTGTGTGTGTGTGTGTGTGTGTGTGTGTGTGTGTGTGTTTCTGTGTGTGTGTGTGTGTGTCTGTGTGTGTGTGTGTGTGTATACGTATGTGTGTATGTGTGTTTCTGTTTGTGTGTGTTGCGTGTGCTTCTAAATGTCCTCAGTCCAATAATGCACCTATGTACATCTATCTCTCTTGTTCTGCTTTGACACAAGCACTCATTTCCTATACAAACTGTAGCTACAGGATTGTTATCATGGCACCCCCTCCTGCAGCAGCATATTGAAAACATGTAATACAATGTACTCCCTTTAGCCCCAGAATATACACTGATATGCCTTAACCAATGTATAGGATCCATCACGTCCTGACCGGGGTGTCCTGCTCTCTGTGTACATCGTCACTGGTGTGTTCTTCACTTCAGCCTGATATGACAATAGATCCACTATGTTCCTGTTGTTGCTATCCACTCTGGGTGTTCTCTACAGTACAACGTTATATTGCCATAGGTTTTGTCTTCCTTCAGCATAACAAACAATCAAAATAATCAAAGTACTTAAACAACAACAAAAGAAAATGTAAGAGTTCACTCATCACTCATTTATTACAACTTAATCTGGTACCCTGGTTTCTCACCTTCACAGGTCTGACATCATTGCTGATGCAATCATGGCTGATTCTTATAGAACAAATAATTATCTTTTTATTAATTTATTAATCAATTGATTACTATAGCAAAATTCAACATTAAATATTCAATATACATGCAAATAAACATAAATAATAACAACAATATTCCTAGAATTAAATATTCACTTCTTGATTTATACCTTTGGGGTACAAAGTACCATAATTTAATATTAGTCTTGATTCCAGTTCTAATAATCTGTCTTTAAAACCAACACCCTAAGTAAAAATGGCTTAGCCAACACATTAAAAAACAGCCAATTTGTTCTCTACCATGCATTTCAAAAAATGCTGGGCTACTGTATTTTTATCATTTTTATTGCTTATATCATCCCTTTTAAAGGTGAAAATTAAACCCTAAACCTTGTGTCTGTGGGATAAACACGTTAACCATTATACCACCCCTCAACCGATCTGTTGCTGTCAGTTAACCCATGCCCATCCCGAAGCTGTGCAGTATATGCTAATGCATGGCAGCAGTGGTCACTTCAGCCTACAATGGTCGATTCTTTTGATGCTGGGTCACTAGTAGTCCCCAGTCCTACCTTTTCAAAGGGAGATGGAGATTGTGCTGCTGAAGGTTACCTTGAATGATCAGTGGTGGCTGCTATGTCCACAACTCAGGAAGTGAGCAGAGGCAAGATTTCTGCTAGTGGTCTAAAGGATTCCCCTGTGGTAACCTAGACTGAGCTGCATAGGTTAGTGATAAAGGAGGATCTCTTGCAGCTAGATACATGCCTCAAATTGAGACTACCTCATGAAAAAGCTAGTTGAAAAATGTGATAGCCAGAGGCACAGCCTGAACATAACACCCATGGAAGGTACTGATGTCTTTGTGTGTTGGCCTCTGGCACAATGTGACATCCACAGTGTAATCTGCCCTATCTCCCATTCATGTGCTGCCCCATCCTGTATGTCACTCTCCTAGCCCCTGTTGTTGTCCAGTTCACCCCTTTGACATCTCTTTAGCTGTCTGTATTTACCTACTACTGTCCCCACCATTTGTGGCAAAATATACCCTGTCTATCTGTTTGTGTCTATGATTAAAAATTCT
The DNA here is from genome assembly GCF_019279795.1 of Protopterus annectens. NCBI lineage: Eukaryota > Metazoa > Chordata > Ceratodontiformes > Protopteridae > Protopterus > Protopterus annectens. The sequence goes on from NC_056734.1 coordinate 720,550,321, forward strand.
GTACCACTGCAGCCTTCACTTCTCTCTGTGTCATCCCCACAACCATGCCCAACTACCTTCCTCCTAGCTACCCTCCACTTCTTATACCAAAATAGAATATCTCTTATAAAAAGTGTCCTTCTATCACCTTCCAGTTATTTCTTATGGTTACTGCTGTGTGTTTTCCTCTGTTTATCATGCTCCCTTTTCTTACTTTCCTATCTCCCTTTCCTCTGCATTTAAGCAATGAACTAGGTTGGTACCTTGATGTGCTGGCCATCCCTGGCCTGTCTGCGACAGAGCATGTCATACTAATAAGGCACTTTATTGCACACATAAGCACTCATAGCTTCAAGAATGCTTCCTGTAATGTTGACAATGAATATCACATGCACTTTGATTCCTCTGCTGAGCTTGCCTAATGTCTCTTATCTCCATAATAGCCCTTTGCTATCTTACTGTGCATTCCCATTGACATGCTACCAGTAGCATGGGAATCCTAATTCATATTAAACCAGTACAGGTTGCAACATGCTATGAGTTACTTGATATTTAGCTCTGTGCAGTGGCAAAGGCCTTGTCCATCATTCCCAGTCTAGATAAATTGAGTTTTTTCTTAAGAAATATATTTTCTTAACTTGTATTGTAAATGAGAAACATGAACCTGATTGGTCCATTTCCAGTTAATAACAAAGAAATATCATTAATGCCAGACAGAAATTTCTTCCCAGAAACATGCCTTCATTCTAGAAACAGTCTGTAATGCCATTAAACTTTTCCTGAAAGTATCGTTTATAATAAGAATTACATTAATACAGTGTGACATCTCCATTTTCTCAATCACTTTTTTCCAAATATGTGCAGAATAAATGTAAACAGGCCAGAATTATACAGAACTGAGTAATGCTCTGATGACTGTGTGTGTTGTCATCACAGTGGTACTTGCACATACTTTTGTTCACACCCACTGCATTGACCCAGTCCCTGACTATAAAGTCATCTGTCCCTTAGAACTATGCTAATGTTTCTTAATGCGTGGCTCTTTCTTTATGTGGAGCTGTCACATTTTCAAATGCTTATGTGGGACACTTTTAATGGAAATGCGCAATTTTGTTGGACAAACCACACCCACACCCAGTGCAAAGGACTGGACTTTGCTGTGCTGTTAAAATACAAGCTTACTCTTGTAGAATTTGACTTGTTTCTGTTAATATAAAATCAAGATGTTTCAGATATAGAATGCTTGCTTTAAGTGACTGTTAGATAACACTTAGGTAATAGTTTTTGTTCTAAAATCTCAGAACATTTGGTATTGTCATGTGTTCTTTTCTATAGGACACAACTGCCCAAATAAAGACTGTCCTACATAAAAAGGGATGGGGTGCCTGCAGTGGTGCAGTGGTTAGCATTGTTACCTCACAGCAAGAGGTTCTCTGGTTCAATTTTCAGGTGGGGTGCCTTCTGTGCAGAGTCTGTATGTCCTACCTGTGGTCACCTGGATTTCCTCTGCGTACTCTGGTTTCCTCCCACATTCCAAAAACATGCAGTAGGTGGATTGAACACTCTCAATTAGCCATTGGTGAGACTGTGTGTGAGTGAGTGGCGCAGATGAACTACCATGGCAGGACTAGCCACCCAGCAGTGTAAACCAAACACATAAATACACAAAAACATACTCAGAGGCTCTAAATAAAAATCTACCTAAGCAACAGAAACCTCCAAAGCAGACATCAAGCAAACGCTACCTCAAAACAAAACACGCACAACACATAGCCCACAAAGTCAGTGTGCCAAGCAGCCACAGCCCTTAAGGCTGAATAACACACCTGATACTCTTGTAATAGGTGACTCTATTGTCAGACACACTGATGTCCCACTAACCAGGCTGAATAAAGAGAAGGTCATGGTGAGCTGCCTGTCGGGTGCTAGGATCCGCCACATAACGCAAGCACTCAGGTCAATCCAAAGCAAATACAAATATGACTCAGTCATTGTACATGCTGGTGTGAATGACCTGAGACGTACCTCCCTGGACTACATGAAAAGAGACATAGAGGAGCTCTCTGATCATGTAGCCCAGGCTGGTATGACCCTGACCTTGAGCAGCATCTTACCCTCACCTAGAATGATGCCACAGTACAAAGACAAAATGATCAATTTTAACAATTGGCTAAAATTTTGGTGTCATTCAAAGGGGATCCAGTGTCTGTCAGCCTGGGATGACATGCTCAACAAGCCACGTTGCTTCACTAGGGACGGCTTGCACCTGTCACCACTGGGCTTTTGGATATTGACAAAGGCTCTTACCACTCCCATAGTGCTTTTTTTAGGCAAGGCTCAAAAGTCAAACCCACCCCCATAGACAGCACAAGGAACAAGAAACTAAGGGTAATGCTGCTTAACGCCAGAAGTCTTAACCTCAAGATGCACGTACTCGAAGCTCTCCTCAGTATGGAGAACATCGATATCTGTGCAGTGACAGAAACCTGGTTCAAGGCTCCAGAGAGCACCCCAGCACTACCAGGCTATACCTCATATCATGCTTTTTGGCCCCAAAACCCAGACCGAATCACAAAAGGAGGGGGAGTTTCCATATTTATCAAGGATATCCACACCTCCAGGTTAGTGGCATTGCACGAAGTATCCAAGACCATCCATGTGCAACTAACAGTGGGCAAGACTGCTTTTCAGTTTATAGCATCCTACAGACCACCCTCTCAAAGTCAGGAATTCCACTCGGCTTTCCTGAAAACATTGGAGAACATGAAGATCTCTCCGAACACCATTATATTGGGTGACTTCAACTACCCAAACATTGACTGGGAGCACTACTGAAGCCCCAGCACCTTAGCCCAAAGGTTCCTGGAAATTATAAACTCAAATGCTATGGAACAACTAGTCACCACTCCCACAAGAGGGGACAACATACTAGACCTGATCATTACCAACATGGGGACTCTATGCTTCACACCAGAAGTATATCCCTCATTGGTAAGATCAGACCATAAATTAATTTCACTGGATGTCAACATCCCAACCCCACCCCCAGCCTAGAAAACCACAGTGAAAAACTTCTCAAAAGTGAACTTCTCATTTCTCAAAACCGAAGTGGAATCCTTCAAGGCCCCAGGGCCAGTGGAAACTACGGCCCAAACTTCAGAATCCTATATAAACGCATTCTACGGACATCTCCAGGAATGCATGGATCATGCTATCCTAAACAAAACCAAGACCCAATCATCCAAAGGCAGGCGTCCAGTCTGGTGGACCCCTGCCATAAATAAACTGTACAACAGAAGGAGGAAGCTACTACATGATAGAGCAAAATCCCTAATAGGGAAGGCATCTCTGATCAGTACTAGCAAAAAATTACGATCCCTCATAAAATCCTCCAAGGCCAGCTTCGAGAGAAAAATTGCACAGGACACCAAAGACAATCATAAGGCTTTTTTCAGTTATGTTAGGAACTTGGGATGCAACTCCAAGACTTGTTCTGAGTTGATTCTAAATGACAAAAAATACACTGAACCCACAGACATTGCCAATATCCTGGCAGACAGGTTCAGTGCAAACTTCTCCACGCCCCCCCAAAAGAGCAAGTATCTATCCCGGCAGAGGGCTGCCTCCCAAACATCTCTGATGCTCAGGTGAAGGCTGCCCTCTCCAAAGCAAAAAACACTGCTTCCATGGGACCAGATGGCGTCCCAGGTTGCGTCCTACATGAACTCCAAGAGGAACTAATCCCTCAAATAAAACAGCTATACAATCTCAACCTCACTACAGGATATGTGCCCACAGAATGGTGTACAGCAACAGTGGTCCCATTCCACAAAGGTGGAGCCTCTATGGACCCTGGAAACTATCGCCCCATAAGCCGGACTAGCTTAGTCTGCAAGGCTATGGAGAGGATCATCATGAAGCTCATAAACAAAGACATTGGGGACCTACAGACACTAGATCCTACCCAGTTCGGCTTTGTCAAGGGCAGATCCTGCCTTTTGAACCTGGTTGACTTCAAAACAGTCACCAAAGCCATAGATGAAGGGAAGGTAGTCCACACAGCCTATCTGGACCTTGCAAAGGCATTTGACACAATACCCCACTCGGGCATCATAGATAAGCTATCCAGCTTAAATATAAACCCCTATGTCATAAGATGGGTCGCAAACTGGCTCAAAGACAGAACCCACAGAGTGAGAGTTACTGGAGCCATGTCAGACTCGAAACCGGTCACAAGTGGCATCCCACAGGGTTCTGTCCTGGGACCACTCTTGTTCAGTATATACTTTTCCGAGGTACAGGCAAACGTGGAAGGACTATGGCTCACCAAGTTTGCAGATGACTGCAAACTGGGTGCCATAATCAACTCTCCAGCTGACACAAACATCCTTTAAAAAGGTCTCACAGAGACAGATAACTGGTGCCAGTGCCATGGTTTAAAGCTAAATGCCAAAAAATGTATAGTCATACCCTTTGGCAAAAACAATGTGCCCACAAATTACCACATAGGCGGAAACCCATTAAGTACAGAGAAAGTTATTAGGGACCTGGGGACCCAAGTTGATAGCAATCTCTCCTTTGAAAACCACATTGCCAAAGTGGTTAGAAAGACCTTCTACACAGTCCACCTCATCACGAAGGGTTTCACATCTAGATCAAGAGAGGTAATCATGCCCCTTTATTCATCCCGCATCAGGCCCATCATAGAATACAATGCCCCTTTTGGGATGTACCTTACCCGACACCTGCAGCAATTAGAGAGACCCCAAAAGTATCTCACCAAGAGGATCAAGGGTGTCAAACAGATGCCATATGCTGCTTGGTTAAAAAAACTCCAGCTCTACTCAGTTGCATACCGCCTACTTCGAGGTGATCTATGCCTGACATACAAAGCTATGTCAAATCCAGAATTAATGGACATGCTCCACCTCAGTAAATCTAAATCCCTTAGAGCCACACGCTCGAGGGACTTGAACCTCAGCACAGAAATAAATAGAACTTGCTGGAGGGACAGGTTCATAACCCAGAGGCTCCCTTCGCTCTGGAATAGAATTCCAATTCATGTGAGGCAGAGCACCTCACTGAATTTCTTCAAGAAGAATCTCGATAGGTGGATGGGGGCTCGTAGGTTTGTCCCAGGGATTACTCCCGTGTCACTATTAGACAGAGGCACAGTAAACTAAAACCTTAAAAAGGGCACAGTATACTCAAATCAAGGGGTGGCGTAAGCCATACAGAATCGGGCTAGGCTTATAATTGCCCCAGGGCAGATAGCCTAGTATGAACCTATGAACCTATGAACCTTGGCTCAAGATGATTGTCAATGTTGAAGTGACACCCCAAACTCGTGTGCAAAAGGGGTTGAGGATGGATGGATGGGCTGTAACCTTAGCTCAATATTTACCATTTCTTTCTCTATGCCAAGATTATCCCATCAGTCATAAAATCCAGCAAAACTTTTATCATTAATTATGAAATGAAATGTTACGGTTACATGTTTAAAAGATGAATAAGTTATAAAAGCAGTGGCACATTGGAACCAAACAGTGAATCTTCATTGACTGACTCACACATATGAAGGTACCTTTCCTTGAGAACTACTATAGGTTCATAGGTTCATAGATTAGTACTAAGCTACCTGCCCTTGCGAGCCATTTTAAGCCTAGCCAATTATCCCTTGTGAGACTCAAACCCTGCACCTTGTGTTTGTAAGACAAACACCTTAACCATTAGGCCACCCTAGTGATAAAATGTATCAATATCCAAGCAGAACTTATCCATTTTGTTGCAACTCAAATTGATTATTTTTAGAGAATGTACAAGTATAGATAAGAGGGAAGAGTTAGTATCACATAGTAACAATGGCCTGCATTTCTTCACACTTGCATAATTTTGGAACTAGTACTTATAAGAAGCAGAGGGTGGGAATGGCACAGACTACCATACAGGGAGTTTTGTGGGGCTGGGTGCCTTGGAATGAAGCTTAGTATGGTCCTTTGTTTTAATTTATATAATTATTTATCTAGTCATCCTTTGTTGGGTAGGTTAGTCTCACTAGTCTAATAACCACATTTCAATGGAGACCCAAGGTGGTATTTGAACTATGGGAAATTTGGCTGGGGCATCAGGTAACTTCCCCTACTCATCGGCATACAGGGATGCATTTCAGTGCTATAATTCCTGTATTTTGGTCCAGGCGCATAGCAACTCAGAGAAGCAGGAAGCAGAAAATTGAATATGGAGGAAGAAATAGGAGTTTTGAAAGTATTGGAAATGAGTGTAGCTGTTAGTCAAACAGCAGAGAAGCCAAATCTCACAAAAAATGAATCGGGTGTGGAGGAGCATAGAGAATTGAGAGGGGATGAAAGAAAAAGCAGGAGAGCTTGTTAAAAGGCAAGAAGAAGTGGCTAAAGCAAACATGGATTCAGAGGAATTATTTCAGCAAAATCTGTTCACAACAGAACCAGCAACACAAGAATGTCTTGTTACAACCCTCCAGTTGGGGGGGGGGGGGTTTGCGGGATATATATTTAAAGGAATTAATTGAGCAAACTGGACCTGAAAGTGAAAAGCCAGCATCATGGGGTGAAATAATGGACAGAATACAAGAGAAGGAAGTACAAGAAATAAGATCAGTAAAAAAAGAAGTCGTATACACAGACTGTAAGAGAAGGTGATAGAAAAGATGAAAAGAAAATAGAAATGAGAAGAAAGTATCGTGTAAGGATAAGTAATAAGACAGAAAAAGAGCTGGACAGGGCTGAAATATGGGACAGTGTCATTTCACCACTGGGTATTGAACCAGAGAGGTAAGAGCATTTATTTGTATTAATAAAGATTCTTTTTGTGACATTTTTTTCAAAAAAGCACAGTACATGGAAACATAGTTACAGCAATATGAAAAAAAAGTAGAATGAAAATCCTTGGAACTTATATGTGGTACAAGCATTTATTAGAGAAGCGAAAAAGAGCATGTATATACAATTTTATACAGAAGCTGAAAGAGACTGTTTAAGAGACTATTTAAAGACTGTGTGTAAAGAAGTGATAGACATTTCAAAGATTTATGATAACAGACGTTTATGGACTGGGGGATGGGAATGTGGAGTTGTATTGCAAATGCAAAATGAAAAGATAATACATGTGCCTAGTATAATTAATGTAGAGGGAAACGGGTTTGGTGAGATACTGGGACAACCAAAAACATGTTTTTATGGCAACAATGACCATTTAATTAATAATTGTGATAAAAGGAAATGTTTCATTTATGGTAAAGGTGGTCATGAGGCAAAAAATGTAAATTAAAATGTATTAAATGTGAAAAGGTAGGACATTCATGGATGGATTATGATGAAAATGAAATGAAGAAAATTATTGTACTTGAGGCTGGGATAGAAGATAATATAGAAACATTACAAAAAGCAAATGATAAAGATATAATGGTGAAAATAAAATATGAAGGAGAAACAGAAAAAGACGAAGAGTTAAGCAATTCAAATGGAGAGAGAAGAGAAATAGGTGCAAATTAAAAGTGAAAAAAAATCCACTGGAAAAAGAGTAAAAGAAAATGTAAATTTAAAAATATAGGAATAGGAAAGGAAAAGAATGAAGAATAAGATATTCTTTAAAGAGTGAAAATATTACCTATAAATGTGAATAGTATCAAGAATATAAGAAGACTAGGAATACTAGAATGGTGTAGATTATTGGATATGGATATGATAATGCTAATAGATATAAGAATTTTGACAGAAGAGGAGAAAATACAAGTAAATGAATTATGGGAAGGAAATGTAACATGGAATATAAGAGAGGAAAAATGTTCAGGAATAGTCATTCTAAGTTAAAGAAAATATTGAAATTTTAGATTTTACATTACTAATATTAGGAAGAGTGTTAATAGTGGATATAAAATGGAAGAACCAAGTATAAAGAATTGAAGCACTATATGCATATGTTATACAGAAACAAAGGGAAATTATGTTTAGGAAAATTCTTGATGATGTTAGCATTAATATACAAATTCTATTAGTGTGAGATTTTAATTGTGATTTAAGACATAGGAGGAAAGAAGGGGCAGATGCTAAAGTTGCTTTGGAAATAATTAAAGCAGCAAAATGTCTATGGAACAATAAGTAGTGGACATATAAAAGAGGTAATCTGAGAACAGAAATTGACTATTTTATATTATCAGTACAAATAGGAATAAAAATTACAGGTTTTTCAGATCATGTAGCAATTTGTGTAGAAATTCAGGATATATAAAATAGGAAGAGACATTAAAAGAATAAATGAAGTAGAATTAAATGAAGATATAAGAACACAAGTTTTACTATTATGGTTATATTATATAAATATAAAAAGTTTTTACAAAAAATTGCACAAGCTGGTGGATAGCTTTAAAGGAGAAATATAAAAAAGAGGTATTGGAATGGCAAAAGACAAAAAGAAAACAAGATAGGTGTAAATATAAAGATATCAGTGATCAAATCTTTAGAATATAACAAATAACAGAGAGGGGTTTATAGTGAAAGAAAAAAATATATGAAATGAACCAAGAAAAGATTAAGAGGATGTTGTTTAAACAAAAATATTTTTCCAAGGGAAGAAAGAGGAAGTAGTGCCTTACCTAAGTAAGTTAATAAAAGAAAATAATAGAATAGTAAGAGAGTTAGGAAATGAGGAAGGAAATATAGTGAAGACACAAAAAGAAATAATGCATGTAATAAGAAATTTTATTATGAAAACATTTATTAAAATGGAAAATAAAAAAAAACAAATGGAATTCTAAAAAATAGTTAAAGAAGATAATGAACAAATGGAAAAATGAATTACTAAGATAGAAGTAAAAATGTTTTTAAATACATCAAATATGGAAGCTGCTACAGGTATAGATGGAGCTGAATATTTGATGTATAAGAATATAAATGAATGGCAAAAAAAATATCTAGTGGAGTTTTCAATAAATGGTTACAAAAATGTATACAATATGAAAGAATATGTATGGGTGCAATGAAGTTTATATGGAAGAAGGGAGACAAAGCAGATATAAAGACTTGGAGACCTATTGTGTTAAACAATGTACACTATAAGATATTTATGAAGACACTACAAAATAGAATAGAAGACCAAGTAAATAAGTTATTCAATGAAACAATTTTTGGAGTGAATGCAATCGTAAATGAAGTAAATTTAACATTAAAGGAAGCTAAATATTGCACAACAGAAGGAATACAGATTCCAACAATATTTTTGTTTGCAGATGATTTGATAAAAGCAATGTCTTTCAGCTTCTCCGATTGGAGGTCGCCACAGCAGATCACTGGTCTGCAGATTGATTGGCAGTGGGGTTTTTACAGTGTCAAGTTGCCAGCCTGGCATCCAACCTTCATAGAAAGCACTCACACACATGCCCACACACACACACACACACACACACACACACACACACACACACACACACACACACACACACACACACAAAAACACATGCATCTACTGCATATCTTTAAAACTCACTTGACCACAGGGAGGACATACAGACTCCACACAGAAGGTGCTCCAGCTGAGATTCAAACCAAATAACCTCTTGCTGTGAGGCAACAACACTAACTTCTACACCACCTTGGCTAACAATTTGGTATTAGTGGTTAAAAATGAAGAATGGATGAAAACAGCCATTAAGACAATATGAAATTAAAAGTGTTACGTTTGAGTACTAATGAAGAAAAAAGTAAAGGGCTTGGATTTTCAGGTATAATAGAAGGTATTCAAATTAATAAGGAAAAAATAGAAATTCTAGGAATAAAGTTTGGTATCAGACAACAAAGATTAGTACAAAAAAAGAATATGTCAAACAAAATAAGACATGTTTGTTTGTTTTGGCAAACATTCAAGCTTACATACAGAAAAAAGCATATTTATTTAATTCAGTAATATTAGGAAAAGTAACCTATTTGGTAAGTGTATTTTCGATGCCAACTGAATTTGAAAGAGAATTACTGTCTATATGGTTTTCCTTTATATGGGGTTTGAGATTAAACCCAATTAAAAGAGCAAAGGTGGATTGGGTTTAATAAATCCAATTGTACATTAAGCATCACTGAATTTGTACCAAGTATTGACTTGGAGGAAAGAAAAACAAAAGAAGACTGGTAGTAGATATATTAAAAGAAAAATAAAGACCCTTTATAGAGTACAATGCCCCTTTTGGAATGTACCTCACAAGACATCTACAGCAGCTGGAAAGGCCACAGAAGTACCTCACAAAGAGGATTACTGGCCTCAAACAGATGTCCTACGCAGACCATCTCAAAAAACTCCAGCTTTTTTTTTTTTTTTCAAAAAACTTTTTATTTGTTTCATAACATAACAACAAAATAATGCACAGCATATTGTATAATGGAAATTAGATAACTGGACTTAAGACTGAGCATATATTAACATGTAAAACAGGCAAAAAAAAAACGTATATACATTATATACAAATGTTAACCAGAGTGCTACCATTAAGAGAATTCAATAAAATGAGCAAGAAAATAAAGAAGAAAGGTCTCCATACCTAAATGAGGATATAGGGATTATTATTCACTACTAATAAGATTGAGAACTTTTTCCCAGACTTTTTTTAAGAGGGCAATCTTCTTAGGACTTTTCGATATAAATTTCTGTGCTGAAATGTATGTACGGGCCAATTCCTTGAAGTTATTCCAACAGAGTTTAGTGCGATCAACCCGATTTTTAGTGATGTATAATTTCATAATCGAGCATGGGAGAACCAGTACATGTGTGTCAAATTTTGAGAGAACTCTAGTAGAAATATGAAGGATTGTTAATTCCTAAGAGAGAGTCGATTTATGGTAACCCATTTTCTGTAAGCGGACTTTCAGTGAGGTCCAGAGTTTATGTGAGTAGTTACAAAACCATAAAACATGTAGAAGATCAGCTCTTGGGCAGGAACAGCACGGGCAAGAGGAGGATTTCTTTGAATCAAACTTGTTTAATACAGAGGGAGTGTGATACGCATTATTGTTGATCATTAGCTGAGTATAAAAAAGTTTTTTAAAAGGGGAAAAAATCTAAGGTATTTTTTATAGCAGAGAGTTTCTGTTTCTCCGATAGCTGAGAGTTGAGTTTGTCCCAGTATCTAGAGAAGAGACAGTCTGAATTGTGGATTATGGAAGTTAGAAGTTTGTATGATTTGGAGAGCATTTTTTCCGGGAGTAACAGAGTTTGAATGACTGTGTCTAATTTAGTAATATCTTTTTTATTTGCCGTAATGTGTGCGAATTTTGATGTGACTAAATCTTGCAGTTGCCGAAGAATAGTTAGGTATTTAAGGTTGACCTTGAGAATTGTGCAGAGATTAGTGAGTGATTCGTCTTTGTATTTAAGGATATCCCAGACTACAAAGTTTTTAATGAGAGGGAAGTTAGAAAGGTTAATTGACATGTTGTTCAGTTTAATGTTTGGATTTAAGTGAAGAGGTTGTAATAATGGAAAACATTGTCAAGCTTGATGAGTTTTAACAACTCTTGAAAAGAGCTAATTTTTTGTTTTAAGCATGTGGATAGTTTAGAACTGTCTATAGCTTCCATAGAGAAAAGGAAGAGCAGCTGGGCTAATCTTCCTGGTTAAGATATGTCGATACCAGAGTTTAGTCCAGTTAGGGTAGGAATTGTATACAATATGATTTAAATTCGAGATGGACAAAATTCTATTGGCACAGATAATTGTATAATAGAGTTGAAAGTTCGGGAGACTTAAGCCACCCTTGTTTTTAGGGGATGTTAATTTAAGGTATGAGATCCTAACTGATTTGGGATACCAGATAAATTTGGCTTGATTTTTGTTGATTTTGGAGAAGAAAGATTTAGAGATTATCTGGTCCGTGGCATTGAACTGATACAGAAGTCTGGGGAGTATATTCATCTTGATTATCGCTGATTTAGATAGGAGCGAAAGATTCATTAGTTCCCAACTGCGTAGGTCAAGTGTTATTGTTGACCAGACTCTGAGCATATTGTTTTGGAACATAGAGAGTTGGTTATGTTCAAAATGAATCCCTAGGTATTTAATGTCAAAGATTGTCTGGAAGGGAGAGTTAGGGAAAAAATTAGGTTTATGAGTGAGAGGGTTTATAGGAAAGATGTGCGATTTCTTGAAATTAATCTGATAGTCTGAGGCCTTCGAGAATTTATTGATAGAGTTGACTATTTTATTAAGGTCTGTGTTAGGTATTTGAAAATAAAGAATTAGATTATCTGCAAAGGCAGACAGTAATAATTTAGTAGTTAATACTTTGGGGATCATGTGGAAGGTATTTTGGGCAATATATAGAAAGAAAGGTTCTATGAATATATTAAAGAGAAAAGGGGATGGGGGCAGCCCTGTCTTGTACCATTTTCGATCCTTATGGGTTTAGACAGATTTTTGTTGATACATAAACAAGTGGATGAGTTCTTGTATAAAACCTTAATCATGTCTAGAAAGGCAGTAGGTATGTTGAAACAGGTCATAGTTTGAAAAAGGAAGTTCCAGTTTACTCTGTCGAAAGCTTTTGAAGCGTCGAGAGTTAGTGCATAAAGTGGATTTTTTTCCTTTTTGGTAAAATGAATAAGGGAATCCAGTGTCAAGGTGTTATCCTACATGTGTCTGTGTGACATAAAATCTGCTTGTTCCGAGGAAATTAAAGAAGGTAAAACTTTTTTCAATCTGTTGGCCAGTAAAGAAGCTAGGATCTTAATATCAATGTTTATTAAGGTAATGGGCCTATAATTATGAGGGTCAGTTTTGTCTTTGTTATTTTTCAGAATTAGAATAGTTTTTGAGGTGTTCCAGTGTAAATCTGATATACCATTCTTTATTATATAATTAAAAACCTTAAAAAGGATAGGGGAGACTGCTGAGTTGAAGGTTTTGAAAAATTCAGTTGTGAAGCCATCTGGGCCAGGGGATTTGTTAGCTTTAAGTCTGGCAATAACACTTGAAATTTCCTGAAGGCTTAATGGAGCAGAAAGGATGTTGCTTTGACGTTCATTTAGGGAGGGGAATTTGATAGAACTCAAAAAGCTATCCGTATAATGGTTGATTGAAGGATCCGTTTTCTTGGAGTAGACCTCTGAATACAAGGAGGTGAATAGCTGTATTATTTCATAATTAGATTTATAGATGTTATTTTTAAACTGCAAGAATGCAATTCTAGGGAGAGACTGATTATTTTTTATTATTCTAGCTAGGATTTTGGAGGGCATTTGCGCCCATTCAGGGTAAGTGGCAAGAAGTTTTTGTTCATGTATGGATAGATTTTGTTGGTGGAGATGTAGTAGTTCTTTTTGTGAATCATTTATTTCTTTGTATATACTGGGGTTTGGATTAAGTCTATGTAGATTTTCAAGAGTAGAGATCTTTGATGTAAGGTTGGATTCTTTACTTTTATAGAGTTTTTTAAGGTAAGAGGCTTTGCTGATTAGAATACCTCTGAGGTAAGCCTTACAGGTGGCCCATTGGATATCAAATGGAGTGTGTGACTTATCCAAATTAGAATTAGCATCAAGTAGTGTTTTATTAATTATTTTAATTATGGTCTTGTTAGAGAGCATATTATTATTTAGTGTCCAGTTGTTAAAGTGGGATATAGGGGGCATACTTGAATCTTGGGTAAGTTTGAGGGATATTCTTGAACGATCAGATAAAAATCTAGGTTCTGAGGAATAAATAGCCTTCAAATGAGAAAGAGAATCAGATATTAGGAAGAAATCTAGTATTGACCATGCGTTATAGCATTTCGAGTAGTATGTATAAATTTCGTTTTTGGTAAAGTGTCCATTAAATGAGATGGGATCCACAAGATTAAGGTCAAACATTAACTCCTCAAGGGCAATAGATGATTGACGATTATAATAGGGAGATTTACTAGTGCGATCTACATCAGGGTCAATGACAGCATTCCAGTCTCCTCCTACTATAATAAAGTGATCATTAAATGTAGAAAGAATATTATAGATCTCTAATATGAAAATGTGTTGATGGATGCATGGGCCATTCAAGTTAAAGAATAGAATTGGTTTATTAAGATTTTGAAGTCGAGCAGTGAAGTAACACCATCTCCCATTTTTGTCAAACTTCTCCTCCAAAATAGTCCCCTGAAAGCTGTTCTTAATTATAATGGCCACACCTTTACAGCTGGCGCTATTGCCCGCTGATAGTATATTTTTAATCCACTTTTTTTTTTCCTCTCTTTGTTCCAATCTTCTCTGTACGTGTGTTTCTTGTAGGAAGCATATATTAGCCTGCGATTTAAAGAGTAGGTGGAAGAGGAGAGATTTTTTGGGTTTGTTATGAAGCCCTCTGACATTCCGTGAATCAATATGAAGGGATAAAGCCATACAAGCTAGATATCTTATAAAATGGAGAAGTAATGATTAGTGATGTTAGAGATCTGGGAAAATATAGAGACCAAAAGCATAGACTAAGTATACAATGCGAGTTAATCAAGATAGGAGTGTCTCTCATCATGGTAGCATAGTATTCCTTCATTACTATCCCGGTGCCTACCCACCCTAACCCTTTGAGAGAAGGAATACATAGAGAATAGTAAAGAAAGTAAGCAAATTTGGTCAACAAAATAAACATTTTGGATGAAGCAGTCCTATAGGAAGTCCTGAAAAGGACTAGTGTAACATTAGATACAACTATACATATGTACAAAACAAAACTTATCAAAATAACGGTCATACTAGGGCCCTACAGAAAAATCACTCCATGCGCTTCAAAAGAGATTAGGGAGTAATGAAAAGGGAAAACAAATGTGTAGGAGTAGCCAAGTAATCAAAAGTGACTAGAGGAAAAGTTTAGTGAGTATGTGGTAGCATGTAAGATTTAGAGAAGGGATAGGTTGAGAGGTAGAGGAGTAGTGAGCAAGAGTATGACTAATTAGGTAAGAGAAAAGAACTGGGCGCTTAAACATTGTAAAGGTAAATAGAAGGATAGAGAAAAAAGAAAGACAGGGGGAGAAAAAGTAAGTACAGGATAATGTAATGTTAATTTAGCTACTGTAATAGTTTGTTTTAACTATTGAGTATAGAGTTGACAATCAATATGAGACATGTGTCTGGTATATGAGTACACCATCTTTGGGTTTAGCTAAGATAATTATAGATAAAGAACAAGTAGTCTTCAGTTAAAATACACAGAAGCTTCATGTATAATCATGTGTCTGACAGAAATACCCACAGTTTGTTTGAAGAAAGACTTGTCAAATCATAGCCAGAGAGAAGGAAAAATTACACACTTCCATTTTAAAATAAGCTAAGTAAAAAGTTCTGTAATGTGCGCATCAATAAAGTACATTCAGTTAGAAAAAGTCTTTGGGTTCTTGTCACTGTGTTTGTAGCGAGGTTTTATTTTGAAGGATCTTGTCGGCATTCTACACTGAGAGGGCAGGTGAACCTCCAAAACTGCAATTCCTCCCTGCCTCCGAATCTATCACTGAGTCAAGCACTGATAAGAAGTGACATTTGTTTGACTCACCCAACATACATAACTATTAAGATATTGTATTGGCATCCTTGAGCACGATGTTGATGTGTACATGACCTTGAGCGTTGTATGAGGCTGTAAGGCACTTGCAGGGTATAGAGAAAGCGGAACATTTGTGCATTAAGAACTGGTTGAAATATTTAGTAAACTGATACGCGCATTGGATAGCCTAATTTACAAAAGGGGTAAGTTGGCAGTTAGAACCCTTGTAGATTTACGAAGGAGTGTCCATATGTCAGTATCTAGGATGATTCTAGTGTCGCTAACAGAAGACACAAGTCCAGCACATCGACGAATACAACCGGAATCCAACCATTTTAGGTGCCCCCAAGGCAACTAGATCTGGAATCAACAAAGTTCCTCGTTGAGATAAGAACCTAGGATCAGAAATATAATAAACCCATTAACAGTCAATGACAGCACTCAATAATATTATTGCAGGGAGCGGGAGTCCTTGAGTATTGAGCTTGTAAGGTGAAATTAATGTAACCAATACAGAGGTGCATCTTTAGTTGGATTACAAACAGCTTAATGTATGTGATTGGATAGACATCTTCGGAGCAAGACAATTTATAGATCAGGGTATTTGTTGAAAACTTTAATAAAGATCTCTTTCGCTTCTTGTGGAGTATTTGCTGTGAATCTCTTGTCATTGTAAGTAAAGGACAAGACGTTCGGATAGCGCATCTGGAATTTAATATTCCGCTTGATCAAGTCTGTGCAGAATGGGGCAAGCTTTTGTCTATTTAATTTAATTGAGTGAGACAGATCTTGAGAGAAGGTGAGCTTATGTTTATCACTAAAAAACTAAAACTAAAAACTCCAGCTTTAAACATATAAAGCTATGTTAAACCCAGAGCTGTTGGACATGCTACACCTAAAGAAATCCCAATCCCTCCGAGATACATTCTCTAGGGACCTAAACCTTGTCACCACAATAAACAGGACATGCTGGAGGAATAGATTCCTGTCCCAGAGACTTCCTATACTCTGGAACAAGCTACCCATCTATGTCAAGCAAAGTTCCTCATTAGCACTCTTCAAGAAAAATCTTGAGGAGTGGATGGGAAATAGGAAATACACCCTGGGGATCACTTCTCTGGCTCTGCTCGACAGGGGCACAGAAATTAACAATCTTGGGTGGCATAAGCCAGGGAACCTTGTTGGCTAGGCTTACTTAAATCCTTGGGCTGATAGCCTAGTACCTACCTATGAACCTATGAGAGACTTGAGAGAAACTTGAATCTCTTAGAAGAAAGAAAGGTATGAGGAATGCAGAAATGACAATTTATCAAGAGAAAATATTACTGTGGAAAACTGAAATAAACAATACAGAAAAGAATAGAAAGGAATGGTATGAAACTATAGTGAAAAAATATTATATTTTTCCATGGAAACATTTTGAAGAAAGAAAAATAAAAGCAATAAAAGAAAGAATGAATAGATGTGGGAAATATCTTGATTGTACAGATTTTTTATAGAGATTATCCATAAATAAGATTCTAGTAAAGGTGAATATGCCATATAAGAAGATAGAAGAAAAATTGGTATATATTGTGGAGAGGTGAAAACAATGGAACATGCATTTATGAAATGTAATTGAGCAAATCAGTTATGGAAAAAAATAACATGAAAAAGAAAGTATAAAGAGATTGAAAAGTGTAAATATGAATATGATAGAATATGGCTATTATGAAAATGTAAAACAAAAAGATATGGATAAATGGGATGAAAAGTTGTTTTGTATAATATAAATTGTAATGAGAAGTTAAATGAAATAAGATTTAGTGAAAAATGGTCTCTGTCACAAATTTTGAAATAAATATGATTTGGGTTATGGAAAAAAAACAGCAGGGGGATTAAAAACGTAAAAAAGTAAACAAAAGGTATGTAAAGCAATTGTATACAACTGTAAATAATGTATATAGAATATACAACATTTATAATATGAATTTTAAATAAAGAACCCCTACTCTTTTTAATAGATGCTGAGGGATATTTTACATCCACCTGAGCTACCACCAACTCAAGCAGATGAGGCCTTAGTTTAATGTCTCATCCAAAGGAGGACACACTCAGGAGTACAACACCCCTAATGCTACACTGCAGTGTCAGTAATCCATCTCTCTATGGTGGGAAGAGAACCAACAGCCTTCTGCATCAAATGTGCATGTGTTACCTTTTGTGCCACTGACACTGAAGTGACCTAGTATTTTCTGAGTGACTTGTGTGGTTGCTTAGTCAGCACAAATTTTGGAGACTCTGGCTGTCACATACAGATATGATGTTTGGACCGCAAAACTTTTTTTGGCAGGCTGTTCTAGTCATTCATCACACTTTCTGCTTTTGTGGCATACTACTTCCTTATGTCTCCCTGATGAATTCAGTTGAATCTTCAAATTAGATCCATTTTATCCCTGTGTAGCTTTTTAATATAGCAGCTACTTGCATTCTGTGCTTACTTCTCAGGTGCTTTAAAGTTTCTTCTTTGGCCCATGCCATAAGTATCTTATTCAGGACTGTGCATGCTAAGCTGTTAAAGTCTTTCTAAATATCTCATCTACTGCAGACCATATACCATTTGTGTTACCCTCCACTGACCTGCCACTGTCCGGTCTGAATTCTAAGAGAGATACATTCTCTAAAATTGCACACAACTCCAGAAAGGATATTAAGAACTGTATAAAGTGATAATGAAACTTCTGATGTGTTCTTGTTTTCTGCCAGCCATTTTGTTCATTTTTCGCATTGCTTTTTTAACTTCAGTTTATTTATTATGGGGATTCCCCAGTTTTCTTTAATCGTTGTTATTTCTGCTGCATTTCTTCCATGTAATTCTCCTCTCCTGGGTTTTTACACCCTAGAATTCATTATTTTGCATTTTTCCTTGAATTTCACCTAACATGTTTTATATAATTCCTATAATTTGTCATGTCTAGTCTCAAAGTTTTTATACCTTCTTATATACCATGTCTGCTTTATCAACAAGAAAAAAAAAGGATTTCCTAACTGAGTATCTCCTGTGCCACTTATATAAACATGGAAAAGAGCTATCCCATTTATGACAACTATAGAACCTCACTTGTACTCATCCTTTTATCTGAGTGGATTCTGCATATTGTTACCCTGTGTACACTATTCCATAACCAGTGTGTTATGTTTGCAGCCACCTGGGATAGACTCCAAATTATCCTAATCGGTTCACTAACTTACTATGTGGTACCATCTAGAAAGATGTACGGAAGTTGAAGTAAGCCTCATCCACAGACCATTCCTCATCTAGAATCCCAATTAATAATTCAGAGAACTATATTAACTCTGCCTGGCATGACCTTACTGTTAGCAATCCATGCTGTCTTCAGTCATGTGTCCTTTTACTTTAAACTGAGATTTCTGTCTTTTAAATGAAAAGCAAAAGCTTTCTTGTTTAACCTGTATGAGATGAAGCAAAAAGTCACAGAGTATACAGCAATAGAGCATGTACGGTGTCAGAAAGTGGCTGACCCAGTAAATAGTTTCCTTAATTAAATGTCATTCACTGCCTTCTGGTGGAAGAACTCTACTATGGCTTTGCAGACTGTAGAATTTGTGGATGAAATATCTAGATTTTTTTTTTTCCTTTACTGAAAGGATTTCTGCTGTCGAATCATTTTACACCTTTCTGCAGGAAAACATTTACCTTTACTGCAGTGGCATTTTGTGTCATAAATGCTATGCTAAAAAATATACAATACAGCATTTTGGCCATAAACTGCAGTTTCTACAAAACAAAAAGCTTTGGGTGTCAGGCTGCAGAGTTATAATTCTGTTAGAAATGAAAATACTGTCTGAATCATCTATTTCTGCTTGCCTTTTGGCTTTTGTTTTACTCTCTTGGGATTCTTATACAGCTTGAAGCTGCCAGGCCTCTATAGTAGCACATTGGATATTGTGAGGGCAAAGAACAACACAGCAGTTTAGAGCAGAAAATGCATGCAGTGATTAAATACTTATTTTGATACACATATTTATAAGTGCCATTACATAAATCTAGTTTTAAAATCAGACAAGAAAATATGCCATTACAATGTGTTTAGGATATCAATAATTTTCTCTGGTTAACTTTAGCACCACACTGAAGAGTCATTATAGTAGTTACTCAGTTTCTCCTTCCAACTGTAAGCATCTGTAGATAATAAAAAAGAATTGAAGAAATAATGTATGAAAATGTGCGCATGCACATATAATGGTGACTGCATTATAATTACTTATGCATTGTTTATTTGACCTCAATAAACATAACATTTTGTTGGCCAAATTGTCATTTCCCACGTACCATCCCTTTTTATAAATCTGTTATTTTTCTTTCCGCATTTTCAAGTTATGACTGATCCAAAAATGTATCTCTTCACTCATATTTCCTTTAACACATTTGTCTCACTCATTTTTTATCTCGTTTGTCTGCCAACCATCAGCCCCCCCCACACACAAGATCCATGTAACCCATTTGTTTCCCTATGAAGTGAGAGTTGATCACAAACCCATCGTCTTGTAGATATCAGAGTCTCCCTCCCTCTTGCTTCAGGAGATCCTAGCACCCCTCATTAGCTTAGGAGGGAAGCTAACACTATCAGTTTTTTTCATGAGCAGTATGGAAGCTTCTGCCTTACACTGTCCCTGACCTACATGGCTGTGCTGTGACAGCAGAATTCTCCAGGCCAGACACCATGGGCTACATTAGCCATATCTCCTAATGGGTGTCACCATTGCAGAGAGCCAAGCCAAATCTATTTTAAGGATGGGTGAGCCATATGCTATTTAATCCCATCCCATTGTGCTACTGTATCTAGGTCCACTCCTGCTTATTCCAGATCCTGTCCCTTCCAATCGAACATGGGCTGACCAATGTGCCCTGTGGGAGTGGGGTCATTTGTGTTGCACATTTTCAAATCAATCCATAAAAATAAGTTTCCAAAAGTGCATGTATTATTATTATTATCACTTTGATGATTGTTGAAACTACCTATATATATATATATATATATATATATATATATATATATATATATATATATATATATATATATATATATATATTTCCCTAGCTGTTACCCTGGTCTTTCATTTTGAGAAGCTCCGGAGCAAGGCTGGATAGAGATCTGAGTAAATAAGATTTCAGCTGGTGGCAAGGGCAGTGGCTAAAGATGAAGGGGCATGAAAAAGATAGGAAACTAGGGTTGCATACTGCATACCAGTGACCCCTAAACTATTCACCAGCTTTTATTTTTGAAGGACAATGTTTACTGTTATATTTTTTTCCCAAAGAAGAACAACAGAAAGCATAACTCTACATAAATATCTGTGTAGTTGCATGATTACACATGTGGGATATCTTAGACATAAACAATCTAAGGCCAGCAGTCTGACTGGCATTCTCTGTAAAATCATGGAGAGAGAAATAACATAACTTATCCTAAATGACTAAAGGACCTACTTGAATTATATATGGAACAGCACGGGTTTTTTTTAAGAAAAACCTTGCGTTCTGAATTTTGAGGTATTCATCAAAGAGGTAATAGCGGTATTAGATCCAGGTTTGACTGTGTATACTCCTTATTTTGATATTGCTAGCATACACAGTACAACTTGACATAAGCATTAAATATAAATGCATGCATAATTCTGTAGGTAAAACTCAGTTTAAGTAACAGAACAGAGCGAGTCAATGTAGGGATACAACTACAGCCTGTCAACATAGGTCATGACGTGTCCATATCCATCATCCATCCATTTAGCTGTTCACAACCCCCTTTTTTCTCATTTTTTGTGCACATGGAGAAAAGGCGTCAGTTTAGCAGTAACAACCAACTTGAGCCAACAATACAACTGACAAGGGATTAGCCTGACTTTCATTGATGTTCATAATTCCCACTGCTGCAGGGCAAGCAACAACTTAGCTTCAAAAAACCACCACCCCCACTGTCCTTCATTCTGATTGCTATTAGGGTAATCTCATGGAGGGAAATGAGCAGTCAAAGAGTTGTATTGGAAAGAAGCATTTCTTGAACTTCACAAGAGCAACAGTTGGCAAAGAATTTCATTTCTGGTAGATGTCTCTGTCGAGGAACTCCTCCACTGAGAAATTATTCCCTTTTATGAAAGTTAGCAATTTATCTGTTTTTTGTTTTTGTTTTTATGAAAAGTGGTATTTCTCCTATGAGAAAGCCGGTATTTTTCACAATATCATAAGTTTCCTGTCAGGGACCACTAACTGAGATTTAAAGTGTTTGCTAGTGTTTGGGGCTGGTTTTGTGTAAAACTGTGTACTGCTTGTGTAAGCTTTAAATTTTGTGGGATGCTTATTCACTACATGATACCGTACCTACCTTTTTGATCCTGTCAGTATGTATGTGAGAGCTTGAAGAGAATTGACAGGGAAATTTTATTCTACTTTTATTTTTTATAGCATAAGGGACTGGGGAAAGTGGAGTCAGTGTAAGTGTGCTGCTTATAAACACTCAGTGACAACTCACCTTTTGATGGACTCATTTCAACAACACTTACCGCTTTTGATGTTTCTTACCTGGATTCAGCATGGATACTCAATCCAGTCCAGCTGTACCTTCTCCCACAGTATCTAGAAAAAAATCACGTACCAAGGATTCCTTGCCGTTGCTGCAGACTCAGTCTATGCCTTAACTGATAGTGGGTGAATCTGCAATTTCCATTAGTTATTCTTCAGACCACTCACTTTCCTGTCAAGCTTCCTCTGTTGTAGACCTTTCAGACAGAAATGAAATGGGGGTCAGCCACATCCTCTTCAGCTGTTCCAGTGCCCATAAAGGGTATGAGAGAACAACCTTCTCTGGCTCAGGGAGACACTCTGGATGTTTTTCTAGGGGTAACCGGAGCAAGATACCATTAGAATAGTCAGACGTGTCTCTTTCAAGATGGTCTTCTTCTGCTGAAACTCCTACTAAGAAAAAACAAATAGACATTGCTCTTCTAATGAAGTTATTAGTGTTAAAAAAGATGAGTTCCTTACATTGGCTAGACAGGAAGTAAGTGCATCCTTGCATGCAGAATCTTTTACAGAAGAGCATTGCCTGTCAAAATTTTCCTGAGGAAACAGGGTCTGATCATTCTGAATTTGACAGAGATAGGGCTTCTTCTCCTACATATTACAAGCTCAATTATTTGACTGTGAGGAAGACTTTAATTCTTACCCTCCTGTGGAGGGACTTTTAATTAATCAGACCATTGCTAGGATGAATAAATTAGTTTTACGGGAACAAATTGATGTTCCCACTCAAATGAGGAGGTATTATGATATGTAACAAATGGATATACCTCATTCCACTTTCATCTCTCCTATATAGCCACCTGGAGGATGTCTTGAATGCTGCCTGAAGTCAACCTGATACACTGCAATCCGTCCCTAAAAAAAAAAAAAAAACTCTATAAGATACTTAGTTTTCTTTCACCTTAGATTAGACCAAGCTACAATTTCCACTGTGTCTCATACTGGCAACAGACTGTTGCTTAATGCCAACCCTTCTTCTGGTGATAAGGAGGGTAAAATATTAGACTGTATTGGTTAGAGAATGTTTCATCTTTCACTTTAGCCTTCAGAATTCTGAATTACTAGGCATGCATTTGGAAGTTTGTGCTATGTCATATGGACATTCTGAAGGAATTGGCTTCTCTACAGAATAAAGTTATTTTCTGAATTCAACTGTTTCTACCATTTCTCAGGTATCTAAACATGCTTTGAAGATTGTGTACAATTGCTCAGATACTATGTCTAGGAACACTGGTACTGCTACAGTGCGGAGAAGGTTTGCTTGGCTATGTAGCCAATGGTTTGCAGATGAAGTAAAGGCTGAAATGTTGGATTCAGTTTTAGATAAGGAGTAATTGTCATCATCTTCTGTTTCACAACTTCTCAAACAATATGACGAAACAGGGAAATTAATCCAGGAAGTTTTTAATATATTTCATGATTTCCAGTACAAATCTTACTATCTTCTCTTTTACACTAAAAAGTCAAATAAACAAAACCAATCCTCTTCTGGAAACAAAATGCAAAGAAGAGATGGATGGAGGGTGAAAACAATGAAAACAAGAGTCTTTAAAAAAGAGCTAGGCCAATAGCACAGAGCATTTCTTGCCCTTTTCACTCTCACCCAGCCAATACTTCTTCAAATCTCTTCCAAAAACTGGCCATCAATATTCCCCTTTGGTAAAAGAATGTCTCAGACTCCTAGGTGTTAAAAGTAGTGCAGGAAGGATACAAATAGCATTGGATACAAAAATCTCCTTTCAAGGGAATACTTTCCCAAACGCAAAACCCAGTAGCGTAGCTAGCGCAGGGTTAGAAGGACATCTGTCCTGGGCACAGAGTGCTAGGGGAGGCACGATCAGCCATCTTTTAATGCAGTAAAAGCTTTTAAAAGCCAGTATTGGCATTTGCATTCAAACCTGAGCACTGTGCTGCTCTGCATAGTCTTAGCAGTAGCAACTGCTTGATGTATTGCATGAAACACTTTGCTACAATTTAAAAGTAAAAAAAAATATATTTTTTTAAACTAAAACTGAAACAATGGTCTGTACAGGCACAGTATAAACTGTAGCAACTGTTTTCTGCATTTGTAGCTAGCTGTCTGTTACAGTTTAAAAGAAGATTTTTTTTTATAAGCTACAATGTGAGCACCATAGCACTCTATGCAGGTAGAGTATAAACTGTAGCAACTGTTTGTTGCAAGCAGTTTGGTACAGTTTAAACAAAGAAATTATTTTCTTTAATAAAATATGTTGAAGGAGAGTAGAGGTCAGGGCACAGAAATGGGACCTGAATGGCTGGGACAGGAGGGAGGGGCATGTCATGCATCTGGCTACGTGGCTGGTGTGCCGGTAGAAGGAATGTCTGTTTTTTTTTTTTTTTTTTTTTTTTTTTTTTTTCTTCTTGTGTTTTTTGCTCTTCATTGGAAGATGGGAAAGGCATGGATCTGACTGCTTAATACATTAAAGTGCTGGTTTGTGGTACTGGCATACTGGCACTAGCTACCCTCTGTCAAAACCAAATGGAATTTTTTCCTTCAGTCCTTATGTACCTAGGAAGTCATAGAATCAGTGCCTTTAGGTCAAAGAGGCAAAGACGTCGTCTCCAGAATGTTTCTGGCACCAAAGAAAGAGGCCTCTTGTAGACCAGTTCTAGATCTTTCATTTCTAAACCTTTGCACAAAAATTCCAGAGTTCAAAATTTTGATCTTACAGAGCCTGTCACTTAGTAACTCCAGACCTAGAAGATGCTTACTACCATATTTCTATAGCCATAGCCTTTAGGAAATGTATTTAAGGTTCTCTGATTCTAGGTCATATTATCAGTTCACTGCCTTACCCTTTGGTTTATCTACATTTCTAAGGGTATTCCCAAAATGCCTAGTCCCAGTCATAGCTTACTGCAGATGGAAAGGCTTTCACCTCACCCCTTATTTAAATGACTTACTTATCTTTGCAAAGTCTTTATCCAAATGTCAAGAGACATTAACATGGGTTATGTCTATTCTGACCAATCTGGGCTTCCAGATAAATAATGCAAAATCCTCCTTGACTCCATTTCACAGGATTGTGTTTCTGGGATGCCTTATAGATTATTTTCTTCAGAAGGCCTTTTTAGCACAAGACAAGGTGGATCTCCATCTGCAGTTTTTTCTGAGCTACTCCAATCAGTCTCAGACTTCTGCCAGAGAATAACTTAGGATCATAGGGATCATGGCTTCTATAATTACACAAGAGAAAGATGCAGTGGTCTCTAAAAAATACATGTACCCAGCGGTTGCATTCTCTGTAGTATCAAATTCCAGTTTTACTTTTTATAATGGGAACTGCTTTGCAGGGGACAACAAATTTGAGTGAACTCGGGTTTTCCCTTTTATCCTGAGAAACCAATCCAGTCTGTCACCACAGCTATGTTAGATTTTGCTTGGGGAGCAGTTCTCAGAGCTGTAAAAATACAAGGACTATAGAATCCTTCAGACAGACCAAAGTACATCAGGTTTAAAGAAATGCTGGTTGTGATACGTGCCTTGAAGTCTCTCCATTACCATTTGCCCCTGAGACTTCTTCAGGTGATTACAGACAATACCACAGTCATGTGATATATAAACAAGCAGGGAAGTATGTGGTCATACACCCTATGTAGGCTGGTAAAGATAGCTTGGGTGTTAGCTGTTCAGCGTTCCTTAACCCTCCAAGCATCTTACACTCCTTCAGAGCAGAATGTAGTGACAGACAAGCTGAGCAGGACCAGGACAGACCTTCATAAGAGGAAATTAAATGAGGGGGTCATCCAAGAATTAATCCATTGGAATGAGACACCTCAAATAAATCTGTTCACCTCCTTTCAAAACAGACAACTAGGCATTTTTTCCAGAGCTTTCTGCAAGCAAGTATGGGAAATAGTTGCATTTTCATTCCCTTGGAAGAGAATGTTCCTTTATGCATTTCCACCCTTTACACTGATTCTTAGGGTAATTCTGAAGATCCAAAATGATACCCAAATAATAACTGCTGTAATGCCCTTTTGGCCTAGGCAACATTGGTTCTCCCTTCTTATGGAACTGGCTAATGGCAATTACCTCAAACTTCCTCACAAACTGAATCCTAATCACACAAGGTAGGGGGAGTTTGAAACTCCTTTGTATCAACCAACTTCAGCTGACTCCCTGGATGATTTAATTTTAATACCTTGTAGGCATCTTTTTCATGAGGACATAGTGCAGGTAATAAAGCAGTCAAGAACACTTGCTACTAGAAAATTCTATGTTGGTAAGTGGAAACAATTTTCGGTACTTACGTATTATCGCAACCAGATTTTCGTGGTTGTGAAATTCACATGCTGCAATGAAAACCGGTGCAGGAAATACCATAGGGTGTTATTTTAACTCTTTACTGATGAGAAATCAGTTTGGCTTATATTTGGGAAGAGAAATAATCCTGCAAGCTGTCTTCTTGTTTTGTGTGCATTACACACTCGCTTCAATTGGCAGGGAGGAAGGAATGCTGAAGAAAAACATGGACATATGACATTGATTCAAATTATTAGTGTAATTCCTTCAGACTGCCCAAAAACCTTTACATTAAAAATTGCACCTGTTCCTAAAAGTAATGTAAAGTTTTGGGGCAGTCCAGAGGAATTAGAATAACATTTTGAATTATAATTAGGTCTGCCCTATCATCATGCATAGTTGGTATTTCTTCATGACAAGGATATCAGAAATTGCCTGTTCGGCTGTTTAGGGAAACACTTCCATTTGAGTTTTCATGCAGCATCTTCCCCCAACAATCCAAATCCTACAGTGGGTGCAAATACACCGGTGAGGGAAACAGCATCTGAGCTTGTATTTAATTCACCATCCAAAGTGGGGCATTACACACTCTTATGTGCTCATATTACACACACTTAAGAACCCAACCGACAGGACAATGGCAGGCAATATAACTCAAGTGTGTATCTGCAATGCACGCAAGACAGGGAGAGGGTTTCTCAAACTGTCCCTTTTCCTACAAGTAATGTAAAGTTTTTGGGCAGTTGGAAGGAAGTACAATTACAGTTAGAAGTGTTTTATGCAGTTCATTCTGTGGAGGTATGTGGATCTCGCAACCACGAAAATCTGGTTGTGATAATACATAAGTACCTAATTTTCTAGCTGGTGTCTTGCCAATAACTAGGTCCTATCAGGGAGTTTATAAAACTGATACTCAAATATTTGTGTTAGTTACTTTCCTCTGCCCTTACTTTTTTTCTATAAAGGTTCATCTTGCAGCCATTTCAGCATGTCAGCCCATGAATCTTCCTCCCTCTTCTCTGTTTGTCCTGAAGGGGTTTTACACCTAAGACCTCCTTCTAAACAGGTTGCTCCTCCTGGTAATCTCAACTATGTGATGGAGAAATTGACTGTTACCCTTT
>NC_056734.1:720582789-720600289 GCF_019279795.1 Protopterus annectens
TTTAACAATTGGTTTTTATGGTCATTTTACCTTCAACTCTAAAAGAGTTGTTCATATTAGTATTTCCTCTGGATGTCAAGCATTTTATGTAGGCATGACAACCAGAGCTTTAAGCAAAAGGCTAAAGGAACATCTGTATTCCATAAAAATAAGGATTTTAATAATGTTCTTTTTAAGCATTCATGTAGTTGTAGAAATGTTAAGAAATTTTCATTTTTTGTGCTTTAACAAGTCTGGAAGTCTTAGGATGGGGTGATTTAAAAAATAAGCTTGAGAATAAGGAAACAGAATGGATGGTTAAACTTAGTGCAGATTGTTTCACAGGGTTAAATGAAACTGAATATTACATATTTTTTAAAGGAAAGAAGGTTGAAAGTCTACAAACAATGTTAAGTTTTTAGGTGTCATAAGTACTGTGTGTTTAAATATTTTTAATTTATTAACAGAATGTATTAAGTATTTAATTGTTATTTGTGATTTTAGTATATATACTTCTTGTTTGTTAAAGAGTTGTGTTCTGAAAAAATCTGTGTTAGACGAAAGTGGAGAATTAAATGTGTATAACGTATTATCAGTTCATTGTATCCTGGTGCTACATGTGGTGGTTATATTTTATTTAGTTTATTTAGTACCACTTTCGATGGAAGTTTCTTATTAATTAGTTGGTATTTGAATACTGATTTATATTTGTCATTTAATTGGGGCAGTTAATTAATTGACTTGGCTTTACTAGCAGCAGATACACTAACATAGGCTGGACTAATGCACACCAGTGCTAATGGGATCAACTCTCATCTGACAAAAATAGGAATATGCAATGGTGTACAGACCAATAAGGCCATCATTTGCACTGATACAGGAGTCTTCAATAAAGTAAAATGTTGCATAGAAAGCCAGAGAATTCTACGAGGGTGCCCTGAATCTCAAAACTTGAAGTGTGACAAAACAAGCCTTAGAAATTTTTCAGGTTTTAAGTCATTTTTTCTTAGCTGCCAACTGGTTATAATCAGTTTGTTGAAGGAATGGGCATCCATGGACAGGTGAGAGGGAGGAAGGGATGTCTTAGACATAAAATTTGCTTGGAAAGCTTTATTGTGATACCTTTAGTGATGCCACTGAAAGTGAAACATTGTGGTCAATAAGCATTATTGCCACCCAGTTCCAAACATTAATGACATTCTCTGTGCCTGCTGATGGAAATTGGTAATGAAAGACAAACTTAGCAGAACTGGGAAACAAACTGATAGAAAAAATAGATTGTGCTGAACAAATAACAGTATGAGAAAAAAGTGCATAGTAGGGTCAAAAAACAGACCAGTTATGTGCTGAGATTTCACAGGAAACACCCTAAATTGCCAGCTGTAGCTCATGGTAACTAATTCCATGTTGACATTTTCATAGTTGGAAAGATGCAGAAAGCAATGATAAGGAGCAGAGCAGACTGAGATGGTGGGAAGGGAGGTAAATGGTTCAGAGGTTCATAGGTTCATAGGTAGGTACTAGGCTATTGGCCCTAGGGCCTATATAAGCCTAGCCGAAAAGGTACCCAGGCTTTCACCACCCAAGAAAATTATTTTCCTGTGCCCCTGTCGAGCAGAGCAACAGAGGTAATCCCCGAGGTGAATTTCCAATTTCCCATCCAATCATCAAGATTTTTTTTGAAGAGTGCTAATGAGGAGCTTTATTTGATATAAATAGGTAGTTTGTTCCAGAGTATGGGAAGTTTCTGGGAAAGGAATCTATCCCTCCAGCATGTTCTGTTTATTGTGGCGACAAGGTTTAGATCCATAGAGCGTGTAGCTTGGAGGGATTGGGATTTATTTAAGTGGAGCATGTCCAACAGCTCTAGGTTTGACATAGCTTTGTCTGTTAGGCAGAGATCGTCTCTGAGTAGGCTATATGCAACGGAGTAAAGCTGGAGTTTTTTGAGATGGTCTGCGTAGGGCATCTGTTTGAGACCAGTAATCTTCTTTGTGAGGTATTTCTGTGGCCTTTCCAGTTGTTGTAGATGTCTTGTGAGGTACATACCAAAAGGGGCATTGTACTCTATGATGGGTCTAATGAGTGATGAGTAGAGGGGAACAATGACCTCTTTTTTCCTGGATGAGAAACCTTTTGTGATGAGGTGTGCCACGTAGAAGGATATCCTGACTACTGTGGTGATGTGATTATCAAAGGAGGGACTACTGTCTACCTGTGTCCCAAGGTCTCTTATCACACTTTCAGTGTTAAGTAGACTACCACCTATGTGGTAGCTCATGGGTACAGAGTTTTTACCAAAGGGGATGACAATGCACTTCTTGGAATTGAGCTTAAAGCCATGGCTTTGACACCAGGCATCTGTCTCCATGAGGCCCTTTTGTAGGATGTCCACATCGTTAAGAGTTTCAATTATGGCTCCTAGTTTGCAGTCATCTGTGAACTTCATTAGCCAAAGACCTTCTGTGTTAGCCTGTACTTCAGAAAAGTAGATACAAAACAGGAGAGGATCCAGGACTGAACCCTGTGGTACTCCACTTGTCACTGGTCTGAAGTTGGATTTGGAGTTTGCTACTTTTACAGCATGGGTTCTGTCAGTGAATCAGTTGGCAACCCATCTTGTGACATAGGGATTTATACCTAGTTTAGTGAGTTTATCTATAATTCCAGAGTGGGGGATGGTGTCAAAAGCCTTGGTGAGATCTTGATAGGCTGTGTGAACCACCTTACCCTCGTCTAAGGCTTTGGTGACTGCTTCAATGAAGTCTATCAGGTTTAGAAGACATGATCTGCCTTTTACAAACCCAAACTGGGTGGGGTCTACAGTCTGGAGATTACCAATGTCTTTGTTTATAAGTTCTATGATGATACATTCCATGGCATTGCAGACCAGGCTCGTTAGGCTAATGGGGTTGTAGTTCCCTGGGTCTGTGGTGGCTCCCCCTTTGTGGAGTGGGATAACCATCGCTTTGTGCCATTCAGTGGGCACAAAGCCTGAGGTGAGGCTATGACTGAACATGGTGCTTAGGTGGGGTGCCAATTCATTCTGTAGTTCATGTAGAATGCAGCTTGGGATGTTGTCAGGTCCCATGGATGCTGTGTTCTTGGCTTTGGAGAGTGTGGTTTTTACCTGTGCAGTGATGATTACAGAATGGGAGACATTTATCTTCAAACTAGATGATGCTAGGAGTATTAGTCCTGAACCTTTACATCTACTGAATATGTTCTTTATCAAATTTTTGTTTTTCATCTGTGTGGACATCTGCTACAGCTTATGATGTAAAGTTTTAAGTTCAGGAGATACCACACTCAAAAGATAGAGACAGTTGGAAGAAAGGCTCTCTGAAGGATTAAAATCATATGATGCCTGTATGGGAAATTACAAACAGAAACTAAATAATTTTATCTGCACACATTTATGGAGAATGTAGGTGAACAGAAATGTGACAAAACTTTATGCCACAAAAAATAACAGACCCCAGCAGAGAAATACATGTGGACAACAAACACAGGCATATGAAGAACATCTTATTTTCACAGTAGGTGGGAAATTCAAGGCAATTCTTCCAGAAAGAAGTCACAAGACTGGAGACGTTATGAAATGTGCAGGTAAATGCACACCTATTTTTTGTTGTATGGCTAGGCATTAATCTGCTTCTGGATAAGTAGAATCTACAACTTATTCAACAGAAAGAAAACTGTTATTATGTGTGACTTAAGTTACATGGCAATCTTACATGCACTATACTAATTATGAAAGCATATGCAAGAGAAAACAGCACTTGAAGGATTCTAAAATCAGCCATTCTATCCGTTGTAATATATGTTCCTTTAAACTTACATACCGTCAGTTCATTATGAATATTTTGGGTAAGAATAGCTGCACTTTTTTCCATAAAAATATAAATGTGCATGTTTCAAGTGAATTAAAAAGATGTGTTTTATTAACGTTCATTCTCTTGCAAGGAATCAGAAGAGACATTCCTGTACAATGGTGGATTAATTGCAAGCACACAATTATTTCAATCCTCATTTGTCTTCTAAAGCATTTAGGCAACCCAAGTGCGAAAGACTTCATAAAAAATACATATATTAACAAAAATATGGTATGAGTCACTCAAACAGTATGCTCAAGTGAGGAAAACAGACAGAATAACAAGTGCTTGTATTATGCAACTATAGCTTAGTATAACCATGGAAACACGTAAGTAATAAAACAAGCAAAATTCAGTGCTTTGGCAAAGAAAATAATTGTTTAGAATTTCTCTGTTAAACATCTATTCCCAAATTATGGTGGTCCCATGATACTAAGGTCAAATCTAAAGAAATGATTAGATTTTTTTCCAGGAATATGCATGCCATTTTTTTACAGACTATGCAGTTTGAAGCTTATGCCCAGCACAAAACATACATTTAACTTATTTAATGATCCTACCAGTGGCATTAACTCATCATTTGAAACTGAGCAATTTATTTATCTTCCTTCACTTTAAACACACTTGGATGGAAAATAAGCTGAAAGCTAGATGACACTGAAACATGCTTACTAAGTATCAAAAAAGTTATACATATATGATCTTTAATATCAGGTATACTGTATTGCTCAAAATTGAAGTTGTCTGTGTGAGAGTTAAGTGTCTTGCGTCTGTCTGTAATGATCTCTAAAGGTGTATTCTGAAATTATATCCTCTTCCCACTGTATGCAAAATGCACATCTTAAACCCTGCAAGGAGTATATAGCTAACTATGATACTTGCTAATATCAAGAAGGCACACAGCTGTGCTTCAATGTACCAGTGAGTACATAATGTTGATATACATGTGAAAATTCTGATGTAAAGTGATGGCAAACATATGCTACTTTGGCTCCATGCAGATTCACAACCTATAGCATCAGTCACCCAAAGAAAGAAACTCCTAATGATCACCTAAATTAACTCAAGTGGTTCTTCTGGTTTGAGGCTTTCCTGTCCTCATGTCATGTTACTTTACCTGCTCCATGACTAAAATATGATATAACAGCATGAATGTTCAAATAAAACAAGGAGGGCCTCTCACAATAATGCCGTAAGTCTGACTCCAGAAATATCCCCAGTACAGAGTCAGCCCCCATAAACAGATGCATAAGTACACCTGTCTTTAGATACTCTGTTCTCAATGGATAAAACAGTAACATGACACTTAATGTTTCATGCTACTGTAATTTCAATGTTACCATTGTACTCACTGATGCTCTTAGTATTTTATAAGGAATCAAGGGTGCCAGAACAACAGGGTGAGGGGGGCAAGTGCCCCTTTAAGAGGTTTCAACAATAAATTAAAAAAACACTACATGGTGGTGGTGTCCTCCTTTACGGAGGACCATGCATGCTACTCATGCACACAAACACATCAATGCGGATGTAAACTCAGTCCACACTCACCCACAGAATTTAAACTAGCTGTTCAGAGGAAAGCAGGAGTGACTGTATGAGTGTATGACTGTATGAGTGTATGGGTATGTGTGTTAGTTAAACTGGCAGTTCATTTTTCTGTATGAGAGTGAAAGTGTGTATATGTAATTTAAATTAGCCATTCGTTTGAGCGATAAATTGTGTGTGGCTGCGTGAGAACAGAGAAAAGGTAGATGTGTGTGTGTGTGTGTGTGTGTGTGTGTGTGTGTGTGTGTGTGTGTGTGTGTGTGTGTGAATGAGCAGAGGGAAGGTGTATTACAACATTAAAAAATGGCTTACTCTAAAATGACTCTGCAGTTGAAACATTTTCATAACATACCATGATCACAGCAGTCTTTGTTCTCCATGCAGCGAATCACACATTACTAAGATAGTGTGTTTTGAAACTAAACAGTTGGTAATATCACCCAGAGGAATGTTACAACATATATGGTCCTCTTCAGAGATGAAACAGCAGAAAACTGAGACAGCAGAGAGAAGGTGTGTGTGTGTGTGTGTTTGTGTGTGTGTGTTCTCGTGTGTGTGCATGTTAGAGCGCAGAGATGGTATGTGTAAGTGAGAGACAGCAGAGAGAAGGTGTGTGTTATTACTTATAAAATGGCTTACTCTAAACTGACTCTACAGTTGAAACATTATCATAACACACCATGATCACAGAGGTCTTTGTTCTCTATGCAGTAAATCAGAGATTACTAAGATAGCGTGTGTTGAAACTAAGCAGTTTTTAACTTCACCCAGAGGAATGTTCCAACAGTTTGCTTATTTTTATATGGTCCTCTTCAGGGATGAAATGTCTCAGAATTTTGCCCAGCAGAAAATTAAGGAAACAGCAGAGAGAAGGGGTATGTGTGTGTTTGTGTGTATGTGTGTGTGTGTGTGTGTGTGTGTGTGTGTGTGTGTGTGTGTGTGTGTGTGTGTGTGTGTGTGCTTGTGCTCAGATAGAAGGTATGTGTGACTGAAAGAGTGCAGAGAGAATGTGTGTGTGTGTGTGTGTGTGTGTGTGTGTGTGTGTGTGTGTGTGTGTGTGTGTGTGTGTGTGTGTGTGTGTGCATGTGTGTGTGCATGTGTGTGTGTGTGTGTGTGTGTGTGTGTGTGTGTGTGTGTGTGTGTGTGTGTGTTTGTGCATGTTAGAGCGCAGGGAAGATATGTGTAAATGAGAGAGAGCAGAGAGAAGGTGTGTGTTATTACTTATACAATGGCTTACTCTAAACTGACTCTGCAGCTGAAACATTTTCCTAACATACCATGATCACAGAGGTCTTTGCTCTCCATGCAGTGAATCACAGATTACTAAGCTAGCATGTTTTGAAACTAAGCAGTTTTTAAGTTCACCCAGAGTACTGTTGCTACAGTTTGCTTATTTTTATATGGTCCTCTTCAGGGATGGTAATTTTTGCCCAGCAGAAAATTATGGAAACAGCAGAGAGAAGGGGTATCTGTGTGTGTGTGTGTGTGTGTGTGTGTGTGTGTGTGTGTGTGTGTGTGTGTGTGTGAGAGAGAGAGCAGAGACAAGGTGTGTGTGTGTGTGTGTGTGTGTGTGTGTGTGTGTGTGTGTGTGTGTGTGTGTGTTAGAGCTCAGAGAGAAGGTATGTGTGAGTGAGTGAGTGCAGAGAGAAGGTGTGTGTGTGTGTGTGTGTATGTGTGTGTGTATGTGTGTGTGTGTGTGTGTGTGTGTGTGTGTGTGTGTGTGTGTGTGTGTGTGTGTGTGTGTGTGTGAGTGAGAGGTTACAGAGAGAAGGTGTGTGTGTGTGTGTGTGTGTGTCTGTGTGTGTGTGTGTGTCTGTGTGAGAGAGAGAGCAGAGGGAAGGTGTGTGTGTGTGTGTGTGTGTGTGTGTGTGTGTGTGTGTGTGTGTGTGTGTCTGAGTGTGTGAGAGCAAAGAGAATGTATGTGTGTGACAGAGAGCAGAGAGAAGGCGTGTGCATGTGTGCACGCACGTGTGCAAGCGCGCGTGCGCGTGTGTGTGTGTGTGTGTGTGTGTGTGTGTGTGTGTGTGTGTGTGTGTGTATGTGTATGACATACCTCTCAACTATCTAGATTTAGCCTCATAGTTTTGGTCTGTTTCTCATAAAATGTGTGGTTTCCTGGAAAATCATGGAAGACGGAAGTCACTAACTAATAACATATATATGAGTTTCAGACTTTATAGCCTTCAGAAAATATTTGCTAACACAAACCCTGTTATTCTAGCAACTTTCTAAGTTAAAAAGATCAGTATGTAAACTCTATTCATATTTTGGGCTATTGTATCCCCATTATTTAAGGCTTTGTCCAGATTTCTTGCACTAAGAGGTTGAGAGGAATGCATACCTCTTGACTATCCAAATTTTTTCAGATTGTCCTGAATTTTTGCATCATATTTCTGGCCTGTTCACTATTCTTCAAAATTTGTGGTTGTCCAGCAAATCACTGAGGTTTTTAATAACTAAATAATGCCATACCTTTTAGTTTCTGACTTCTTTTCCTTCAGAAAGAGCACTATTTAAAATTTGTCCCTGTTTTTGGGCCTTTGTCCTCCCATTATTTTAGGCTTTGTCTAGATTTCTTGTGTTAAGAAGTTGAGACGTATGGAGGTATGGTATGTAATGCCCTACTTAGGGGGTGAGGGCAGATTAGTCTATTAACTCGATCAGGCTTGACCCTGAATCCTCTAAACCAACTACCAGACTGCTGAAGGAATTGTGAGCTTCAGTGGAGACAAGAGCCTGAATCCTCTACAACAACTACCAGACTGCTGATGGAATTGTGAGCGTGAGTTCAGTACATTTTCAGGGAATTATGAGTTTCAGTGCATCTTCAAGGGAGTATGAGTTTCAGTGCACATTCATGGAGTTGTGAGTTTCAAGGGAAGATAAATTTATTGTTGCTCGTGATATGTCTGTTTTTAATGTGGAATTAACACATTTTGTTCAGCAAATGGCAGTCACTGTGTTGTAGAATTTGAAAGCAGTGTTAGTAGCATAATTGCCTTTGATGCAGAAGGCTGTGGATTCTACTCCCACACCATGTAGATGGAGTGCTGATGTTGCAGTGCCCTTTTGATTGCTGATTATTTGCTGCATTTTAATGGGGGATATGGTTACTACATTCCTGAGTGTATCCTCCTTTGTATGAGATGCCTAGTAGGTACAAACATTTTGTCAGTCATTCCCTTTTGCAATATTACAAGCTTGCTAATGTTTTTAATGTAACATAGGCAAGTAATTCTTCAAGGGTAGCGGGCACTGAATTTGTAAATGAAACATTGAAATGTAATGTTGTTTGCCAATAGTAACCACTTCAGTAGTTACCAATCTCTGTAATGTGGACTTTACTTATTGAATTATATTTCTAACTGTATACTTTTCCTACATGCTAATGTTCCATTGTTACTGTATTGTGCTTTTTTACAACATATGCACTGTTTAGATAGTTTTCTTAATTATTTCACTTGCTTTATAAGTAACTGTTTCCTTACAAATTCATGTAATGATTTTCATGTAACTTGGAGCTTTTGTACCCGGGCCTCCACTGAAAATGAGTCTCAAGCCCAGTGGACTTTCCCGGTCAACAAATGTCAATAAATAAATAAATAAATTAATTGGTGGATTGTTATGACAGAAGTTTGATTGGTCTTTCATGGTTGAAATTTTCTAAATGGATAGTTTTGTAATTTTTGGTTCATATATTTTGTTTATTGCTTACTGGAAGAATGTTCAAAACTACAAATTTAAAATACATTAAACAAGTGGTGCTGTATTATACAAGGGTGAATCTGGGTTTTCATGCCATTTCGATGAATCTGAGTTTCAAGGGCAGAAAAGTTTACTGCTCATGCTAAGTCTGTTTTCAATGTGTAACTGTATTGTTTGTTTAACAAATGGCAATCGGTGTTTGTGCTATTTTATTTTGATCTGCAATCATTGTAGAAGTAAATAAGAAAACATTATGCACACTGACAGGTTTGAACAGTGGTTATGGTAGCTGGGGAGAAATAGCCAAGTAATGAAACACTGGAATGGCTGTGGAGGGTGCTGCTGCGGGAGGGGGTGCTGCAGGACAGGCTGCACTGGGGGGAACCCAGATCTGTTACCCTGCTTAGGGACCCATTTGACCATGATCAGGATCTGGTATTTTGCACTATTTGCTATAAACTATCAGAAGTTGGAATGAAGCAACAAAGTTTCAGTTGTAAAAAAAGCAAGCACTTTTGTTCTGTAGTTAGCAATAAAGGAACAAAAGCACTTATTATTTTTTTACAACTGACTTTTCATTGTTTCATTGCAACTTCTGATAAGTTTATGGTTTTCACTGTTATTTACTGTTAATTTACAACTGTCATATTGTTGAACATGCCAGTGCAGTTCTGTGGATTGTGCACCTCAACTTAAGTAGCAGCATCCCACCCAAGTACATTCTGGGCAGTCATTTATGAAATAATAACAGTAAAAATAATAATAATTATGATGACAACAATGATGATGGTGATGATAAAATAAGACTTAATGCAGTCAGAAAACTGTAATAACATTGACCCTGCTTTTGTTGTGTTTTCAGAAGAGCATGCATTTTCTGAAGGATATGAAGTATAGAAGTCTGAAACTCAAATGCAAATAATTTTTTAAAGTTTTGTAATCCTCATACATTTGCCAGAAAACCACAAATGTTATGAGGAACAGACCATAAATATGACACAAAATCAGGGGCAGTTAAATGTAAACTCTGGTTTCTCAGCCTCTTAGGGCAAGAATCAATGAGAAAGTGTGTGAAAGGCCCAAAATCATGGGCAATTGTTAAGCTTTACTCTTGTCACCAAAGCAATAGATGAAGGTAAAACAGTTTACACCACATTATCTCAGGTATAGTAGAAAACCTGGACTGCCAACTGGCTCACAGGATGCAGGAAATCAAAATAGGGAAGGCTACTTCTAGAAGAGACCAGTCACCAATGGAATCCCTCAAGATTCAGTGCTGAGACCTTTCCTATTTGGCATCTACTTATCGGAAGTTAAATCAAGTACAAGAGGGCTTTGGCTGACTACAGTTTAGATGACTGCAAGCTAGGAGCAGTTATTGAATCCCCATATGACTTAACTATCATACAGGATGGTTTGTCCCAAACAATAACTTGTGCCAGAATCATGAATTGAAACTAAACTCCAAAAAATACATTATCGTATCTTTTGGGAAGTTGTCTACCAAATTGACAATACCCCCCCCGGAGAGTTGAGCCAGTTGTTTGGCATTTGGGAATTTGTGTGGACAGTGACCTAACTTTCAACCAACATGTGCCCAGTGTCATAAGGAAGTCTTTCTATATTACAGAGAACACATTTATTGTGACTAGATCTAGAAATGTAATTGTCCCCCTTCATAAAGCCCTCATTAGGTCAATCATTTTGTATAATGCCCACTTTGGCTTGTATCTGTCGAGAAACATGTAACAAGTGGAATGCCCACAGAGATACCTTACTATACTAAGGATACAAGTGCTAAATAATAGGTCTTGCATGGACCACCTCAAAGCCTTATTCCTATAGTCTGTATCCTACAGAGTGCTAAGAGCTGACCTGTGTCTGGCATACAAGGCATCCTCTGACCTAGTAGTGATGGACCTACGGAACATCAGTAAGTCAAATGGCATCAAAAATGTCTAAACAGAATGGCATGGAGAGATGGATATACATCACAGAGGATACAGCTCTTCCAGAACAGATTCTCCATTCAAGTAAAACATAATTCATCTCTGGCTATATTCAAATGCAACTTGGATCTAAAGATGGGTAATAAAAAATACACCCCAGGACTGTCCCTCATGCTGCTAATGGATAGAGGCAGTTCCTAAAAAGCCACAATCCTTACATGGGTCTCTTCAAATTATTTATGGTATGATCACAGTTATTCTTATAAGGGCTAATATACAATTATCAGCCACAGGAAGGTCAAGACCAATCAGGAAACTTTTAGATCTCTAAGTCCCCCCTCACCCCCCTCCCCCCAGTCTTCAACAATTTCCGGTGCCTCTGTAAGAAATTCCATACAAAACTCATTTGTTTTATTTTATTTATCTGTTTTTATTTTATTTTACAATTTGGCAGCCAGGTAGGTATTGCCCCCTTTTAGCCATGACCTGAGTACAACAGTACAGTAAAATTTGCTGAACAGTAGAAACATGTGTAAACAATATGGAACAAAACACAATTCAATCTGGTCCTGTAAATATGTATAAAGTACATGAGTGGAAAAATTAGAAGAATACTGGAGCTACATATTTACATTATTTACAAGTAAATATTACTTTATATGGGAGTTTCTGTTGTTATAAGCTGCAAAACTAGCCAGAATCTGAAAAGCTAGTGTACTTAATTTCATTTTCCAGATGTAGTCCTCCAATTGCATGTCTTAGAGTTTAGCAATAACTCATGACTGGGTGTAGGTATCACATGATTTATCCACAGTTGTCATATTTTGATCACAAGGGATAAGCCCAAGTGATTAAATAAAGCCAACCATGGGTAAATCCAGTGACACCTATACCCACTTGTGGATTATTGCTATTATACACTGAGATTATTTAAAAAGAAATTGTTTGCCTTTCTTAAATAATGTTTTTACATAACAGCGCTTTAGTCCTCTTCTGCATTAGCTTCATTTTGCTGATGTACTGCGTACGCATATGGGAATAACACTTGCAAATTACTTCAGCGTAGAGCAATAAAAGCAACAGAGAAAAGAATATCTCTTATTTCTCTTTTTTTCTTTAGTGTTTAAAAAAAAAATAAAAAAAAAGATGAGGGACAGAGCAAAATATGAGGGAAATCAGGTATGTTTCTGTTTGTTTAGTTTTGCAGAAAGTACCTGATTTTTCTCATATTTCTCTCTGTCCCTAGCTGTTAGCCTGCATATGCAAATAGAAAGTTTGACCACTTAATGGTATTTTGGCAGCCAGACTTTTTTCAGTTGGTATAGGCTCGATTTATAATGAGCAAGCTGGTCGTTCAGTTCAGTCAGTGTACTCATTTTTGAATAGTAAGATCCTTTATTGTATAATAATTATATATGTTACAGTCACGAAGTTCTAAAAGGAAAATATGACCTTTTTTATAAATAAAATGTACAGCACAATCAGCATGCAGATAAGTGAAAAGTATGAAAGTAATTTGCATGTTTGGAGCTAAGTTCAAAAATATTCCAGACTCCTTAAGTGTCTTCTTCTATAGATATCTACGAAACTATTTAACAAACAATATTTCCCTCAAACTTCTTTTAATAAATTCCCCCTCCCTGTAATATCATACAAAACAAAACAAAGAAAAAAAATATATATATATAGTTTACTCCTGACTATTAAACTTCTAATTCACTATCACTTTGTGGAGTCATACCCCTAAACCTGGAAAATACCAAAGTAAACCAAGCCAGTATCATCGCTGTGGCTAACTCTGAATCCAAATCATCTCCTTTCCCAAACAGAAATTCTAAAATTTTACTGTTAAATCTAAATGTAAGAAGTCTCACTAATAAAATTCAACTATCTATGTATGCATTGCTCAGTATTCCCTGACATACTGATTGCCACTGAAACCTGGTTACAAAAGTAACATATGAACTAATATTACCTCATGGTTATAATATCTTCAAACTTGACTGATGAAAAAGAGAGTAAGATGAGTTGTTATTATATTTAAGAAAACATTAGACATAATTCTCTATCCACACAATATCCCCTGCTTCTACAATGCTGAACTTCTAATATCTCAACTCAAAACAAACAACCAAAAAATATGCACTGCAGACATTTATTTATCAGGCAATAATACAACAGTACTGGAACATATACTGAGATGGTTTAATAATAACATTCCTCAAGAAACAATTATAGTAGGAGACCTTAATATTAACAAGTACATCTGCAACTCAGAACCAGCACCAAACCATATTAAACTCTGTGGCTTCTCCAAATTCAACTACTACTAGAATGGATAAAAGAAGTGGTAGAGAGTCAATGCTTGATTGGATACTGACCAGCAATCATAGCAATATTAGACCTCTGGCAGTTTACCTGATATTGTAATTGATCACCTGCCCACTGTTGGCCTTACACAATATCACAGCTTTATTAAAAAAAACAGTAACAAAGTACAGAGCTTAAGCAAAGCAGGTCAGCCCAATACACCAGCTCAAAAACCACCAAAAACTCAGATTCATTGTGCAGTCAGTTTAACTCTCACTTCATTCAAAGAAGTTTGAGGATGGTGTAATGGTTAAGGTGTTTACCTTACAAACACAAGGTGCAGGGTTTGATTCTCACATGGGGTAATTGGCTAGGCTTGAAATGACCAACAAGGGTAGTTAGCCTAGTACTAATCTATGAACTTATTACTGAAATGCAAGCCTATTACTTTGTCACTATCAGTTATTGCTGACAACCATAACACCTCTTCCTGCTTGCAGTCTGTTTTAATGTATACTATTAAAAACACCTTAGAAAGTTAAACCCTCAACCTTAGCTGCTGATAACCTCCCCTCAGAATATTTTACTACAGATGCAGACGCTCTAGCATATAAATGTATTTAGGCCTATCAATTGCTCCATAAAGAGGAGTCAAATTCACACATTTTGGTAAACTTCATATATCATTTCCCTACATAAAAGAGGCACTTCCACTGATTTCTCTTACTACATACCCATAGCTGTAAAGTCCCCTTTGGATAAGATCCTTGAAATATGTATTTTCATTCAACTTATGAATTTCCCTAAAGGAATAAAATCTAATCACAAATACACAGCATGTCTTTAGACCTAAACATAGCACCAGAACTTCCAGTTTTAGCTTTACAAACAGTATCAACAATGAAAGGAACAAAGACAACATTGTCACTTCCAGTTTTTGGATTTATCCAGATCATTCAACATTGTTCAATATCAAAAACTAGAAGTGGAAATTCCTTCCCTAAAAATTCTCTTGATCTGTAATATCCTGGTTCCACAACTACCTCACTGGCAGACTTTAGGCAGTCATGTGGCAACAACCTTATTTTTGTTTCCTTATTGTTTGTATAGGTGTAGCACATGGATCTCTCCTTGGGCCTCTACTTTTTAATATCTACACTAATTTACTCCCCAAGGCTTGTAAAAATGCCTCTATAATCCAATATGGATATAACTATATCCTCATCTGCTCAGTCCCCACCCTTTCATCACTAGAAAAAAAATCGCACAAGACTCTTTCTCTGACATGAAAAGATTGGTATCAGACTCACAGTTCATTCTAAACCCTAGCAAAACAAAACCCATGCTTCCCCCCCCCAAGAAATCACACAGCTAAAATGTTCCTTAACCATTACCTCTAACAGCAGCACATCCCTGGAATTCATTTCCCAAACCAAAATGCTAGGTGTCATCATTGATGATGATCTGTAATTTGATCAGCGTAGACCTAATGTTATAATAATAAAAAAATCAACAATTCAGCAATGTATATAGATCTAAATAGTGCTTCACAAACAGCACCAAAAAAGTGCATCTGCATATCTACTACCATCATTACTTTATGCTTCCCCCTGTACTTACAAACCTAATATCAAACCTAAAATCTAAACTAAATTCATTCTACAAAAAAATCACAAAATTTGCCTTAAACCTTCCTTCCTTCCTCCTTCCTTCCTTCCTTCCTTCCTTCCTTCCTTCCTTCCTTCCTTCCTTCCTTCCTTCCTTCCTTCCTTCCTTCCTTCCTTCCTTCCTTCCTTCTTCCTTCCTTCCTTCCTTCCTTCCTCCTTCCTTCCTTCCTTCCTTCCTTCCTTCCTTCCTTCCTATCATTGCCTTGCCCTAAAAGAAATAAAATGGTTAGAATTACCAAATCATCTAATTTAGACACAATTAATGAACACTCATACTGTAGTCCTTCAACTTGAAAAATGCCCAACCCTTCAGAATACTCTAAGCTACTCCCTACAAGACAGTTATGATCTAGTACTCAGTCACTCCTTAAAATCACCAAATCAAAGCACCTGGCAGGTGAGTCAGTATATTCCACATTGTTCCAAACCTATGACATTCAGTGAAGAAGGAGGACTATACAGTAGCTTCCAGTGAGACTTCCAGATTGCTTTCAGTGAAAGCCCTCCATTGTGCCTGTACAGATAACACTGAAAATGGTCATGAAAAGGTCCTAATGACAGGCCAGCCTCACACACTTTTCTGAATATTACAACATGGTTATCCCTGGCTATAGCAGCCATCACAACTGGACATGGCTATTCTCCATGGGTCTTGACTGATG
The DNA here is from genome assembly GCF_019279795.1 of Protopterus annectens. Classification (NCBI taxonomy): domain Eukaryota; kingdom Metazoa; phylum Chordata; order Ceratodontiformes; family Protopteridae; genus Protopterus; species Protopterus annectens. The sequence continues at coordinate 720,598,482 of NC_056734.1, forward strand.
ACACACATCTGACTCTAATAATGGATTCTTCACCTGGCTGGTCACTCTGGTTTCCATAGTTCCATACTATCTCTGTCCGTTGTTAGCCATTAGTGTGTGACATCTAGTAATGGCCGTAATAGGGCTCATTGATGACATTTAAATTTTGGCTCCCATCATGGTAACCCACATCAAGGTTCCTGTACATGCTCAGTGTATACAATGCTACTTGTTTCCTGTACATGCTCCCAAGTTTCTACGTGATCCCTCATGTAGAATGTATCCAGTCCTGAAACAGCAAACTCACATGATACACCCAGTTAAAGGTCACAATATGCAAGCAACACCATGCCAGTGAAGGATGTAAACCCTGACTCACTCCAGCCTACTAACTGAAAAAGCTGCTACAGCATCCAACTTATGTAACCATTTTTTCATAGGATATATTGTTATAACCTGCTTCTAAATCCCAAATTCCAACACATCCTGTGCTATTGAGGATGTTTTTATTATGCCTACCCATCTGGCTTGTGTGGATAAGGTAATGTCTGATGCACATTGTAGCCAGACAGTACACTATAATGCATAGACTGGATATGCTAATGTATATATCAGTTTTATTCTGTTTTGTCTTTATCATGACCCATAGTTTGGGACCAGACCCTGCTTTTTTGCCAATGCTGTAATATATTTTAGTTGCTTCTGCCTTGCATGGGGTACAGCTGGAGCTTGTTCCTTCAACAACTCCTTACTGAACTCCTCCTGCCCTGCTGAAACAGATCTCACAAACAATATTAAGATATTTCAAGGTTTAACTGCCTTCGTACTTCCATATTGTGCAACATGGCACTCACCACAAGTAACTGACTGCAGGTCTCAGACATGTACATCACTGGATCACAAAATGTGCCCAACCAGTGGAAGCACGTCTTCAGGAATCTGAACATATGTTCAGCAACATTCCATATCTGTGAACACATGGTGTTGTACACCATCCAGCAGCAGTCTGCAGTTTACAGATGGCAATCATCATCCACAGTTGCAATACAGATTTGCTATCACCTACAACAGACAGCAGTGAATACAAGTGTAATTGGCTTTCTGCCAGTTAAATGGGAACCACATATCCTGACCTACATACCTGGGAATGTGTGCACCTTCCGACTAAATGACTTTGTGGGAAGCCACTTCACGAAAAAGCTGGTATAATGGCACACTGTATATCATACTCTGTAATTTGCATGCCATCCACTACTTGATGAAGCAGATGCCCTTCTATTTGATGAATTGGATGTCATGCAGTGAATGATGGTAATGGTCCCAGAGGCCTAGGAAAAGTGTGCTTTTTTGTAAAATGCTCACACTTTGTTTCTTTCCATTGCTGTGCATGGAAAACATATATACTTTTTCACATGCTGTAACATCACATTAAGAAATAGGTGTATGATGCACAGGGTTGATACTTGTGAAATTCCTATCATGCCCCTATCAGAAGCTCAAAGGTCACTATAGCAGGAATGGCTAGTGCTACACAAAGCCTCACATCCAGTGGGACAGGCAGTCCATACATCTCACTCAATTCCTTGTGTGAATGATATCTCTATTACTTCCTATACTGTGTCTAAGTGGTTGACAATGTCCTGGTCATGCAGGTGGTGAAGTTTTAGTCCCTGGCAGACCCATCTACAAAGTGGAAGGCAGTGATGTACAACATCAGGGTAAATGGATATGAGCAGAGTCACTAACACTTGTTCAGCTAAGGCTGCTGCTATTCCTAGCATGTTAGGTCAAGTGAAGTTCCTAAACACTGATAAATACCAGCATGCAAA
>NC_056734.1:720605289-720890289 GCF_019279795.1 Protopterus annectens
TGTCCTTGCTCTTCTTCTTCAACAGTGGCCAGCACTGACTGCTGATGTTCAACAAATATACTGCCTTCCTGGTATATGGATATTAGTGCCCTGCTACCCCATCTCTAGCAGTCTACCAAAACTCAGAGCTCCCCCCTGCCTGTCTGTGGGTATGATGGACCAATGATGTGAGAGTGCAGGGACTGCCTTTCAAATCCAAAAACAGAACCCTTTCAGTTTTCTGGGGCAACAGTAATAGAAGGATCCCTGAGAAGATTGCTTCTTTCTCTGGATTTTCAGCTCATGAACTCAGACAAGAAACCCTTTGGGGTTTTATTTCCTCTTTCTGCACTTTTCTATCAGGGTTTAAATAGTGTATTCTGATGCTGTGACTGCTTTTTTCTGAATAGAAATTTTGTACAGGCTTCTGTTTTACTTTAACTAGCACACTAAGGCCTGTTTTGACAGGAAAATTTGTTGATATTGCAGCTTTTTTCTTGGGAACTACATTGCAGGTGTAGCTCTCAACTGTCCAGATGTTTACAGAATGTCCAAATTTTTGACTTATGTATTTCGTCTGCTCCTCATAATTTTTTTTTAATGGTAAATCACTGAGGACTGAAGTCACTAAATAATGACATATGTCTGAATTTCAGATGTCATATCTTTCTGAAAATGCATGCTAACACAAAACCTGTTATTCTAGTGACTTTGTAAGTTTATAAGAGCAATATTTAAAATCTGTCCCTATTTTTGGGCCTTTGTTCCCCTATTATTTTAGACTGTGTCCAGATTGCTTGCACAAAGAGGTTGAGAGGTATGGTTGCAAGGCTAAAATCTCTGACTAAGTTTCCACCTGAAGTGTTGGATATGGTTTTATCCATTGTTCAAGCAGTTGATTATAGAGTGCAAACCTAGGTTATGAGTAATGCTGGGACTTACATCCCTATTCAACCATCCAAGGATCCTAATTTTGAAAGGGATTTGGAATCTGAAGTTTCAGAAGTATCAGGGTCTGATCATTCAGATTCCTCTAAGGTGCAGAAAATCAAACAGATGTTTTCTTTTTCCCAAATGCTGGCAAGATTTATGCATGTATTCAATTGAGGGCAATCTTTGACTGCGCCCAAGGTCACCGGGGTATATGATCTTGTGGAGGATGGTGGCCCGGACATGACAACCTTTCCTCAATTAATGCTCATGTTGGAGAATGTTTTTAAGAAAGATTGCAATGCTCCACTATTGAATGAGTCCTGCCTAAAAATATTTAAGAAATTTGGGGTGAGCTCACCCATGCCTGGTCTCCAAGCCCCTTTGTCTGCAGATCCTGCTGCTGTGTGCCCAGTGACATCTTCATCAGCCTAGTCCCTCATTTAAGGTAGGTGAGTGGCTGGAATCTCTGGGAGAGAAGCTGGCACTGAACAGCATTGCTGCCTTTAATGTGTTTACCTACCTGTGTTTTAGAGGTTTGTGTTGAGGTGCATGTATAGTTTTGATTAATCTCCTGCAGTGTTACCAGCAGAACAAAAGGTTTGTGTCAAATATACTGTGCCCAATGTTTCTCAAGAATCTAAACATGCTTTAAAAAGTGCCTTGGAAGAGACAATACTGTTTCTAGAAATGCATTGATGCCTGTGTTGATAAAGAGGAATGCCTGGTTGCACAGCCAAAGCATTTCAGATGAGTTAAAATAAGATTATAAAGGCTCCACTTGATTCTGATTGTGTATTTGGCGCAGCAGCTAATCAGATCCTTAAACACTAGGATGACAGAGGTAAAGCTATGCAAAGGGTATATAAAATGCACCACATTCCCAAGTTTCCCTCCATTAGGCAGGACATTTTTCAGCAGTACAACAAACAGAAATCGCAGCCAAACAAAAGCCAAGGCACCAAAAGAAAATAGCATGATGATAGCTCTGCCAAACCTAACAATGGAAGTTCCTCTCCATAAAGAGATAACCCAACTTCCAACCTATGACTGTTCTGAGAGGCCCTGTTTTTCCAAGTCCCCTCTGAGTGCCCTGTCTCAAAAGTTAGCTTTCAGCAAGGCAGCTTGACTTGCAGTAGTTTCTCACAAATTGGTGATCAGTGTTGTTAGCAGAAGTTACTGGTGGCAGTGGAAGGAGCATTCACCTCAGTTCAAGGGGGTGCCCCTTCACCTGCCAGACCAGACTTTGATATTCCTTCTTATACTCCAGCAAACGCTGGACTCTGAGGTCATAGAATGGGTCCTTCCTTCAGAAAGAATGAAAGGTTTCTACTCTTGAATTTCCCTGGTTCCCAAAAAGGAACCATCATGGAGACCAGTGTTGACCCTATTCTTTCTGAATACCTTTGTCAAGGTCCCCAAGTTCAAGATGCTTTTCCTCAAGACAGTGTTTCTTTTGCTGGACCACTCTATCATGGTGACCCTAGCCTTGAAGTTTGGATATCACCATATCCCCACTGCTCATCACTTCAGAAGATATCTGAGATTTGTTGCATCTGTTTTCCACTATCAGTTCTCTGCATTGCCCTTCCAGCTATCCACTGCACCTTGAGTGTTTATCAAATGCCTTGCTTCAGTAGTGGCTCACCACTGATCTCTTATCATTCATATCTTTCCTTACTTGGATGGCTTGCTGATCTTTGTAGAGTCTGTATCCAGGTGTTTGGAATTGCTAAAGAAGGTCTCAACCTTACTTTCCCATTGAGGGTTCAAGTTGAATCTTCAGAACTCATACGTGGCACCCTCGCAAAGACTCATCTTCCTGGCGTGCTTAATAAACTCCAACAAAAGAACTGCCTTTCTTCCCAAGACAAGGTCCTGTCTTTCCAGATGGTGTTTCAGGAATTCTTCCATCTCCACATCAGGAAAATTGAGTATGTCTGGAATTGTTGGACCAAGCACCTACATTCTCTGGAATCACAGTTACCAGTGCTGTCCTTCATCAGGCAAGCATTACAGTGTTAGATAGCACACTTTAGTTTCCAGCCAGGCTTTCCCTTCTTCCCTCCTGCTCTGGTGCTTCTGTACAGACAGATTTGTCCAACTTTGCTTGGGGAAATGCGTTAATGGCAGCACAAGTACAGGCCACTTGGGGGCCCAAGGACACATAGAAGCACATCATTATAAAGGAAATGGTGGCAGTGAGCCATGTCTTGAAAGTTCTAAACCACCTATGGATGCTGAATCATCTTCTGGAGGTTATGGACAACACCACAGTATTGTGGTACCTCAACAAACAAGGAGGTACAAGGTCATACCTTCTGTGCTTGTTGGCAATATATGCTTGGGTTCTGGATTTACACAATTCTCTTGCTCTTTTGGCATCATGCATCCCATGATAGAAAAACCTCATGACGGACAGACTAAATAGATTCTCGGCAGACCAGCATGAGTGGAAGCACAAAGCAATGCTGTCCTAGGATGAAGATGTGTGGAACACCTCAAATAGATCTGCTCACCTCCTTTTAAAACAGACGACTGGAGAAATTCTGTTTCAGACATTCGTGCAGCCATGCTTCAAGGACAGATGCATTCTTGTTCTCTTGGAAGGAGCTGTTCCTGTATGCATTTGCATCCTTTCTACTGGTTTACAATGTACTTCTGAAGGTTCAGTAAGAAATGCCAAAATCATTGGGGTGAGCTCATACTGGCCTAAGCAGTCTTGTTTCTCCCTTCTAATGGTATTGGCTGAAGACAATCACCATAGACTTTCTGACACTCAGGATTTGCTCACACAGTCTCAAGGACAACTGGTGCACCACAATTTGGAACAACTACAATCGGCAGCCTAGATTCAATCTTGATTCCATTTAGGCACTTGTTTCATGAGGATGTGTAGCAGGTGTTAAAAGAGGATGGAAAACCTGCTACTACAAAATCTTATGTTAACAAATGGATGAAGTTAAATAAGTGGCACCAAAGTAGGAACAAAGGGTCTCTTGAGGCAACAGCAAGGAGGAAGTAAGGACAGCTATGAAGAGGATGAAGAATGGAAAGGCTGTTAGCCCAGATGACATACCAATGGAAGCATGGAGGTGCTTATGAGAAATGGCAGTGGAATTTTTAACTAGATTGTTTAATGAAATTTTGGAAAGTCAGAGGATGCCTGAGGAGTGGAGAAAAAGTGTTTTGGTACCTATCTTTAAGAATAAGGGTGATGTGCAGAGCTGCAGTAACTACAGAGGGATAAAATTGATCAGTCACAGCTTGAAGTTATGGGAAAGTAGTAGAAGCTAGGTTAAGAAGGGAGGTGATGATTAGTGATCAGCAGTATGGTTTCATGCCAGGAAAGAGCACTACAGATGCAATGTTTGCTCTGAGAGTGTTATTGGAGAAAGCATATGGCAGGGTGCCTAGAGAAGAGTTGTGGTATTGTATGAGGAAGTTGGGAGTGGCAGAGAAGTATGTAAGAGTGGTACAGGATATGTACGAGGGTAGTGTGACAGTGGTGAGGACTGCAGTGGGAGTGACAGATCCATTTAAGGTGGAGGTGGGATTACATCAAGGATCAGCTCTGAGTCCTTTCTTATTTGCAGTGGTGATGGACAGGTTGACAGATGAGATCAGACAGGAGGCCTCGTGGACTATGATGTTTGCAGATGACATTGTGATCTGTAGTGAGAGTAGGAATCAGGTTGAGGAGACTCTGGAGAGGTGGAGATATGCTCTAGAGAGCAGAGGAATGAAGGTCATCAGGGCTAAGACAGAATATATGTGTGTAAATGAGAGGGAGGGTAGAGGAATGGTGAGGATGCAGGGAGTAGAGTTGGTAAAGGTGGACGAGTTTAAGTACTTGGGATCAACAGCTCAGAGTAATGGTGAATGTGAAAGAGAGGTGAAGAAGAGAGTACAGGCAGGGTGGACTGGGTGGAGAAGAGTGTCAGGAGTGATTTGTGACAGACGGGTACCAGTAAGAGTGAAAGGGAAGGTCTACAAGAGGGTAGTGAGACCAGCTATGTTATATGAGTTGGAGACAGTGGCATTGACAAAAAGACAGGAGTCAGAGCTGGATGTGGCAGAGTTAAAGATGTCAAGATTTGCACTCGGTGTGACTAGGATGGATAGGATTAGGAATCAGTATATTAGAGGGTCAACTCATGTTGGACAGTTTGGAGACAAAGCAAGAGAGACGAGATTGCATTGGTTTGGACATGTGCTAAGGAGGGATGATGGGTATATTGGGAAAAAGATGCTAAGGATGGAGCTGCCAGGTAAGAGGAAAAGAGGAAGGCCTAAGATAAGGTTTATGGACGTGGTGAGATAGGACAAGCAGGCGGTTGGTGTGACAGAGCAAGATGCAGAGGATAGGAAGAAATGGAAAGAGATGATCCACTGTGGCGACCCCTAACGGGAAAAGCCAAAAGATGATGATGATGATGATGATGTGTGAGCTCTTTCAAGATAGCTTATTATATGCATCCATTCAGGTGCATTTACTGGCCATCTCTGCTTGTCTGCCAATGGATCCCCTTTTTTTGTTTTCTCTCTAGGTAAAACACTTCATGAAAGTATTGCACGAGACCCTCTCACAAGCACGTTCCTCTTTTGTAGGTTCTGAACTACATTCTGGACAAATTGACCTTACCATCTTTTGAACATGACACTAAGGCTGATCTGAAGTTCTTAATTTGTAAAACTGTTTTGTTTACAGTTCTGACATCTGCAAGCTCTCATGGTGAGACAGCCTTACCTGATTTCGACAGACATAGGGTTGCGTTACACACTACTCCCAGAATTCACCCAGCTCAGGCACTACCATAACAGAATGAAAGGTTTTTTTATTTCCTACACAGTGGCAAAGAAGGATTAACCTGTCTCTAAAGAAACTATTTCATGTTGGTTGCCCTTTGGCATTGCTTTTTTTTTAAACCTATCATGGCAAGGCAAATGCAAACAATGTAAAGGTACATTCCACCTGAGTCATTTCCTCTTCATTAGAAAGGAGCTGACTTTAGAAATAATTCAGAAGTAGCAACTTCATCATCTGTCAATATGTTTATGAAGCACTACAAGATGGATGCCTTTTCTTAATCCTGAGCAGACTTCATTTAGACAGCGGCTCCCGGACCCTTATCCTTCCTCATCGCAGGTAGGGTAAACTTTGAGAATCTACCCAAAAGCCAGTAAGTAAGTGTGCTTGTTGAACATACTACAGTTGCATAAGTCCTACTTACCTGTAACAGTAGATGTTCATAGAACACTCTGCTTTACTGGCAGTACCCACCTACCATCCCCCTTTTTTGGATGTACATAGTTTAGGTTTGGAGTTGCCACTGAGTTATGGTCAGATGCCTTTTTTGTTTTGTGTGTGTGTGTGTGTGTGTGTGTGTGTGTGTGTGTGTGTGTGTGTGTGTGTGTGTGTGTGTGTGTGTGTGTGTTTTGGTTTGGAACAGTAGGTGTTTGCAAGCTTGCATTTTTATCTGATCTTCCTTCTGGTCCATAGAAAACTTAAAGGGTTTTGCCTGTAGGTCTGAAAGGAAGTCCTTGTACTCTCAGGTGAATGGTCCATCGCACCCACCGTCAGAAAGGCGGAGGAGCTCTGAACCTTGATAGACAGCCAGAGGGAGGGTAGCAGGGCACTACTACCCATATGCCAGTAAGGCAGTGTGTTCTACGAATGTGTACTGTTTCAGGTTTGTAGGACTTATTGTACTTTACACTCTAGTATTAGATTACAGCTTAACAGGTTGACTGATAGGTGTTTAAAAAGTTCCATTTTTCCTTTATTTAGGGTGTAATCTTGGCTGTCCATGAACTAGAATAATAATAATAATAAAATAATTATAACAAATGGTGAGGTAGAGGTGTATAGCTGTTTTATACATATATATATATATATATTTCTCTGTGCAGACAGATACAGGATGAAACTGAATATCTTATTACTACTCCATTGTCAAAATGCATTGTACCTTTTTTCAGCCATCATAGATTTCACCTGTAATTTTTCCTCACTGTTTCTAATGTTTGCATTTTTGTAGAAAAAGAAATGGCTTAATAATTCCCAGAAAAAATCAGTGAAACCTCAATGTAAACATAAAAGCAAAACTGCCTAAATTCAACAGGTTCCAACATGTACAGGTCACATTTGCCATTTATGCACATAAAAATACTGCTATAAAACAATCATTGAGGTTTTTAGTTAAGATTTCATATCCTTCAGAAAATCGTATTAAATGCAAAATCTATTATTGTAAAAAGAGCAATATCTAAAATCTGTCCTGATTTTGGGCCTTTGTCTGTCCCCCCGTTATTTTTGGCATTATCCAGAATTCTTGAGCTTAGAGGTTGAGAGGTTTGAGGCAGAACAGTAGAAGAATTAGGAATTCACCACAAAGAAGAGGAATTAGTAAAACTGTCCCATGAAGCAGAAGTGTGGTACAGAAGTTATCCTTTCTGCTTATTGCTTTTTACATTTTAGTGCTTATCCTTTTACATTTTAGTGCTTATTCAGTAGTGTACTGGTATATGACGTATGTGGTTCAGATACTCTCTTCAAAGCATAAACAAGGGCACCAGAATCATAGAGCAAGGGGGGTGAGCAACCCCCACACACTTTAAATAAACACATGAACTGTGTCCCCACCAGACACCTCTGTGCATGTGGGGTGCGTGTGTGTGTGTGTGTGTGTGTGTGTGTGTGTGTGTGTGTGTGTGTGTGTGTGTGTGTGTGTGTTTGTACAGTTGTTTGCAAGTGTTTGCAAGAGCGTGTATGCGAGTGTTCTTGAGTGAGTGTGTATATGTGAGTGTGCATGAGTCCATAGGTATGTGCGAGTGTGCGTGAGTACACGTGTACATGAGGGCTCAATTCAGAATGTCGAAGTTTGAAAACTTTTAATTTCATATGTTCGAGAACATATGATCGAACTTTTAAAACTTCAAACGTTCTGAACTGAGATCTCCATACAGCGCGGAATGGGAAATTTTCCCTTTTCCTCAGTGTAGTGCGATCTCGGAGTTGGCATATTTAAATAGCAGGGAGTGTGAGGGGTGCAGGAGGGGGGGCTTGCCCGCCTGCAAAAACATTGAAGAATATGGTTTTGTTTTTGTATTCATTTCAGAATTTTGAAGTTTTGAAACTTCGATCATATGGTCTCGACCATATGAAATTCTAAATTTTCAAACTTCAACATTCTGAAGTGAATCCGTACATGAGTATGTGTGTTCATGAATGAGTGTGTAGAAGGACAGGGTTCAGACTCCTACATAAGGGAGGTTGTTCCAGAAAACATAATTCTTTTAAACTTGTAAATCCTGTTTCAGAGGTATACCTCTCAACCTCTTAGCACAAGAAATGTGGACAAAGTCTAAAGTAATGAGGGGACAAAGGAACAAAACTAGGGGCAGATTTTAAATATTGCTTTTATAAGCTTAGAAAGTTAGTAAAATAACAGAATTTGCAATAGCATGTATTTTATAAAGGATATGAAGTCTGCAACTCAAATGTATATCTTTATTTAGTGACTCCAGTGCCAGAAAACACAACATTTTATGATAAAAAGACCAAATATAAGAGAGAAAAATCTGGACAATTGTGAAAATATTGACAGTTGAGAGCATACCTCTCAATTGTCCTGATTTTTGCAGAATGCCCAGATTTTTGGCTCATATGTTTGGTCCATTTCTCATAAAATTTGTAGTTTTCTGGTAAATCCATGGGGATTGAAGTCATTAGATAATGACAGACATTTCTGTTTCAGACTTCATATCCTTCAGAAAATACACACTAATGGAAACCCTGTTATTCTAACAATTTTCTAAGTTTATAAAAGCAATATTTAAAATCTATCCCTATCTTTGGTGCTTTGTTCCCCCATCACTTGTGGCTCTGTCCAGTATCTTGTGCCAAGCATTTGAGAGGTGTGCCATGAAGGTAATATGTTAGAATGAGGAAAGTTCTCTCTCTACATGCAATGTTGTTGTACCTGTTCTGCAAAATCAGTAGCAGTTTAACTCCTCTGAAAAAATGCATGTAGACAGATAACTTTCACCATTCTGACAAAAAACCTTCACAGCTACTCAGAGAAATATTAATTATTCATTTTATTGCAATATTCATTTTTTTTAGTTAAAAGCTGACAATGTAAAATTCAACAAATATTGCTCAACAAATTCATTTCTGTGCAAATTTATCTTACAAGTAACCAGCTCTTTTTTATTGTGAAGCAGCTACTTCAAGTGATTATAGTACACCACGGCATGGGAGCTGTGTTGGTTTGACCACAAAAAACAATATTTTGGAGTGTTTAGCGCTATTCACTCAACAAACTTTTATCTGCATATATATCTCAAGGATCATTACTGATAATTTTTAGCTATTAGAAGTTCCTCACATGGTTTGTTTTCTTTTATACAAATGTATGTTTACTTCTGTCTTAAGTGATAATTCAATAAAACTGTTAAAGCAGTTAACTAACCAGCCTTTGCCACAACTGTAGGCTGTTAATTTCCTTCAGGCGCAGGTGAGAAACTACTGTGGCCAGGCTAGTTCCTCAGACCACTCTTCTTTTTCCTCCAAACCCCTCTGGTGTGGCAAATACAGCCAGTATAGGCTGGAGGCAAGCAATGTCCTCTGCAGCTGTGGGGTCACCTTAGTGGACAAGGGAGAGCCACATTTGTTGGTGTTGCAAGAAGAAGCAAGGAAGGTGCCCCTGCTTAACCAGAAATGTGTGACTATCCTTGAGGAAGCTATTACTGTCATTAAAAAATGTATTTGCCTTAACTTTCCTGTCAAAAAGAAACAGAAAACTAAACTTATAGCTTCTCCTGCTCCAGTTTCACTGGACAGGTGTAGTTTATTAAGTCTGGCTAAGTGTAGTGTACTGTCTATTGACCTTTCTTTTCAGGTGGGTTCTGTCCTTTTTTTTTCTGAGGAGATTCCAGAAATTAAAGACAGATAAGAATGTGATAGAAGACATGTATTTGTCTCCCTCAGAATTCTGATTCTGACTCAGAAAAGAGCAGGTTACCTGAATCTCCTTATCAGTGATTCTCTTTCTCAAAGACTATTTTCAGAATGTGCAAGTGTATTCAGTGGGAGAACAATGAGGTTTCTCAGTACTCCAGAAATACTATTGGCTGTTTCAGAAAGAATTTGCAGAACCTTTACCCATTTTCCCCAGTTCTGTCAGTGCTAGAGGAAGTGTGTGTGTCAGTTTTCCTGATACCCAGCCAGCTGCCCCTACAAAATGTAAATAGAATGTATAAAGTTTCTCAGGCTTTTATGTTTTTATACACTCTTCCCAAACATGACCCAGCAGCTTTAGTTAATCCAGCAGCTGCCAATCATTTTAATTAAATCCTTCCCCTTCTGACAAGGATGGTAAAACATTTTTTATGTCTGGAGAAAAAGTGTTTGCTTCTATAAAATTAATTTTTAGAACTTTGAACTGACAGGCTCATATGTTAAAGTTTATTCTGACTAATTGTGAAAATATGCAGTATGTTTTATCTGCAGTTCCTTCCTGTGAGGAAAGTGTGTGGTTTGGTTTCTTTTATTTTTCAAGTCACTACTCATTGAAAGTGTGTTTATGACTGTAGATACTGCATCCATTGAGACTTGACACTAGTATTCTGCTGAGGAGCTTTGCCTGGCTTCATTCAAAGAAACTCCTAGGGGATGTAGACATGAGATTTTAAATTTGTTTTTGGACTGAGATTTTGGTTCCACTTCTGCAAAGGTTATTAAACTGTGATGAGAGGGTAAGCTGATACAGGGAATCTTAGATTTTTTTTTTATCCCTCCTTCTCTAAATTGTCCAAGGTTCTTTTTTTTGCTCCCTTGTCCAGCTGTAGAAAGAAACACTTGCAGCAATATGTTGGTAGGCAGACATTAAACAAAAATGGTGGAGAGGTTCCATAAAAGAAAGCAGACCCCCCAAGAACAAAGGACATTCAAATAAGTTAAAATGACTATGTAAGGGAACTTGTCCTCCCTCTCACCATGGCAGTCTCTTATCCTTTCCAGAAAGTACAAAATAAATAAATAAATAAATATATAAAACAACCAGAGGCACTAAGACGCAAACAAACAAGTTTAATGCTAAATAAAATGGCAAACAACCTAGGAAATATCTTACAGTTAAGCACCTAGGTCATTCAAGACATCATCAGAACCATAAGTGCATAGAAGTTAAAACCAATAAAAAGCATCCTTTCAACACACTCCTGTAGTTAAGACTAGTCAAATTCTCAAGTATGAACCACCATGGGTCTTTAAAACACAGACATCAAAAAAAAAATACTAAGCACAAATAGTAGATATGATGAACTATGTCAAAGTTTAGAAGCTGTAATTTCCAATTAGCTGGTAATAGTTATGGCATCATTTAGACCGGGAAGATTAGTGGTATCCAAATGTAATTGCCAAATCATCTCCCACTGGAGTAACCAATTCTGCTAATCTCTAATACATCTAGCTATGTCAACTTTTTCTAATACACTAAATTTGTTCTTGTAAAAATTGTTATAAACAAGTGTGTGCCTGGCCAGGGCACTTTTGCTGTCAGATTTGTTGATGGAGAGGCAATTGTACTATCCTTTCAAAATCCATTTTTCTACTGTTGCCATCAGGTCACCCTCCGGATCATTATCAGTGTAACTGCATCAGTAGAATAATGTAAAATGATGATTGGAGCATATTTACTTGCCCTGTCCTGCCAAACCTGCATATACAAACTGTCCACCAATGTTGTAGGGTAGCCTCTTTCCAAGAACATGTGCTTGAGCCTCTCAAAATGTTCAATATACATACCGTCATTTGAAGTGAGTCTAGATACATGAATAAACTGACTTCTAACTATGCCCTTCTTCTGATGTAACAGATGATTGCTGTTGTAATGTAGGAAAGCTTTACAGAAAGATGGTTTCCTATAAATTCTAGTGTCAAATACTCCAGTCATCATTAAGGGCTTTCCAGATTCTACTTGTAATTCTAAAAATGTTTCATCTGATATTAAGAATGGAGGTCCATTGAACAATATGATTTTTCATTATTCTATTGATTCAGGGGACATTTGTAACATTTAATGCAGGAAGTGGTCAATCCTATAGTGTGATGAACATATAAAATCTTGTTTTGATGACCTCCCAATGTCCACTTTCAAAAACAGGTCAAATATCAAAAATATGTTTGAAAGACTTGTGACAAGTATTTGCAATGGATCCTTTAGAACTTTGAAATGTGGCCGTTGCAGCCAATGCAGTTACAATGATACTGATCCGGAGGGTGACCTGATGACAACAGTGGAAAAATGGATTTTGAGACAAAGGTACAACTGCCTCTCCGATAAGGGTGTTTATATGGTCTGATGTACTTCTTGTTTGTCCTTTTACATAGGCAAGATGAGCAATGCCCTGAAAAGGTGCATTTATCAGCATTTATACAGCATCAACAAATCTGACAACAAAAATGCCCTGGCCAGCTACGCACTTGTTTGTAACAATTTTTCCAAATTAAGATTTAGTGTACTGGAAAAAGCTGACACAGCTAGGTGTATGGGAGATTGGCAGAATTGGTTATGCCACAGGGAGATGATTTGGCAATTACGTTTGGATGCCACTAACCCTCCCGGTCTAAATGATGCCATAACTATTACCACCTAATTGGAAATTAGAGCTTCTAAGCTTTGAGATATTTCATCACATCTACTATCTGTACTTAGTATTTTGTTTTTTTTGATGTCTGTGTTTTTAAGTCCTGTGGCAGTTCATACTTGAGAATTTTATTAGTCTTAACTACCAGGGTGGGTTGAAGGGATGGTTTTTATTGGTTTTAACTTCGGTGCATTTACGGTTCTGATGATGTCTTGATTGATAAAACTGTGAGATATTTTGCTAGGTTATTTAGCATTAAACTTGCTTGTTTGAGTCTTCCCCCAGATCCCTCTGGTGTTGCACATACAGCCACTATGGACTGGGAAATAGCAATATTTTCTGTGGCTGTTGGGGACCCTTAATGGGCAAGGGAGGGAATACCTCAGGATTCTGAGTCCCATGGTATCTATGATTTTCATAATACCTCTGGCCAGACTCTACATGAGAAAGATATAATGGTATCTGAAGTCTATTCATACCTCTCAACCTCTTAGGGCAAGAAATCTGGACAAAGCCATAAATAACTGGTGAACAAAGGCCACAAAATAGACACATTTTTTTTTAAATATTGGTCTTGCAAACTTAGAAAGTTGATAGAATAACAGATTTTTCATTAGCATGAATGTTCTGAAGGGTATGAAGTCTGAAATTCAAATGTCTGTCATTATTTTCTGATTTCAATCCTCAGTGATTTGACAATTGTTTACCAGAAAACCACAATTTTATGAGAAATGTATGAAAAATATGAAGCAAAATCTGGACATTCTGTGAAAATCTGGACAGCTGAGATAAGTGGCCTTTTTGGTCCCAGCACCAACACCAAATATATTTTAGATTTCCATTCTGAGATTTGTGAGAAGAAAAATCATTTGGTTAAAACAGTCAGTCATCACAGACACCATGGACTTTGTTTGGGGATGAGTGTTAAGGGGATAAACATGCAAAGTATCTGGAACAAGAAAGACAGACACAAACACATGAATGTAAAAGAGATGCTTGCCCTTATCAAGGCACTCTACTTCTCTGAATCACATTTTGTCCCCATGACTACTTCAAGCTGTTACGAATAATACAACATTCATGTGGTACATAAAGAAGCAAGGGAGAGCCAGGTTTTACCCCCCCATGCAGAGTAGCCATGTTATCACAGGATGTAGCTTTACAACTCAGTCTCACTCTTCTTCCTACATTCTGTCACAGTAAAATTTAGTGGCATACAAGCAGTGCAGGGCAAAAGCAGACCTTTATGAATGGAAACTAGAATGGGGGTCTTCCAAGTCCTGATCCATCTGTGGGGAGTTTCCCAAGTGGACCTTTTTGCCTTCTTGATGAACAATCAGTTGGCAAAATTCTGCTCCAGGACTTCAAGCCAGGAGGACTTGAAGACTGATGTTGTTCCCTTTCCTTGGACAGGAAGATTTCTCTATGCTCTTCCAGCCTTTACACTGATATTCAGATAATTCTGAAGATTCAAAAGGAATCCCCCAAGATCACTGGGGTGACTCCCTTCTGACCTAGGCAACAGTGATTCTCCTTTCTTTTGGCATTGACCCGGGGCAATTATGACAAGTTTCCTCACAGACTGGCTCTAGTCAGACAAGAACAGGGATGAAAGACATAAATGGAAACCATCTTTTGGGAGTGTAATGACTTGGCAGACTTTAAAAATTCCCTGCAGATTCTTCTTCTTTCGGCTTTTCCCAGTTAGGGGTCGCCACAGTGGATCACCTGTCTGCTCATGATTGACAGTGGAGTTTTACAGTGTCGATTTGCCAGCCCAGCGCCCAACCTTCCACAGGAGGCACACACACACACGCACTCACACCTTGGGCCAATTTAGAGTGTCCAATCCACCTACTGCATGTCTTTGGGAGGAAACCAGAGCACCCAGAGGAAACCCACACGACCACAGAGAGTACATGCAGACTCCGCACAGAAGGCACCCCAGCCGAGGATTGAACCGGATAACCTCTTGCTGTGAGGTAACAATGCTAACCACTGCACCACCGTGGCCTCCCTAAAAATTCCCTGCAGAGTACTCTGTCAGAAATACTGGGTGAACAAACTTGTGTAACTAAGGAAATGGTTTATTTGAGCTGCGATACAGTATTGGAATTGTCCAGACATCATAAGGCCCTGCTGAGTTTAACTCTGTTGTTGGCCAAAAAAGCAATTAGTAGAAAATGGAAATCAAAGTCTAAACCAACTGTACTAGTAGTGAATATAGTCACAGAGATAAAACAACTGGAAGCAGCATCTTTAGAAAAGGGTAGGAGCAAACTACATAGGAAAAATAGGAACTGTGGGAACAATACATGCAGAATAATATTTTGTAGGAGGAATGATGTTTAAGGGAAGATGGGAACTGAATGAGCTTTGTAATGTTTGACTGACAATGACTGGATAGATTATGAGTGATGTATAATGTTTACCAGAAAACATTTGGAGTAGTTTCTCCTGCTTTACAATATTTGTGAGAGTTACTTTCCTATCACCTGTCTTACATTTCTATCAAGGTTCATTTGTTTGCCATTGTAAATGGTTCATCTCCCAGGCCCATGCTTACACTTATCAAGGGTATCAGGACTTGTCAGAGATTTGGGATGCATGGCTAGGTTTAAAAAACTTTGTGGCCGTTAGCCTAGTAAACACCTATGAACCTATGTGAGAAGCTTACACATGCTCCATTTGAACCAGCTCATCTGGTAACTTGAGGTCCTTGACATGGAAAACAATTTTACTGCTTGCTCTGACCTCTGTAAGAAGTGCATCTGGGTTGTAAGCTCTTATGGCTGCTCAACCTTATTTAATTTTCCACAGGACAGGGTTTCCTTGAGAACTAAGCCTTCTTTTATGCTTAAAGCAGTATGCAAATTTACTTAAAGGCAAACTATCCATCTCCCTGTGTTCTTCCTGAACTCCAAAATGAGTGAGAAAGGATACTAAATACATTGGATGTCCACAGACAGTTTCGGTACCATCTTGACATTATAAAATCTTTCAGAACTTTTGATCAGGTGTTTATTTCTTGTGAAGGTAAGAAGATGGGACAACTTGTGTCAAAGCAGGCTATTTCCAAATGAATATACCTGGCTATTGCCATTTGTTATTCCCACTGCAACAAAACTATGGTCAAGCCATATTGTACAACAGACTTGGCTTCGTCCCTGAATTTTTGGAAAGGGTTGAATTCTGGCAGTATTCTAGAAGCAGAAACTTGGTCCCCTGTACATACTTTTACAAAGCACTACAAGCCAGATTCCTTCTCCAGGTGGAGGTCAAGTTTTGCTAGGACCATTCTCCAGGGGATGCTACCCTTGTTCTTCTATGTTGCAGTTGTTCTAAGCTAGGGTAATCTACCCATACAGGTCAGGCTATTGCAGCAATGATCAATATGAAGAATATAGTACAGTTGTGTAAATAAATTTCCATAGAACTAGATGTTAGAATTATCACTGCTGCAGTAGCTGTTTCCTCCCTTCACCCCCTTGTTTTTTGTGTGTTTTATGCCAGTGCATGGGCATTTTTTTTTTATTCCTAGCAATGTTTTCTCAGGGCTCAGCCTCCTTATCTCAGTTGGCATGAAAACTCTGAAGGTCTTGGATCCCAAACCTATCTTTTTAGCTAGTTCAGATCAAGCTAATGGTTTGGGTGTATGGAAGATGCCCTGAAGCTTTGCAGAATATATACCTTAGGCTACTGCAGCATAGATCATTTGAACATCTACTGTTATAGTACGTTTATGTATACAACTGTACTGTTCTACAACCCAAAATGTTTACATGCAAATTTGTATTTTATTATAGTACAACTGAAGTAGTAGTTGGTCTGACTCATAATGCAGATTCAAGTAGCAAAGTCTATGACTGTGTGTATGTCTGCATGTCCTTTTAATCAAGCTGAGAAACCAGTATTTATTGTCTCCAAAATGCTACGACATGCTAGAGGAAACAGAAGCATGCATTCTGGTTTTAGTCTCTTTGTGACTGTAGTGCTGACAGCTCACTGTATACTTTTTATTCTGAATTTGGAAATGGCCAACCTATAGTCACATCTCCACTTTCACAATATAAAGTGCACACTAGGCTGTCTGGACTATGGCCAAAAACAGAATGAAGCCATCGAGTCCATGCCATGTAGCATTTACAGTTGTTCTGTTCACCATGATGTAGTTTAAGTGTTGCAGTGCCAAAATACCACACAGAAGCCAATGTTTAATGTTGCCTATTAAAACGTTTGTCCTCCTTTCATTTACTCGTGCAGGTTTTTAGCACACAGGCTGTCTTTGTGAATGGTATACTCAAAGTCCAGGTGAAAGTATATGTACCATTCACACTTAGAATGGGGTGATGAAAGGTAGTAGTTTCATTTAGTATTTTAATATGAAATTTACATGGAATTATTCTTAATGTAACTATAGTTGGCTATATATGCAGCTATTAGACAAGTATCACATATGTGCATCTTTTATTTCAGTTAACAATAGAAGAAAAAAGTAAAAATGCCCTTTTTAGGTCACTACATGCCCCTCTCGACCTCCAGCCTCTCAGCCTTCAGCATCTTCTGGCACTTCTGACCAAAACTGAAGACTAGGTGCTCTCTTCAACTGGCTGCTGTATTACCTGGTATACCAAAAAAAAAAAAAAAATTATGTGAAATTTAAAACCTGCAATGATCTCTTGGTTGGTGATGTCCATGATAGTATAACCTTCAGGGGTGAGTATTAATCCTGTTGTTTTTTCCCTGCCATTTCTCCAGCTACAATTATTAGGACACAAACTACCAATCCCTGACTGCCAGCTTCACCTAAATCAACAATTACAGTTTGAGCAACCTTCTCATCAGATTTTCCCCTTACAGATGTTCTACATCAGGTGTTTTGGGCAGACCTCTATATCTCATTGGGGGGGGGGGGATTCCCCAACAAATATAAACATCCTTTTAGTTTGCTCCTCTTCTCTGGAAAGAGGGAAAATGCAATAAATTATACATTCAGTCAGTTTGATCCTTGTGAAATGGGCTACTCCCTTGCAGAAGTACACCTGCCTTTGTGACACTGATTTTATGACAGACATCAGTCTACATTGTGATGAATACAGTAAAACAGCTATGCAGGCTTGTATGTAGCAGGTCATTGAAAAAGTAATAACAATTAGGAGGTGGTGCATATTTAAATAATACTAAAACAAAAATAAAGACAAAGACAATGGAGAGGTGAAAATACCAGAGTTATTTTGACTTTTTATTATTCCAGTGTAGCTGGTCATAAAATTCTGCAGAAAACTATTATTTAGTAGCAGTAAAGAATGTGTAAGTCTTACAAATTAAACAAATATATATGAAATAAGAGACTGCAGAGGTGAATACATTACTGTACAATGCAATTTTAGGTATTTTTTGCAAGTAAGGAGTTAATAAGTCACAATGTTTCACAAATTAACATATTCTGTAACTGTTTCTTTATCTTAAAAATTTGTAGGTTCGTATTTTATTAAAAGAGGCCATGCAATATAAAGAACAATATTGCCAGACTTAGCCACGCTGAGTTATAGGTTATCTTGGATGTTAATTAAAACAGCCTCTAGAGCTCTTCTCTCAAGATCATTTTAATCTCATAGCAGTCATTTAAACACTGATCTGAGTGGTTGTGTTGAGGTCATCACCTCTTTCCCCTTAGTTTATATTTGACAGCCCACCAGCTTCTGTGCTTACTGTATTCTTTACTGCATATGCTATTCGTTTTACTTTTTTATACCTCTCCATGATATTAGTCTTTATTTGTTCTTAGGGACCATAAACAGTTCAGATGTTTTTTATTTACTTCTTCAGAATATGTGAACAGTCAATAAGCAGCTAGTTGTTGCAATAAACGTAACTTTAATGTTCATTTAATCTATGTTCAGAGATTAAAAAGCAATTTTTTTTCTTTTTGTAGAGTAAAATCTGATGTACTTTGCTCTGCTCTGTATAAGTTGCTACATTTTTCTTTTATATCTTAGTGACCCTTTGTCTGGGCTATATTAACATACTCAGCTAATAAATAAACAAATAGCTGCTATTATGTGGTTATACTTTAGTAAAGTATACATATAAAGCAGAGTGCTTAGTGCAAATTATAGCACAAAATACATTATATCTGCATTAACACTCTGAACATCTAACTAAATTAATGGACACAAAAAAGATCTGAAATTATTAATTCCAGCATCTAATAAAGATAAAATATTTAGAGATTAAATCAACAGCAGTGTACCAAACAAAATAACTGTTTTTTTCTACAACCAAATTAAATGTTTCTCTGATTAATTTCATCTTATGCACCTTTTGAACAGCTGAATTAATTTTCAGAAAATTATCACATTGGACTGTGATTAGATCTCTAGTCATAGTTATATAATTCTACATTCAAAAAATGGATATAATGAAACTCACCTTGAATGTGGAGTAAAACAAAGCTTGAACTGTAAATCCTGAGATCCAATTCAAGGAAATATAACTACTTGATTATGACTAGAGAGACCTGATCATTAATTATTTGCAGTTCACAGAGGTTTACCTACTTGCTTACTACCAGTTAATAGGACAGCCAAATTATTTACGTCTTTGAAAGCCACGACACGCATAATGCTGGCACATCTTTGTAGTATACGGAGCTTTGGCTACTCTAACGGGATAGAGATAAAGAGTGAGAGAATGAGAGAGTCTGTAGAAGTGGAAAGTGTTTTACAGCTTTGAAAGCCAGAAACAATGTATCTCATGTTGTGGCAGCTGTAAATGTTGCAATGTATTTTAACATGCCTCACACCAAAAAAAGAACTCCAGAAACCAAGAAATATATTCAGCTTTTATAACTGCTTCAGATTCCAACCACTGCTCTCTGATTGTTCTCATGAGAGACTGCACATTGGCAGCACAGAAAAGAGCTCAGCAAACATTGTTATGCATCTTTCTTAAGCCAGGGAGAGATGCTTAACAAACATTCTAGTGTATGGTGCGTGACTGTACTCCACAACTGAAAAAAAAGATAGAACAAGGTGGTTTAGGATTACCTGATTTGAAGGGATATTTCAGAGTTACACAGTTAAGGCTCCTATATCACAAGCACAAAGCTATAATTCAATGAAATGGTATGATGATGAAATGGTGGGAAGGTCAAGAAATAAGAAAGAGTGGAATTTTGGATTCAGATCCTTTCGGAGAATAACAATAGACATCCAGGTTATTACATTCATAAAGTAGCAGAAAGTATTCTAAGAACTAAGCCAACACTGGAATGGAGAAAGGAGATTCTACTGACAGGGAAGAATACAATTAGTGGTTCAGACAATTGACAATAGGGGGCTGGAATTTACTCGAGAAAACTGTCAAAGGAACCAAGGTACTTGGAGCAAATAATTAAAGAGGGAAGGTTAATAAAATGGGAACAGGCCAAGAATACATTTGGACTACAGACTTTCCCTGTCAAGCATTGACATCAGAGTACAGGCATAGAGAAAGGAATAGTGGGTCCTAAGTGAAAGACCAGCACTGGTAGAGTTTTTAGTACTCTAGAAGAGAAGCTGCTGTTAAAAACATGGATAATTAGTAAAGCATATAAAATATTACATTATAGATATAGGAATCAGAGGAAGTTGGAAAGGATTGAGAAGAGAGACTGGATAAGAAATTCATAAAGAAACAATGGGAGGATATTTATGGCTCCCAAATATGCAACAAAGTCTAGAAGATTTAGGAATTTGCTTGGAAGTGTTTCCATAGGCTATTTTATACCGCAAACAGACTACATAGGATTCTTCCTCAGCTAGATTGCAGATGTTGGAGGTATGATGGGGAAGAAGGAGGTAAATGGGAACATATTTTTTGAGCATAAAGAATTGTCAGATTTTAAAAATTCCTTGCAGAATCCTTACTTTGTCAGAAATATTGGGGGAGCAAATTGATGTAAGTAAGGAAATGATTTTTTGAGGTGTGATGTTGTATCTGAATTGCATAGACATAGAAAAGCCTTGCTGAGTTTAATTCTGGTGGCTGCCAAAAAAATTAATTGCTAATAAATGGAAATCAAAGTCTAAACCATCCATATTAGAAGTAGTGATTACAGTAACAGAGATAAAAGATCTGGAAGTGGGAGCTTTAGAAAAGGGTAGGAGCAAATTACACAGAAAAAATGGGAATTGCTCTCAAGGTGAATTTCTTGGCATCCATGCATTGAGTACAAAATAAGTGGGTTATGATCAGCAAACCAATCATAAACCTCTATATAAACATTACGGTGATACGTCAGATTACACCTCTAATAAACATTACGGTGATAAGTCAGATTACACCTCTAATAAACATTACGGTGATAAGTCAGATTACACCTCTAATAAACATTATGGTGATAAGTCAGATTACACCTCTAATAAACATTACGGTGATAAGTCTGATTACACCTCTAATAAACATTACGGTGATAAGTCAGATTACACCTCTAATAAACATTACGGTGATAAGTCAGATTACACCTCTAATAAACATTACAGTGATAAGTCAGATTACACCTCTAATAAACATTACGGTGATAAGTCAGATTACACCTCTATATAAACATTATGGTGATAAATCAGATTACACCTCTAATAAACATTACGGTGATAAGTCAGATTACACCTCTATATAAACATTATGGTGATAAATCAGATTACACCTCTAATAAACATTACGGTGATAAGTCAGATTACACCTCTAATAAACATTATGGTGATAAATCAGATTACACCTCTAATAAACATTACGGTGATAAGTCAGATTACACCTCTAATAAACATTACGGTGATAAGTCAGATTACACCTCTAATAGAACATTACAGTGATAAGTCAGATTACACCTCTAATAAACATTACGGTGATAAGTCAGATTGCACCTCTAATAAACATTACGGTGATAAGTCAGATTGCACCTCTAATAAACATTACGGTGATAAGTCAGATTACACCTCTAATAAACATTACGGTGATAAGTCAGATTGCACCTCTAATAAACATTACGGTGATAAGTCAGATTACACCTCTAATAAACATTACGGTGATAAGTCAGATTGCACCTCTAATAAACATTACGGTGATAAGTCAGATTACACCTCTAATAAACATTACGGTGATAAGTCAGATTACACCTCTAATAAACATTACGGTGATAAGTCAGATTACACCTCTATATAAACATTACGGTGATGAGTCAGGTTACACCTCTAATAAACATTACGGTGATAAATCAGATTACACCTCTAATAGAACATTACAGTGATAAGTCAGATTACACCTCTAATAAACATTACGGTGATAAGTCAGATTGCACCTCTAATAAACATTACGGTGATAAGTCAGATTGCACCTCTAATAAACATTACGGTGATAAGTCAGATTACACCTCTAATAAACATTACGGTGATAAGTCAGATTGCACCTCTAATAAACATTACGGTGATGAGTCAGGTTACACCTCTAATAAACATTATGGTGATAAGTCAGATTACACCTCTAACAGATGCTGTAAAAAGAAAGAGCTTGTAGACAATCCATCTCGTAGCTGCTCTGGTTAAGGAGTATGGCAAAGTGACTGTTGTTCTCCTATGTCTTGGTTCAAATCCCAGGGTAGTCTATTTTAATCAGCGTCAGTGATACAACACATAGCACACTCACCTTTGGTGAAGAAGGCTGTGTGTTCTATTTCCACACCAGGTAGATTGTTGCTGACACTGCAGTGCAGCATAAGGGGTGTTGAGGTGCTACACTTCTGAGTGTGCCATTGTTCAGATATGACATTACACCAAGACCCCATTTGCTTGAGTTGGTGGTAGTTCAGGTGGATGTAAAATCCCATGGCACCTATCGAAAAGAGTAGGGTACATTCCCCAATGCCTTGGTCAAATTTCCTCTAGTAGTATAAATACCATTGCGGGTTCCCCTGAAAAGAGGCTACCAGCCTAGTGGGACTAACCCAGTCAACAAAGAATAAATAAATGACTAATTATAGTTTTGTACCTTTGTGAATAGTATAGCAATTATGCTGTGTTGATGAAGTCAATAAAAAGGCCAAAACATACATGTCCAAAGCTAGTGGGGTTTGGCTTTCTTGGCCTGAATGTAACCATAAAAATGTAAAAAGGGAAAAAAGTCATGGACATTCAGAAGCCATGTAGCCGAAACACTTGATATCCTTAAAGGTTCATTTGCATATATCACATGGGCCTCCATTACAGGTTTAAGGTATCACACACAGTGAAAACTCTAGCTTGGCTGTTTTTTGCTTACATTTTCTTACAGTTTTTATTGAATGGTTGTTTAAATGACCTTTTTTTATTATATATATATATATATATATATATATATATATATATATATATATATCATCTCTCTCTCTCTCTCTCTCTCTTTATATATATATATATATATATATATATATATATATAGATATTGCCTGGGTCTAGTTCACATGATGACATTTTTAAACTTTAAAGTTCATATGGTCAAGACAGTATGATTGATGTTTTAAAAAGTCAAAAGCAAATTAAGACCGCAGTGTTTTTGCAGGTGCACCCCCCACCCCTTGTTAATTATATATACCAACTCCAAGATCGTTCTACGTTGGGGAAAAGAGCAAATTTCTCAGTCCCCATTGTACTATGAGCTCAGTACTAACAATTTGACTTTTAAAAAGGTCGATCACCATATGAAGTTCATTATTTTAAAAATTTGATCGTGTGAACTAGAGATGTGTGTGTGTGTGTGTGTGTGTGTGTGTGTGTGTGTGTGTGTGTGTGTGTGTGTGTATACACGTGTGCTCACTCTCACAGTGGGAAAGATCTGTTTTAGAACACTTGAGTGCTTGTCGAATTAAAAGCCACATAAATAAATTAAAAGAAAATTCTTACAAGATGTTATCTTGGAAGTACAATTTTATGCTTTTAAACTAGTTGTAGAAATACTGATCTTTTCTGATATATTTTGTCTATATTAATTTCAGTTCTGACATTTTATGTTGTTTAGTTTGACTTGTTTTCATGTTTTTAATATGATGGAGCTTTCATCATGGCCGTCACCTTTTATAATAAGTTAAACAGCATGATGAAAATAACTAGTAATTTTCATTGTGGTTTATTAAAACTGAAGCAAAATCAGTACTTCACAGACATTGATGTTAAGGACAGAATTAAAATAACTTGCTATTTTACTGTTGATTATGTTGTCATTTTAAATAGTAGGGGTGTTAAAATATGTGAAATTATTTGGCAAGTTATCCATCACCCTTGCGAGTTAAATGTATTAATCCAGCACCTGGACACATATATGTTGTACAATTAGAACTCAACTAAGCCAGCATAGTGGTAAAAATATTTCACTATCTTGATTATGTCACAAAAACATATTTTCTTCCTACTACATCACTATTTATAATACATCATTTAAACTGTTCCACTTATAGAAGTACTGTTCACAGTATTCCAAGCCAATTAACTTAGAAACTAAAGCAGGTACAAAGTCACTGTAAACTTCATCATAAGTGCTAAGGTATGCAGCATGTTAGATGCACTGAATGCGTGCACAGGCAATAAATATCCAGAACTTCTTGTAGAGCTTTTGCAAACCTCACTAATGCTCTTGCCAAGTAGTTTGAAGCTGCAAAGGCAAAATAATATGTAGTGAAAAAAGTAAACCATGGTATATATAGAGCCAGACGTAGGATATCACTGAAATGCTGTGCTAGTTTGGAATACTTATTGCATATCATACCAATTAAAAGTTTATCCCTTATGATATGACTCACACTCTCTGCAGTACTTGACAAAGAATGAAAACCATGGACAAGTCACTCATATGCAAATACATGCTTGGTATGTCTCAAAGTGGTGGCTATGCACACACACTCTTAATGAGCATTTGTACAACAAATTAATAAAATATAAATAAAAAGCACTTTGTGATTAAAAAGACTTGCTATTAATGTTGCAGGGAGTCTAGACTGCATTTGCCATTTATAAATAATTGTTGTAAAGAGCTTTCTGACTATCTGCCTTACAGCACAACTGGCATCTAAGACAAAAAAGCTGCAACTGGATATCAAAATGATTAGTATATTACATCTATTTTCTTTATTTCTTTATTTATTTTATTGCATTTGTTTACCAGAGTAGGCACTGATCAAGCAGGAACAATCAGAAGGCAAGACTGGGCCTATAAGCCTTCTAGTATTACCATTAGGGAATCAAAGACTGGGGATGAAAATAAATCCTGGTTATGCAATTAGTAGGAGGGGAACCCCATGGCCGAAACATGTGTGATCAGCTAAGATAGTAACTGTATGCTATAGGCATTTTAATTGGCACTGCTATAAAGATAATTATTTACTTAAGGTAGGGTACTGGAGTAAAAGAAAGAGATCTTTTTCTAGCTATATAATGACAAGATTTTCTTCTTCTTCTTCTTCTTACAAATAATGCAATTGTTTTTATTTCTAGGAATCTTGGAAAATCAGGACTTCGAGTTTCTTGCTTAGGCCTTGGTAAGTTTCTCATTAGTTTATTTTCACATATTCTTTTCTAGACATTTAACTGTAGAAGGGATTTATACTTTTTTAATATGTGGTGGGGAGGAAAGGGCTAACTTCAGTTTCATTATTTGTGTCTGGCAAAACATTATAGTTTACCAGGAAGGGCGTATTACTAAGATCATACTAATTTTGTTGAGTTATAAGATAAAATCACCCATAAACAGTTGTGAAGAGATTAAGACTGCCAACTACAGTAATATGGAAAGTCACAATTTGTAAGTGCTAATCAGGTGTAATACTAGTAGAAACCACCTGTGTCAAAACCTTATTAATTTCACATTGATGCCTGCGAACTCTTATAGAAGGGCTCTAAAACGAAATATACACAACTCATACTTGCTGCCTTACAGGGATGATGCTAGAAACATTGCAAACAGATCATTATCCTTCATAGTGAAGTTTTATTTATCTTTAAGTTATCTTTTTCTGCCTGAGAGACGTTGCTTCTCACTGTGATTTGACGGCCACAAAACCAGAACAGATGTGCACCACTTATATGAGTGTCAAAAGGGCTACTGACAGCCCATTAATTCAGCAGAAGCACTGAATCACTAGTGTCAGTCTAGGTGTTAATAAACTCATAGATACTTTGACTGCCAAGTCAGTGATGTCTGACTAATACCTTTAACAGTGATACTTTTATATTGCTTTCTGTGTTTATATTTATTCCGTGCTTGACGTAGCATCAGAAGCTATGAAAGCTCATAGTACATTGCAATGTCTGTTACTTTCAGCTGTAAGTAATTGGTTGTCCAGGGATGTGAATGCTACGGACTAAAAGGAGTGAGCCACATTAAAGGGCCTACCATAATGTTGTTATGTTTTTTGATCACAAAAACAGGTAGAATAGGATACATTGGACAGAAAGAAAAAGGGGTCAGAAGCAGAGGAACACACATAAGGGGAACAGGAAAGGTAAGAATGGGAGTAAGGAGGCAGAGGAAGGGTATACTGATTTATTTATTTATTTATTTATTTATTTATTTATTTTTTTTTTCTTTTTGGGACAGGTGTCCAATTTTTTTTTTCGTATTTTGGAAAAGGAAACTGACAAAGGAGGTAAGGGAAGGAATAAGTAAGTTAAGATGGTAAAATTTACATGCAAAGCATACATATTGTAATTATATTAAACATGCAGACTGAACTACCAAAAAATTAACTTTATATACCAAGTGTTGGTAGATATATATATATATATATATATATATATATATATATATATATATATATATATATATATATATATATATATATATATATATATATATATATATATATATATAAGTTTGGGGGTGTTGGTGCTTGCCCCCCTGCAAAAACGAAGTTTAAGGGAGAAGAACGACTTTTGAGATTTGCTTTTTAACTGGATTTTTGACCTTAAGATTAGATAATCATAGGATCAATGGAGGTTACTAGCTAATGGCCCTAGAGCCTTTTTAAGCCTAGTCATTCAGGCTCCAATTTTCACAATTTTCAATGCCCATAGGCCAGAATAGCTTTGGTATATGCCTGTGCCTTAGGGCATCAACAAACTGCCCCTCTCTAATAAGGGCCACATGTGAGTTTGCAATTTTCTATCCATTGGTCCAAATTGTATTTGAATAGGCTTATGGAAGAGCTCTGATTCACATGAACGGGAGTATGTTCCACCTTTTTGGTTTTGTTCTGTTGGCACTCAGCATTATGAGCGCCAACATTTCAGTGGGGGCCTACTCACACAAACATAAAACAGAGACAAAGACCAACAAGGGAGGTGATGACATTGAGGGTTGGAGGAGAGTGGAATTATAGGTGTATTTAGAAAGGGCACTGATGATGTGGAAGACTGAACACCAAATAAGGGAAGGCAATGACACACAAGGAGGGGGATCACCAGGATGGGGGTTATTGTGGATGTGGCCTTCTGAATCACTGTTCCTGTGTTATACCCAGGTGTAAATTAGACAGCACCTAGATTACCCTTCCCATTGGACCCCACTTATAGAGGTGATAAAATGAGAAGCAGTGCTGCCCAAAGCAAGCTTCCTGTCACTGGTGTATCAACTTTCCAGTCATCTCCTCCAACTCGCTGTGGGTAACATACTGCTCACCCCTGGCATTGCCATCAGGGGGATCAATGGCAGTCCTGTCCTGTGAGGCACCTCTAGAAATGACAAACTGTCCTCCTGCCAGCTCCGTGTTGGTGTTGATCCATGGGGAATGGACATAGAGGATGGCTGGGACTGATGGGGAGCTGGATACCAGGTCAATATCATTGGCACAACTGTGATAAATGCTGCGGAAAATGTAAACAAAAATGTCAAAAAATAAAATAAAAAAGTAAATAATGCATTTTTTTAAAGAAGGATGAAGACTAAGGAAGGGAGGGAAGAGGGAAAATATATAGGCATGAGAGTGACATATGGCATATATTAACCATAAAATCAAATAGCTACATAACAGTCAAGCAGTTACATTTACATAATGGCCCATTGCCAACCACTGCCTACTTGAACTTTACTACCGGCCCTATAGTATTATGTGGTGGCAGAATAGTGGTGTAACATGCAGCTGTCACTGATGTGTGTGCAGAATGTGCTGTGGGACATTTGAGCATGAGCTATGTTGTGTCTACAAAGACCATATTTACCAGGGTGATACATCATAACTCTGGCATAGTACATGCAATCTCAGTAATATTTTATAAACAGCATGTATAACAACAACAACCTGCAAAGGGCACACATAATTCTTATATGCAGAATTATATGTGACATATTCATAAGCCCATATATGTTCAATAACTAGCATGCAGAGGAAACCTCACGATAGGCAGCAACTTTTACATTGCCACAACCCAGCACTGTGCTAATTTGTAGCAGCTGCACATACAACATGCACCTAGAGTTAATGAATTCTAAGAAGCAATACGTATCCCTTCTCCTAAAAAAAGCATACCGACTGCCTCCACTAGAAATGTCTGCTCCCCATTACAGCCTAGCGAGATGCAAAAAGAAAAAAAATGAAGTTGCATATTCAAATCATTCAGTCACGTACTTACAATAATACATCTTTGGTGTACTTTCTCTCACCTCTTCTTCCAGCAGCTAAGAAGGATAGAATGGTGCCTCCTCGGGTTGTCAAAATTGTGCCTACACTGTTCATTAGAGTGGGGTACAACCATGGCCTCAGACATCTACCTGAAAAGACTGTGCCAGGCATCCACTTTATATTGGGGATCTTCATAAGAGTCCCCATTCAGGCACTCCCAGTGGTCTCTATGGAGTAAATACAAGTACCCTCCTCCAACTGCTGCACCATTGCGTAGCACTACCAAACTTGGTGGTTTGGAAGCCATAGTCATTCATTGTGCTGAAGTACAGAGCACTATGGCAAGCCTTTTGTGGTCATGCAAGTTCACTTTTTCAGCACATGCCATGCACCACAGGCCCCTGTGTTACAGCAACCTAGAAAGCTGCTGGCACCCAAGCCAGCCTGCACACAATTGCTCAAGGATGATATTTGGCACTGTGGTCCTACATAACCCTACATATGGTGATAACTGTCCCCTGCACTCTTTGCTAATTGGATAGCCCATATCTGATGTGCAATTTTACCATTCTGTGCATGGAATAGCACAGTCTGGGTGAAGATTTGCATACATCACTTTTCGTTTACTCTATACTGCTTTATTCTGGCCCATACTTATGAAACAGCTATTGCTTCTTAGCCAGTGCCTCAGCATTCTACACCCACCTTTACCTGACATATTCTTCCACTATAGCCAGACCAGTTAGCTACTTTTTATAGGCACTTCATTAGGTTCTTCCTGTACTGCTTGGTCTCTGGGATCTTCCAGAAAGTGTCTGCCCTGTTTTAACTGGCTGTCTTCAATGATGTTATGAGAATATCTTACTGCGTGGTACCCAACCAGATACATCCAGAGACTATAAGCACGTTTTCAGCAGGCAAATGCACATTCAGTGATGACCTGGGTTTGTGATGGGGCATAATTGTAGCCATTCTTTGCCATGGTCTGGGGATTTCTGATAGGTGTCATTAGTCACAGCTCCATGTCATATCCAGCATCGCCAGTAAAATATCTCTTGATTAAATCACTCAGCACAGACAGTTAATATACTGCATGTGTGCTTTATGTGGGAGTCGAGGGTACTGCCTGGATGGCCTGCGGAAGCATTGTATATTACAGCATCTTTGTTACATGCCATATGGCAGATGATGGAGTGCTAACCACTGCAGTTACTATTCCATCTTCCTGGTCCCTCTCTGGGGCTATTATTGCAATGTGAAGGCAGTTTATGGCCGCAGTACTTCAGGGAAACAGGCTATGTCATAGAAAGCCCACACAGTGTTGACTTTCTCCTCTGTGGCAAGTGGAAACCACTTATGCTCCCCATGCTGTAACAGGGCCTCTAGGAACTGGTGCAGTGAGTGTTCATTACCATTTCATTATGCTATCATAAGTTTACTATGCAGGCCTTGCAATTTCCTAGGCTAACCTGCCTATGCTCAGTATATCTCTGAATTGCCAGAACCCTCAGTGTTACTGCTCATTTTGTGAAATTATTTACTTACCATAACACAGAAAATGTTTCTGAACCCCAGAGGTTGTACAGACAAGCTGGAAGAATTGTTACTATGAGATATTACGGTGCAAACTCAGAAAGGTTACTGCAAAGTGTCCACAATGTGAACTCCTTGTGATAATATTCCCACATTCAGAGACAGCCGTCCCAGGCTGTCTCAGTAGCCATGCTAGGGGATAATGAGGCATTCCAGTAAGAGACATTCACTGATTAGTCATGTGCTCTCCCCTGTATTTAATTATGGATCTGATGACGGCCAAGTACAATGACACTCTCACTGTCTTTGATCGTGACCATGCCTTTACTTAGAAGTGGAGCCTCACAGAAAGATTTCCTCACTACCATAGCTTCCTGGTGGTCAAAGTTTTGGTTACTATCTATCTGTGGTTCTAGGTCCCTCACCACTGGGTCTATTTTAGGGATGTGCTATCAATATTATAATTTGCAGGGATATCTGATTTACTAAAAAGTATGGTTACACATTTTTTAGCATCCAGTCTCAGAATGTGGTTTTGCCACCAGTCGGTTCTCATTTTGTGGATTGGTGGGAGGAAACCACTAGACACCAGGGATAACCTTATATTATCTTGCCTTAACAGCGCTTACACATGATGTGTGTTTTTTTGGTGAGGAACACTAGACTTAGGGGATAACTCACTGCGCCTTAATAGCACATAAAAAATATGTAGGTCAGGAGTGAAACACTAGATACCATGGAGAAATCTTAAATATCACGCCTTTACAGCACATAGACTCTGGAGGAACAATAGCCACCAAGGGGAAACCACTCAGTACATCATACCTTAATGGTACTTAGGGGAGGAATACTGGACAGTAGTGATACTCTTCATACTGTGTCTCAGAGGAAGTTAACAAAAAAAAAAAAAAAAAAAAAAAAGGATAGTGTAGTTGATATGGAAAATTGGACACTAAAGATACTCTACATAGTTAAACATAAAGGCACAGGACTGTTAGTCCTCTGCAATACCACTAGACACCAAGGAAACACTGAAATATTAAATAAGCCTGTAAAAACATGTGCCAACTGAATACAAAGGAAAAACAATTCAAACCATGTCCTTCAATACAGAGGCCATAAGCATTAACCCACTACACCAACTAAACTGCTAGCACAGGTGTGTTTTATTTATAATGTAAAATGTATAAGAACTAAAGCTCACAACAGTCCATGAGTTATGAGAGGCAGTGGGGGACGCTTCACCAGATAATTTAAACTACTTTTCTGAATCGCTTAAAAATGTTAATAGAGCAACAGCTGTATAATAGGAATTACAATTCTAATTTCTGGCATTATGAACTGACTCTAAGGATATATCCTTTACAAGGGCAGGGACATGTCCTGAGAAGAGACATCGGGGACATTCTATTAACTCAGGGAAGGTATGAGATGTGTGTGTGTGTGTGTGTGTGTGTGTGTGTGTGTGTGTGTGTGTGTGTGTGTGTGTGTGTGTGTGTGTGTGTGTGTGTGTGTGTGTGTTTCACTCTGAGTATGCAGTTGTGTGAGAGAGTGTATGGCGGTGCATTTACTACAGCAATGTATGGACTGCCAATGTTAACTATCAGAGGAAAATATTGATTTATATTTAATCCAGTTAACAGACATGCAGATTAGCCAGTTATGATGTCCTTCCTCATTGCAGCTTATGTGTCAATGAATTGTAATGCTACAAATTGCTGAAACAGGGCTTTTTCTCTTCAGTCCTTACCGTGAGCACTGGGTATCATTCTGAATCCCCACATATGTCTGATTTAAATTAACTTCAAAGGTTTCCTCACTGCTAATGTTATTCTTTTATCAAAATGTTATCACCTGCTTTTTTTTTGGTTTATTAGAATGTTTTCAACAGGTGAGTTCTTGTGTTTAGTATTCAGTACTAATGTGCTAATCTAAGCGTTTTGTGTTTTATTTATTTTTATTCAGTTAATAATAGATAAATAAGCACATAAAAAAGAAAAAAAAAACAACTTCCCTTTTGTTAAACATAGGATACATATATCAAAATAAAGAATTGTCTTTAAAAGTGTAAGGCATACCTCTCAACTGTACAGATTTTCACAGAATGTCCAGATTTTTGCCTCATATGTTTGGCCTGTTACTCTTAAAATTGTGGTTTTCTGCCAAATCATCATCAAATCTTTGAGGACTGAAGTCAGAATATAATGACACATATATGAGATTCAGACTTCATGCCCTTTAGAAAATTCATGCTAATGCAAAACATTTTATTCTATCAACTTTCTAAGTTTGTAAGAGCAATATTTAAAATTTGTCCTTATTTTTGGTCTTTTGTCCCCCCCCCCCCCCCATTATTTATGGTGTGTCCATATTTTTGCTCAAAGAGTTAGAGAGCTATGGTGTAAAGTAAAGCAAAATGTTAACAAATAAATTGAAAGGGGTGACTCTGGGGAAAAAAATGGAAGAAAAACTGAATGGAAGAAGTGCAGCATATGCAAGGTGTGACTGCAAGATATGCAGAAGAAAGTGGAAGGGTGAGGAAAGAGCACATTCACAAAACTGATAAAACAGGGATTTTGTATATGAAAACTCAACGTTTGAGAGTTCAGTTATGTTAGTAGGGTGAGTATAAATGTACAATGGTTACTGTAACCTAAAAATGTGCAATATGTTATCAGACTATTAAAAATAGAACTGTAGAAAACCTAAAGAGAGTAAACAATTATTATCAGGCAACTACAAGAAGCACTAATATTTTCTGTAACAAAAGCAATAAATATGCCCAAATGGTGAACAGTCTCATTACAATAAAATCAGTGAAATTCATTCAGATTAAGATACTTCCTTTAGTATTACTATTATTATTGTTTGGGAATAATAGCAATCATATGGTTGTCCTACTACAGAAACATTTTAAAATGAAATATCCATATTATTTAAAAATTAGATTATTAAATTTAACCATCCCAGGGATTCATTAAGATCCCTAGAGTGGGCCATAAGGCCCATTGTAATAAAGCCAAGTTGCCATGTGTCAGTATTTGGTGATTCAGGAACACATTATCCGCGATGAGAAAAGACCTCATTATGGACTAATTTGCATGTTTCTGAATCGTGTTACCTATCACACAGTGCAGATTAGTACTTTGCATGGTAGGTGACAGTGTTGGTGGTCGCATCATGAAGGCTATAGCTTATTAGTTTATTGTCAGGTGATAGCTACCATCCCGTACATTTAATCATGATTTATTAGATCTACATCAGTCTGGATTTAAATCGATTCACATTAAAGAGATTGCACTCATTCAAGTAGTAAGTGACCTCCTTATGGTGAAAGTTCAAGGAAAGTACTCATGAAATGGATATAAAAAAGCATTTAGCCTTGATCCTTCTTGATCTGCCTATGACTTGTGACACTGCAGATCACAAGATCCTGACGGAATACCTGCAGGTGCACAGTGGGTTGTCTATTATGGTTTTGGACTAGTTTGTGTGCACTGTATCTGGCTGTCATCTGCAGATGATATCAGATGTAAATTGCTCTGGCTACTATCTGCTGGAGTGTGCATCACATGGTTCAGTTTTGTCTTCATTGTTGCTCATTGTGTAAATATTGTCACTAAGTGAAAACAGGGGTAAGGGAGATATTTTTTATCATTTCCACACCATCAATATTTCAACTCTACCCATCAGTTTTTAAGAAAATCAACCTCAGTTTTCATTACAAGAAGAGTGCTTGGATTCCATCTCGGATTGGATAAGTGTTCTCAACTGGAACATAAGTGAGCTGACACTATGGCAATGCTGATTCATGCTATTTTCCATCAGTCAAATATTTCTCTGCTCTATACTTCTCAGCTGTCTAGGTTTTTGGAGAATGTCCAGATTTTCCCTCATATTTTTGGTCTGTTCCTCAAAATTTGTGGTTTTCTATATTTTTGTGGCAAATAAGTGAAGATTGAATTCACTAAATAATGACAAGGCGTTTGAGTTTCAGACTTCATCTCCTTCAGAAACTGCATGGTAACACAAAACCTTTTATTCTAGCAACTTTGCAAGTTTATAAGAGCGATATTTAAAATGTGTCCATATTTTTGGGACTCTCTCTCCTCATTATTTGTATTTTTGTC
This sequence comes from Protopterus annectens, assembly GCF_019279795.1. Classification (NCBI taxonomy): domain Eukaryota; kingdom Metazoa; phylum Chordata; order Ceratodontiformes; family Protopteridae; genus Protopterus; species Protopterus annectens. The sequence continues at coordinate 720,639,139 of NC_056734.1, forward strand.
CAGATTGTTTATGCTAAGGGAATGAGAGCTATGTCACCATTAATTATTAATGGTATAAATCATTTGGAATGTATCCTCCTTCCATTTGTGATATGGGTACTGTTCTTGATGACAGACTGATAGGGACCAGGTGTTGGTTTTCACTAAATTATCTTACTTCCATTGGGAGAATATTGCCTAGATCAAATTCTGTATGCCATCTTTAGACCTTGGGATTGTAATAAATGCTCTATTGTGTTTTATCTTGTCTACTATGGTGCTCTTTACCTGCGAGTTCTGATAGTGATTTGCACCCCACCCCACTGGTGCAGAACTCCATTTCCAGGCTGTTAACTGGTACATACAAATCAAATCATATTACACCTATGATTGAGGAACCGGACTGTTGTTGGATCTGGCCAAATATGTATTTAAGATTTAAGATTGTTGCCTTACATGCACTATGTGATCTTCAACTTACATATTTAAAAGAGTTACTGAGGATCTCTGTACCTGTAAAATAGGTTCTCAGCTGCAGAGGTGCTGACTGTTGTAAGGACTCAGTTACATGCATCACCCAGGATCTCCTTCTCTTATGTTACCCATGTTTGTTGGAACATATTAGTAACTCAGGATTGGGCTTGTGGTATTTTTTGTTTTTTAGGAATGCATGAGATTTCATTAATTCCTTCTTTTAGGAAAGGTTTATTGTGAGCTAAGCAGACATCTCTACATTCAATGTTTAAATGTCCCAATTAGTTTCATCATCTGAAGCAATAAAGATCTGGACTTTACTTTTAAGTACTTTGTTTTTTAGTTATTTATTCTTTTTAAAATTTGTACATGCTTATTGTAAGGATTTCACCTTTAAACAGATAAATAAATAAAATAAAATAAAATAAAATAAACAAAATAAATGTCTGTATGGTCAGGGCAACTACCTTTATGACATATAGGAAGAAAATTCAATAAAAGCAGAGAAACTGACTCAGAGGCAACAGGAGGAAGGGAGCATTCTAAAGTGCAAATCTCAAAACTGTTGTCTACCAAAAGAGTGGTGTTTCTGGAACACAACATAAGAGAAGAGAGAAGTTCTACTAAGAATGTAACATGTGATGGGAGTATGTAGAAACCTATAAATATAAGAAAAATAATAGCCACATCCAAGAGTCTGTATTGTAAAACCTTTATTGGTCCAATAAATGGCATCAGTTTATCTGTAAATTCTAATGCTGCTCACTGATGACCTTTGACAGATGGGTACCACTCTTGTTTCTGAAACATAAGTGATCAATTAACACTCTTATGTGTGATTACAAGTGCACGAATATCAGCTTGTATCCTAAAAGATCAATTCTGCAGTCTTCCAGGGATTTTGGGATTTTTCCAACATGAATCATCCACAGACTTGATATGTGTAAGTAATGGGGATGGGAGGGTTCGGGGGCTTCCACCCCTGCAAAAACAAGTTTTTAAATGTATTTATCACTTGTGAATGCCGGATGAATTTGAGTGACATTGCTTTTTTGTGATCTCAGCTAGGTGTGGCTTTTCCAAAAATGTAGGTAGACAGCAAAGCAGAAGGCAAAATTGAGGATTTTGGAATCCTAAGTAGCAGGGAGAGAAACAACAACCAATAGGGTGTGAAGGAAATGTAACAGATCTTCCCAGATAGGGTAAAACTGTTCTCACAAGATGAATGCAATAACAGTTAAGTGGGGTGGATTGATTCTAGTCTCATTTGATTGGGAAGACAGAGATGAAAGGCAACAGAAAAGAGAAGAAAAGGTTAGCGAAAGTAAAATACAGTAATGGGAGCAACAACAACCACACTACAGTGCTACAAAACGTCATGACTAATGAGCATCAACAGACAAATGCAGGACTTTATGTGGTAGTAAGAAAGATGACAGCTGGTGAGTTAGGCAACTTTAAGGGCATAATCATGCAGAAGTGAGTGGCACTTACAGTGACTAATCAGAGAACAATATTCTGATCATCAGTGAGGACACGCTGAGTTTATGGAACAAAATGCTTGCAATCCTGCCACTTAATAGCGGTTACTATACATTCAGGCGTACAATTATAGAAGCATACATTGTGTGGGAGTTTATTTAAAAGATTTTTGATGACCGCATACCTTTGCAGCATTTTATTGCTGGTATATAGCTGCTTTCTCACACCAGACAATTTTATGCATACTGATTATTTTAGGACACTGTTCATAGGCATTTTTGTGGTGCACTGTATGTGCAAAACCTTAAATGCATAAAAGTGTAAGGAAAGATCGTGACCTTACATGCACAGAAGGCATTTTTGAAATCATTAAACTTCCACATGTGTGCTTGGATGTCTTTGTAGAAAAGAAATGTATTATTCCAACTACAATCATTTCTATCCACATAAAATAGTAGGTTAGAAAAGGGACACTCTCCAGCTTAATGCATGTGTTTGTTTAGGCAGGCCAATGTCTCATAGACTATAGGGACTAGACAAACATTACTTAATTTTGACAGGAATATCATCTACTTTACCTCAAGGTACATTTCTTTTTTTGGTATTTAAATGGAATAAATTGACAAGAATAATTGTCTAGTTAAGGTCCCTTCAGATTATTAAAGTAACCAAAACATTAACATTTTTTTCCAAGATTAATTTTATGTGCCTTACTACTCATTGCAATGTGCTGTCAATAATCCATCTACCTTACAGCCGCTGAACACAAATCCCGTAGTCTATTATTCAATCCACTTGACTGTTTATTTATGCACTATTTAACCATCTGGTTTATTTCTACAGCAGATTTTAGTGTAACTATAGTACCATTCTTGACAAGTTAGAGCCAATATTTATGAAAAATGATGCATTCTGTCACTTTCCATCAAGGACGAATGATGCTCTGCTCTGAGAAAAGCACAGCAGGTGTCATGAAACTGCTCTGTAATAATCTGTTTTCACAGGACCAGTTTTGTATGAACTTGGGCCATAATCTAAGGTGTTTCCTTTAGATCTCCTTCTGCTGTTGCTGACTTCCAATTTTACCATCTTAAATGTTGTTGCTTAATTTTATTATTGATGGCTCTGAGTCAAGTCTGAATACAAAAATCCATGCAAGTCCAGCCAAGTGCAAAGGCAAGATGATGAATCCAAACAACAGCAGTCAGCACTTCAAATCAGCAAAACCATTTATTTAATATTATTTCATTAAGGAACAGACAGATTTTGGCAACTCCATACCTTCAGTGTTATAGTTCCAAACAGCAATGCCACATTAAAATATGCAAGTGATAGAAAATCATTAAAAAATCCCCACCAATTTAAAGAGACAGCATCACTTCATTGAGCCCCAGTGAAAATAAAGCCCCCAGTCTCACTATCCCAGAATATTCCTTATTATTCACAATGCCATGCCGACCTAACTTATTACATGAATTTGGATAAATTCTGTCAATAACAGTGAAATTAAACACAGCAGAAAGATGTTTCTGGACATGCTTATATAATACATTGGACAGGCGGTCATTTCTTTTTTTTTTCTCAAAAATGTTTTATTTTTCAAATACAGTTGAATAAATTCCATAGCATTTGTATATAACATCTTAAATAACTACGTACACTATTTACATCAGCCTGACACTATAACAGAGCTCAATATATACAATTACATTATAGGTATAACAATTCAGTTATCAGAGTGCATCTGTTCAGTTATTGTAAAGAGTCAATCAATGATAAGACTTTTTTCCATGGATTGTTAATAAATGGCTTAGGTTGAATCCTTAATTCTTTAATTTTGATTTCCATCAATGCTGTGGTCTTCAGTAAGCTGTAGAAGTCTTCCAAAGTTGTCATTGTGTTTGTATTCCGTCTTCTTGTTATACATATATTGTCCATACTAATAACCACAATAAAGGAGAAAAAGGTGCAATTGCAGCTTAGAAAACAGTTATCCACACCTCAATGGAACTCCAGAAGACAGGAAACAGTCAATGGGCTTAACACAATTTTAATGCAGTAAGAAAGCACAACACATAAACGATACTCCTTAGAAATACATTTTCATCCTCAACTTCATCAGATACCAGATCAGAAAACTGTGGTAAGCCCATCAACTGTTTCCTGTCTTCTGGAGTTCCATTGAGGTGTGGATAACTGTTTTCTATTGTCCATACTAGATACATATTTGACTCATTCAAATGAGGACCTTTGTACACATTTAATAATACTAGAGCTTTAGATAAGTTAAACAATTTATTAAATAAAGCTTGTAAAAATTTTTTAATACCATTCCAAAATGGCTTAATTTTAACACAGTCAAAAAATGTGATTCCAATCTGCATTGTGTATTTGCTCACACCCCCAACATATTCCCTTTGAGGAAGAATTAATTTTAGTAATTCTATCTGGAGTTAAGAATGCTCTGTGCAAGCATTTCCAATTAAAAACTTTCCAGTATTGTGTAAAGGATGTATGTTTTATTGCTAATAAAATATTTGATTTAATTTCTTCAGTTAGCTGTAATGAGTGTCCTTTTATTATATAATTCCAATATGAGGATTTGGGTGTTGTTTTATAATTTATCAATATCTTTTAAAATTTTAAAATACTACTTCCCATCTCATAATCATTATATATGATTTCATATGGGTATTTCATACGTTTACGTATTTCTTTAATGAAGAATTACTAATTATTCTGCATAAATATTGCGCAAACGTTAGAATGCTTTGCATAGTTAGCCAATCTTGTTGTGGAATTTTGTATGTTGTTTCTATTGTTTGCATATCCAGAACTTTTAGTTCTTTGATACAGTAAAACCAACAAACAAATCCTTTCTGTTCCCAGGAATTAATTATTTCTTTGTATATTTTATGTGGGTAGTTATTTGCAACTATGAATGGTGTTAAAAGATCAAACTAGATTTTTAAATCTATTTTTGCATTAATAATTTTCCTAAAGGAGCCAATGTAATAATTAATAATATGAGTTTTAGTGGGCTTAGTTATGTTATGTTGCATGCTAATACATAATAAGTGCCATGGCAAATAGTTTTTATCTGTTATTTGAATTTTTGTTTTGTAAATCAAATTCATTTATTGATATTACAGTTAGTAATTCTTTCCAATGTGCAGAATGATTTGGACTTGTCCAATCTGAGATTGTTTTAGATAGTGATGCTTTTATATATGTTTCTATATCTGGAAAGTTTAGTCCTCCCTGTTTCCATGGTCTGATATGATGTATTAGAGCTATTCTGTTTCTTTTTTGGAAACCATAAACATTTTATTAGGCATGAGTTTATTTCTTTGAGTATATTCCTTTCTGGTAACAGTTGTATTGCCAAAGCTATATATAAAATCTAGGGTAGTAAAACCATTTTTATTAAGTGTAGTCTATATTCAAATGTTAATATTATTTTGTTCCACTTTTCCACAGAGATTTTAATTGTATTGCTGATTTTACTGTAGTTTTTTGAGCCTAATTGATTATTATCCTTGTATAACTCAATTCCTAGATATTTTAAGGTAGATTCTTGTTTCCCTATAATGTAATTCCTCTTCATCTGCAATTCTTTTTTTTTTTTATTTAAAAATAAAAATTTTTATTTTTATTTATTGAAATGGAGTCCTGAGTCCTGTAAAATGTGTCAATTAAAATATCTAATTCTTCTAATGTCTCTTTTGTATTGGATAATGTCAATAATATGTCATCAGCAAAGAGCATTACTTTATAATCGTATTGTTTATAAACATTTACTCCTTTGATTTTTGTATTGTTACATATTGAATCAGCCAATATTTTAATAGCCAAAGTGAATAGAATCGGTGACATGGGACATCCTTGTTTAGTACCCTTTGTTATATGTACAGATTCAGAGGTGAAAGGACCTAGCTTAACATACACTAAATTATTTGTATATATATATATATATATATATATATATATATATATATATATATATATATATATATATATATATATATATATATATATATATTCTTTAGTAGATGAACAAAGGAAGGAGGAAATTCAAATGACACCAGAATTTTGAATAAATAATCCCAATTTAGGGAATCAAAGGCTTTTTCTATATCTAAGCCAATTATGAGTGTTTCTTTATTTTCTTTATTAACATAATCTATAAGAGAAATTATCCTTTTAATATTGTCATGTTTGTGTCTATGATATATAAATCCAGTTTGATCATTATTTATTGTTTTGGATAATGGTATTTTCATTCTGTTAGTTAATATTGTCATAAATATCTTATAGTCATTATTTAATAATGATACAGGTCTATATGAGGTACAGAGGTTTGGGGATTTGTTTAACTTTAGGATTGGTGTGATTAAGGAATATCTCCAAGAGGGTGGCATTAAAGCTTGTGACTGAATTTCTAATAGAGTTTTATGGAAGAGGGATGGTATCCTTGAAAGAAAAAGTTTATATATTTCCATAATTATGTCATCTATACCTGGAGCTTTATTATTTTCCCTCTTTTATTGTATCTGTAATTTCTTTGTAGGATATGGGTGCTTGCATATCTAGTTTTAATTTTTCTGGTATTTTTTATATTAGAACATTTTTCATCTAGATTTAATTGAGCAATATGTATATTTTCTTTATGGAAATGTTCCATATAGTGATTTCTATAGGCATAAAGAGTGTCACCTATATCCGAGACATGTTTCCTTTTTTTTCATGGAAGATACTTTTAATGTTATTAGCTTTTGATTGTATTTTGATTCTTTTGGATACATTATGTAGATATTTGGGAGAAGTGGCCAAGCTATTAATTTTTAGTTTTTCTAAAGCTAAACTAGTTTTATGTGTTAGAATTTCATTGTACTTATTGTTTAATACTTCTACTTTCTTTTTCATCTCCAAATGATTAAGATTTTTTTCAGATTTTACTGACAAAAGTTTGAATTGTATATCTAATAATTCAGAATCCCATTTTCTGATTTTTTTATGCCAAGTTAGGGTTTTATCATATATGTAAGCTTTTAACGAGTCCCATATCATTATTTTATTTATCTCTGTGGTGTAATTAATATCTAAGGAGAACTGTAATTCAGTAATAACCAGGGTTTGAACTCTTTCATTTTAGTTAAATATTCTGGCATTCTGGAGTTAAAGATTAATGGTTTGTGCCCATTTTGATGTTTTAGTATCAATGAATTGTTGTCAGAAAAGGGGCAGGGAATGATTGAGAAATTATTGATTTTAGAGTATAAGTCATGGGCAGCAAATATTTTATCTATTCTAGTTTGGGTACCAAATCTGTGATCTTCATGGGAAAACAACAAAGATGTATCTTCTTTAAATTTGAAAGATGAAATGATTCTACCCACTTGTTTAAAGCTTTTGATACAACATATGTACACAGCAGTCTTTTATTTGTAGTTTCAGAAATATCAAATAGACAGTTAAAATCTCCTCCTAATATTAAGTTGCCTTTATAATTACTGGAAATGAAATCCAAGTGTTTTTTAACAGTTCCTGATCCACTTTCTTCCTAACTTTCCAAACTTTGTTGCCTGTCACTACCTCCTAAAGTTTTAAATCCCTTGGGACATATTCGACCAATGACTACAAAAATTACCTCATTTTAATTTCCTAAAAAAAAAAAAAAATACTACTGAATTAACCTGATGTAATTTTCCTATCGAAAATTATTTTTTATTTCTGTATTATATAACATCTATTTGAATTGTGCAATTTGGGTTTGTACTATACAAAATATGTATTTAACATTTAATTGAAATGTATATCATGGATTTGTGCTCTTTCTGTACTATATATTTGTATTTCTCTGGAGCTTTTCTCCCCAGGACTCCATTGAAAATGGGCTCCTTGTAGCACAATGGACTATCCTGGAAAACAAACTGCAAATAACTAAGTAAAATAAATGTGTGGGAACCAGTATAGATTGGCTAGGGTCCATATTCTTTTATTATATTTAACTATTACATGCCATAAGGCCTTCTTTATCTTCATATTTATAAATGATTTCTGGGTTAATCACATTTGTTTTCCATGAAATTGTTACCCCTCTTGTCTTTGTCTTATAAGTGGATTGCGCCAATATCATATATTCCTTAGGATTCCATTTGTAATTGTCATTTGTTTTGAAATTAGTTTCTTGAAGGAAGACAATTTGTGCATTGTTCAGTTTTAAATATTTCAGTATATTTGATCTCTTCCTAGGATTGTTTAAGCCATTGGTATTTAAAGATAATAAAGTTAAATTCATTTTAGGTTATTTAGACTATGTATTTTTTGTTTTATTGTGACTATTAAACACTTTCCTCTGATAACTATAAAGTATATGTTTGAGCTTTTAAAGGAAATTATCAGTTTTATACTTTGAGTGTTACCAATAAAGTGATGTTTTGGTCAGGCATACTAAAATGTTTTTGTGAAATAAGAAATTTAAAATAATAAATGTTAACAAAACTAAGATCCACACTAAGCCATGGAATGAAAACCATTCCTAATCTGATGGATAAACCTACGTCCATCAGATTATCACTCATACCTTGACAATCCAGAACATCTGTGCTCCATTAATTGAATTATCATATGGAGAATATTTGTAATAAGAATAAGCAATATTTATATTATTTTGAACAGATATAGTACTATTGTAATTAGACTATTCTAATACAATATAATATAAATGTCTACTTATTGTATAAGCAATTAATATTTACATGAAAGATAGATGACAAGCAATTCAATCATAGTAAAGTAGGATGTATCATATACAAAAACCTCAGTAAAAAAATATAGCACACAGTTATTTTACATATTCACCTTTGTTGATGAAGTCTTTCAAAACATTACTTAATATAAATAGATGGTAATAATATTTATACCTAATGTTTATAATACAATGTATTTTACTGGATAGATCAGAAGTTATATTTAATTGTTTGCCAGCATTTAAGTAATCACTTTATTTGTTGCTAACTTACTTAAAGCATCAAGTTTGTTTTATGTAAACATTGATGAAAGTTAGTGCATTTTAATTATCAGTGCATCCCTCATCCCCCTATTTCCTACACATAAGTATTTTCTTATCTGTCATTTCTTATTATAAAATGAGTGAAATTATTGGTTGAAAACAACAAATTCATGTATTGCAATTAATGATTACAAGTTCCCTTTTCATATTCATAAATTGCCATTTTATGGCATATACTGAAAGTTTTTAGATTTAAATGGTAATATTTTATTTTATATAGGCAGCAAAGGTTAAACTGAGTGATTATTGTAAATTTAATACTATTTGTTCAGAATGTGATTGTTACATTCTGTGACATTCTTTGTTTAGTCTTCTATTGTTTCCCTTGAACAACTTTGTCAGTTTGGTGTCATGTATAAAACATTAGTTACCTTGGTAACAGCTTAAGTATTATGAGTATGGTCAAGATGTGTTATAAAAACCACAATTCAAGTTAATGCAATATATGACTTCTTATATGAGAAAATCATCATGCTTCCCCTTGATGTTCAATATAGTATATGTCATTTATGACAAGTTAAAACAGTAGTGTTATTATACTCAAGCCCACGTTATTAAACTGAGTGTCTATTGACAATTTAATACCATTTGTTCAGAATATGATTGTTACATTCTGTGACATTTCAAGTTCAGGCTTCTATTATTTCTCTTGAACAACTTTGTCAGTGTGATGTCATGTATAAAACATTAGTATGGTCAGGATAGGTTAAAAAAAACTACTATTCAAGTTAAAGCAATTGCATGACTTGTTATACATATTTACTTATATAAGAAAATCATCATGCTTCCCCTTGATGTTCAATGTAGTGTATGTCATTTATGACAAGTTAAGAGACAGTAGTGTTATTATGCACAAGCCCATGTTATTAAATCCTGTCTTTAATATCTAAATTCAGCAGACTCCTTCATCTTATATGACAATTATATATTTTATGTCTAGATTTTCTAAAATCATAATTACATAACTATTGTGTATTTTTTTTTGCTGTTGCTTAGTTATTTGAGAGACCACAAGCTGTAATGTTTATTCTTATTATTAGCTCCTTCCAAGCATGTTTGTACAGTCCATATACTTTAAATTATGAGACCCTTCTAGTTTCTTATTTGTTATAAGTATATTTCTGTCCTTACATACATACATAACAGTACTTCAAGCACAGGCAACAATGCCCATCCAGTTTTGCCAGAATACCATTCACTAGTTCCTGTGTTGTGTTTCCAGGCTGTTCTTAAAATATACAAACCAATATTTGTCTTGTTTCATTTTACCAGCCTGCTCCATGTAGTGTTCAGTCTGCCAGTGAACCACTCAACACGCCTTCCATTCCCACAGATATTTCCACAACGGAAATCTGATGACTGTCTAGCACATCCCGGCATCCCCAAAACCCCCTAGAATCAGCTTTCCCCATATGCCCAACACATTTGAGCAAACTCACTTTCCAGACAACTGCAAAGGGTATTGCATAAGACCCAAGTGCTCTTAGTCTTTCACAATAACTCACAATAACTCAGACTTCCACTCTTATGTAAGTCCTTAATGTGTTTGGACCAAAATACATTTTAAATATAAAATATAAAATTGTGCTTATTATTTATTTATTTTTTTATCAAGAATCAACTTAATAAGCTAAACGAAGTGTTGGGAGACCATCAGTATGTGAACACGTGGTTTAAAACAGCCCTTTTATTTTATATATATATATATATATATATATATATATATATATATATATATTTTTTTTTTTTAAACCAAAAAGTCATTGCAGAGAATCATCGCGGAGGCTCCTCAGAGCCATTAAGCATTATCGTCACTCTGTCTCCATTACCATAGCAACCTGGGAGCATCTGTTTCTGTTAGTATGTTTGTGTACTGCATACCAGAGGCTTGCAATGCACCTGAAGCAAAGCTTCACTTCACTGCAACTTCTAGCCTAAATTCCCTCCCTTTCAGCGAGAAACCATTCTCTGCCAAAATATCCCTTCTCACAGTTCTATCCAACCCCTTCCCCTGAATTAAGGCTAAAACACCAACTGTCTTTTCCTAACAGACAAGTATCAGTAAAGCTCGATCACAAGCCACAACCCACAGCATACTGGAGATGACAACGGCAACATATAGCAGCTGCCAGACACAGCTGCATCCACATACACCATGTCAGGCTTAATCCAACAGCACTCGAAGCTATGATACTTGCCATAATTGATATTAATTATGTTTAGACAGAATAATAATGACATTTGTACTAGCTGCCAGACACGGCTGCATCCATGCACACCATATTAGGATTGATCAAACAGCACTCGGAGCTGTGATACCTGCCATAATTGATATTAACTATGTTTAGACAGAATAATAATGACATTTGTACTAGCTGCCAGACACAGCTGCATCCACACACACCATATCAGGATTGATCAAACAGCACTTTTACCTGTGATACCTGCCATAATTGATATTAACTATATTTAGAAAGAACAAGGATGGCATTTGTACTAAGAGCTTGCTACTATTGTTTAATAAGGATATACATGACATTTCTAAATCATACTTTAACTGAAGAAAGCATTTATCTCCATGACAGCATTTTTTTTCAAAACACTCTACTGTTACTGCTATTATATATATGATGTTAATTTGTTACATTTGAGTCTGAACTCTGATGAATGGTACCTTGTTGAATTAGTTAATTAATTACTTAATTTATTATAAGTGAAATCAATGAAAAATGAACAAGATAAGTATTCATTGAGTTCAAGTAGGGGAATAGAAACTTCTATGTTTTTATTATATGTAGCTTTGTTTGGCTTATATATAATGTAAATAGTAGCCCATCCTGACTTACCTTTGTTTGTGAAGAATTATTAGACTCTTTGAACATTCTGAATAAATCATTACTGTTTCTCAGTTGTTTAAGAAACCCTCCTTTTTTTTAATAAAAATAGATGACAAGTGATGTACCATATCCATTGATACTTTGAGAGATGTAGTTGTAAGAGTTATTTTTTTGGGACAGCTATCTTGGAATCAGTTTTTTGTTTCTTCTTTCTAGCACCAGTCCAAGGATTTGTTTCTTTTATTCTTTTAAGAGTATGGGCTATCCATTCCATTTCTTCTGGGATAGACACTATGTTGCTGTTTTTGATTAATATAATAGCTTCTTCTAAGTCATTAAAGGTTCTCATTTCATTGGCAAAAAGTATTTTTATCTTGGCTGGAAAGGCCATCTGTGTTTTAATGTTGTTTTGTTTCAACAGTTTTATTATTGGCCAGACCTTTTTCCTTTGTTCTAGTATTCTGGAAGAATAATCATTGTCAAACCTTATCAGGTTTTGATTGAATTTTAAGGGTGATTTTCTCCAAGCAGATTTTAATATTCATTCCTTGTCCAGAAATGAAAGAAATTTTATAACTATGGATCTAGGTGGAGTATTTGTTGAGTTAGAAGCAGGTTTCCTCAGTGCTCTATGTGCCTCTTTCAAGTCTAAAAATTCAGGATTCCAGGCTGTTAAGGATGAAATAATGTATTTTCCTTCAGTGTTTACAGGCAGACCAAAGATCCTTATGTTGTTTCTCCTTTCTCTGTTTCTAAGTCATCTATTTTGTTAAGCAGCCAAGTATTCTGTTTAAGCAGAAATTTGAGTCTCCCTTCAATGTCATTTAGGGAAGTCTCTATATTTGTTATTTTTATATGGTGTTGCTGTACTAATTCCTTAAGAGTATCAGTCTGTTTTTGAGAATTTAATTTGAGGTTTTCTAAGTCATTTTTAAAGCCATCCATCTTCAAAGATAGTTCACATAAGGTAGATGTGAACAATTGCAGTTCTTTTTTCAAAGCATCATCTGGATGAGAATTCCCTGAGTTGTTCATATTCAGTCAGTGACTCAATATATCTCCAAGTTACTTGACAGGAAAATTTTTGTAGATCTCCACCAAAATTGATATTTATGTAGTTTAGTGGTTTATCTATAGATTTTTGATGTTTTAAACTTGAAAATAATAACATTTTCCTATATTATTATACTAGTTTATGGAGCTCTCAAAATTCACTGGTCTCAGTTGGCCATCTAGGCTCCGCCCAGGTGGTTGTTTCTGATATGACTCATATGCACAAAAACCCAAGTTTTAAGTTGTCTGGATGTCTGTCCTACATAAAAGCTCAACATGTACAAGTAGCTAAATAAACTACCCAATCACAACAGCAAGTACTAAAACAAATGATATCAACAACTTTGTTGGTATTCCTAGAAGTAAATGGCTTTGTTTTTAAAACATACACATGCAGAACAATGTCCACATGGTTGTCAGCCAAACAAATTTAAAAGACCATGCAATATTTGTTTGCCATTTGCATTTACATTAATTAATTTGTCAGCATTCATTTTTTTTATTTCACATTTGCCTACTGGGAAAGTCCAACTTGGAGTGAAGCAATTTTCAGCACAGGCCTGGGGAGAAATGCTCCAGATGTATGTCTTTGTAATGTGGGAAGAAACCAGAGCACCTGGAGGAAACCCACAAAAACACAGGGAGGACATGCAGACTCCACACAGAAGGCACCCCATCTGAGAATCAAACAGGAGAACCTCTTGCTGTGAGGAAACAATGCAACTGCTACACCATTGCGCTGCACCACTGTACCATCCATTTTTGAAATGTATAACAAAGATATCTAGAACTTTAATGTAATAACGCTTTAAAATCAAGTCCCATTAGCTTCCTGTAGGAATAAGTATGTCATTGATCATCTATTATCCATGAGTCACTTTCTCCTTGCAACACACAACTGATTTTACTTCTTACTTTACATAAGATGTACAACAGTGGTACTGTGAGCCTTCATTTTCTACACTTGTCCAACTATATACTTTTAACACATTTGACAATGCTCAGCCATTAAAACAGTTCAAAATTCAGCATAATGAAGTACACAACAATGAAAAACAAAGAAAGAAAAAAATCAATCAGTCCAAACATAAACATAGGCTATTCCATCCCAGATAATAGGACGTAATTCTTGAATAAGTCCATTTCAACATAGATCTGATACTGAACAGTCCTTTGTGATTCTCCTTGCCTGTATTTTTGTTGTAGTTGTTGTTCCTGAACTCCACAGCTAATACCTGACTATCTCATTATAAAGCTTCTGTCAAGTCATTCTACTTACCCATTTTCACTGGGGCAAGAACCCAATGGCATATTTTCTCCTTCTGTATTGAGAGTTGAACGTCAGGCGAGGTGCTGTCATCCTCAGTGGGATAGAGGATTTCCAGTTAAGCTGCAACTTCCTGTCCATATACGTTAGTAATTTTAGGATTAGCATGCTGTGAGTAGAGCACATGGTAATCACTAAAGAAATCTGCTGAGACATGCTATGATCTAAACCTTGGCAGCATATTAGAAATAGCAAAAATGTTAACCTTTAAGAAACCATGTTTCAAATATTCATGGAAACGTGTACTACAAGTTAATATATGCCCTTTTCACACCTGTGCTATTTAGTTCTGTGACAACTTCAAGTTGGAAGTTTATTTAATTAATTTTATATTTTTTATTTACTAGTCTCTCTACAGTATATAGAGAGATAGATATAGATCTATATAGATAGATAGAGAGATATAGATCTGTACATATCTATATGTCTTGATCTATCTATCTAAATATATATATTTATTTTGAGCAGGAAGGTAGGCTGGACTGCTAAAGACCATTTTCCAGCATGAACTAGTTACAAAAGGATCCAGAATGAAAAGCTAAATGTAAAAGATCTGAACAGTCTTCTTCTTCTTTCGGCTGCTCCTGTCGGGTCGCCACAGCAGATCAACCGTTTCCATTTCTTCCTGTCCTCTGCATCTTGCTCTGTCACACCAACCACCTGCATGTCCTCTCTCACCACATCTATAAACCTTATTTTAGGCCTTCCTCTTTTCCTGTTACCTGGCAGCTTCATCCTTAGCATCTTTTTCCCAATATACTCTGCATCCCTCCTCAGCACATGTCCAAATCAACGTAATCTTGCCTCTCTGGCTTTGTCTCCAAACCTTCCAACCTGGGCTGACCCTCTAATATACTTATTCCTAATCCTGTCCATCCTCGTCACACCCAGTACAAATCTTAACATTTTCAACTCTGCCACGTCAACATTTGACTCCTGTCTTTTTGTCAGTGCCACTGTCTCCAACACATATAACATAGCTGGTCTCACTACCCTCTTGTAGACCTTCCCTTTCACTCTTACTGGTACACGTCTGTCACAAATCAAACTCCTGACACTCTTCTCCACCCACTCCATCCTGCCTGTACTCTCTTCTTCACCTCCCTTCCACACTCACCATTACTCTGAACTGTTGATCCCAACTATTTAAACTCATCCACCTTTGTCACCTCTACTCCCTGCATTCTCACCATTCCTCTATCCTCCCTCTCATTCACACACATATATTCTGTCTTAGTCCTGCTGACCTTCATTCCTCTTCTCTCTAGAGCATATCTCCACCTCTCCAGGATCTCCTCTACCTGTTCCCTACTCTCACTACAGATCACAATGTCATCTGCAAACATCATGGTCCACGGGGACTCCTGTCTGATCTCGTCTGTCAACCTGTCCATCACCATTACAAATAAGAAAGGGCTCAGAGCTGAACATTGATGTAATCACACCTCCACCTTAAACGCATCTGTCACTCCCACCGCTGTCACATTACCCTCATACATATCCTGTGCCACTCTTACATACTTCTCTGACACTCCCGACTTCCTCATACAATACCACAACTCCTCTCTAGGCACCCTGACATATGCTTTCTCTAAATCCACAAAGACACAATGCAACTCCTTCTGACATTCTCTGTACTTCTCCATCAACAATCTCAAAGCAAACATCGCATCTGTAATGCTCTTTCCTGGCATGAAACCATACTGCTGATTACTAATCATCACCTCCCTTCTTAACCTAGCTTCCACTACTCTTTCCCATAACTTCAGGCTGTGACTGATCAGTTCAATCCCTCTGTAGTTACTACAGCTCTGCACATCACCCTTATTCTTAAAAATCAGTACCAAAACACTTTTTCTCCATTCCTCAGGCATCCTCTCACTTTCCAAGATTTCATTAAACAATCTAGTTAAAAACTCCATTGTCATTTCACCTAAACACCTCCATGCTTCCACAGGCATGTCATCTGAACCAACAGCCTCTCTGTTCTTCATCCTCTTCATAGCTATCCTTACTTCCTCCTTGCTAATCCATTGCACTTCATGATTCACTATCCGCACATCATCTAACCTTCTCTCCCTCTCATTCTCTTCATTCATCAGCCCCTCAAAGCACTCTTTCCATCTACTCAACACACTCTCCTCACTTGTGAGTATGTTTCCCTCATTATCCTTTATCACCCTTACCTGCTGCACATCTTTACTAGCTCGGTCCCTCTGTCTAGCTAATCGGTACAGGTCCTTTTCTCCCTCCTTAGTGTCCAACCTTTTATACAACTTGTCATACGCCTTATCCTTAGCCTTCGCCACCTCTCTCTTTGCCATGCACCTCATCTCCTTATACTCTTGTCTACTTTCTTCATCTCTCTGACAATCCCACTTCTTCTTCGCCAACCTCTTTCGCTGTATACTCTCCTGTACTTCTTCATTTCACCACCAGGTCTCCTTGTCCTCCTTTCTCTTTCCAGATGTCACACCAAGCACCTTTCTAGCCATCTCTCTTACTAGCTCTGCTGTAGTTACCCAGCTATGTGGTAACTCTTCACTGCCACCCAGTGCCTGTCTTAACTCTTCCCTGAACATCATCTCACAATTACCATTTTTCAATTTCCACTATTTGATCCTTGGTGCTGCCCTCACACTCATCCTCCTCTTCTTGATCACCAATGTCATCCTACAAACCACCATCCTATGCTGCCTAACTACACTTTCCCCTGCCACCACTTTACAGTCTGCAATCTCCTTCACAGTGCAAGAGGAAAATGATAAACAGGTTAAATAGTTCTTTAAGAGACTGTTCATCACACAAGATATATACAGCAGCTCAGGTGGCTATAAAAGATCCCATAGCACCTATCACAAATATTAGGGGAAGTTCACCAGTGCTTGACCAAAGCTTTTGTAAATGCAGTACTCAAATCCAGGTCATTATATACTGCAAGATAAGTATTTTTTTAAACTTACAATAGCATCATGTGAAAAGCATAAGATAATCTGATCAATTTTAAGTTACATAATAACCCTTAATGTTTGTAAAAAAAATGGCATTTTGAATTAACTCCAAAGTAATTATATTGATTTGCATGATAGTTCTAATGTAAGTCTCTGATCCCACAAGACAAAAATAATTTTTCACTTAATGCTCCAGAGTCACCATTTTTCTGAAAACATGTCTAAATTCCTGACAGCAGTAAATTGTAACAGAAGTTTTGGTAACTGCTGTGAATGAAATGAGTTCATTATAAATAATTTCACACTCCCATTGTACTGAAGATTGACTTTATTGCACTACTAATTTTATTTTTTCCTGAGGCTGAATGTTTATTTTACCTTTGATAATGTTACTGAATTTATACCCTCTCTCTGTATATGGTACTGTTCAGTTTTTTAGCAAAAACAGCCATAAATCTCTCTCTCTCTCTCGCTCTCTACACACACACACACACATATATATATATATATATATATATATATATATATATATATATATATATATAGTTTGTCTTTTCGGCTTTTCCCGGTTAGGGGTCGCCACAGCGGAACTCGGGTCCGCTAATGATTGGCAGTCGATTTTTATGGTGCTGAGTTGCCAGCCCACCACCCAACCTTCAGCGAAAGCACTCCCATTCATGCATGTCTTTCGGAGGCCATTCAACCACGGGGAGGACATGCAGACTCCACACAGAAGGCAGTCCAGCCGAGAATCAAACAGGAGAACCTCTTGCTGTGAGGCAACAATGCAACCGCTGTACAACCGCGGCTTCTATATTACATATATATATATATATATATATATATATATATATATATATATATATATATATATATATATATATATATTTATATATATATATATATATATGTATTTAATTTCACAAATTAACAGAAGAACTGCTCTGCCTTTATACTTAGTGAGGGGGAAAATGAAAACAAGACACACAGTTTACACTCACTGTTAGCTTTTCTTATAAGCCTTTAGTTTGTGCAACAATGCAGTTCAAAAGAGCAAAAGAGTAGTTACAGGACATAAACAAGTTGTGTAGGATAATAGTCCAGCAATCTTTCCAGCTTAGTGATGGAACCACACAAACAAACTGTAGAAGCCGTTACATGCCATCCCTCTTGGCTGATGATAATAACCGACTTCTTTCTCTATGACCAAAATATACCCTGTCCAGCTGTCCCAGATTAAAGATACAGTATACCTCCTTCCTGATCACAGAATGCTCCTTCTATCTTCTACAGTAAAGCTTCTTCTCACAGGTATCTTAGATGAGACTGCCATAGTCCACATTACAGGAGTCTGGAGTCTATAATTCATTTCATTACAAACTGTGATAATATTCAGCTCAAGGCAGACTGCTCCAAATTAGCTGCCTAGGAGACATGCCTCCTTTTCAGCTGTGGAATGTTCTGTATTTAGTCTAATAACCTGTACCCAGAAACACACCTCCCTAGTTCTTGTATATGCAGTGGATAATATCGGTAGTTGCCACTGAGGTGTAGTCATCATGTCACATGTCCACTGCTCTCGTGAAGAACCTTTGTTCTAGCTTCAGTAGAAAAGGTATAACCCTGTGGCAAACCATCTGCCTTGAGTTGGCAGCCGCTAGGGACTGAAGAACCCTAAACTTGAAGGGCCAAAGGGGCCAA
This sequence comes from Protopterus annectens, assembly GCF_019279795.1. Classification (NCBI taxonomy): domain Eukaryota; kingdom Metazoa; phylum Chordata; order Ceratodontiformes; family Protopteridae; genus Protopterus; species Protopterus annectens. The sequence continues at coordinate 720,658,018 of NC_056734.1, forward strand.
GCTAATCTAAAAACTCTTTCTACTCATATAAACACTGAAGTGAAGGAAGTTTCATGACCAATTTAAGCACTCTCAGTAGTAGCATATATTTTAATATACCAACAATCCACTTGATATCTAGTCATACCCTCTTGGCCTCAGAGTATCTCTTGTTTATGGTTAATGGAACAAAGATCATGATCATCTACCTCAACTGTTTAAGACAAGGCAGCACTGATGCTTATGAGGTATCAGTGAGGACAGTAAATGACTTAACAAATTCATCATGATTGTCATCATCATGAATCCCCCTTTGCCCATTTTCTATATAAATTTCTGGTGTTACATCAGTTTTTGCCACCTCTCTTGATTCAGACACACTCTCCTACATTCTTTTTTTTTCTCAATTTTTTTTTATTTTTCAAATAAAGTTGAATAAATCCCATAGTATTTGTATATAACATCTTAAATAACTATGTACACTATTTACATCAGCCTGACACTATAACAGAGCTCATACAATACATATACAATTACTTTATAGGTATAACAATCCAGTTATCAGAGTGTATCTGTTCAGTTATTGTAAAGTGTCAATCAATGGTAAGACTTTTTTTCCATGGATTATTAATAAATAGTTTAGGATGAATCCTTAATTCTTTCATTTTTAACTTCCAATGATGCTGTGGTCTTCAGTAGGCTGTAGAAGTCTTCCAAAGTCAGTTTTGTGTTTGTATTCCATCTTTTTGTTATACACTTCATTGAGATTGCAAGTATTGTCCAAACTAGATACATATTTGACTCATTCAAATGAGGACCTTCATACACATTTAATAATACTAGAGCTTTAGATAAGTTAAACGATTCATTAAATAAAGCTTGTAAAAAGATTTTAATACCATTCCAAAATGGCTTAATTTTAACACAGTCGTAAAAATGTGATTCCAATCTGCATTATGTATTTGCTCACACCTCCAACATATTTCCTTTGTGGAAGAACTAATTTTAATAATTCTATCTGGAGTTAAGAATGCTATGTGCAAGCATTTCCAATTAAAAACTTTCCAGTATTGTGTAAAGGATGTATGTTTTATTGCTAATAAAATATTTGATTTAATTTCTTCACTTAGCTGTAATGAGTGTCCTTTTGTTATATAATTTCAATATGAAGATTTGGGTGTTGTTTTATAATCCATCAATATCTTGTAAAATTCCGAAATACTATTTCCCATGTCATAATCATTATATATGATTTCATATAGGTATTTCGTAAGTTTAGGCATTTCTTTAAATGAAGAATTACTAATTATTCTGCACAAACCTTACAAATACATCAGAATGCTTTACATAGTTAGCCAATCTTGTTGTGGAATTTTGTATGTTGTTTCCATTGTTTGCATATCCAGAACTTTTAGTTCTTTGATACATTGAAACCAATAAACAAATCCTTTCTGTTCCCAGGAATTAATTATTTCTCTGTATATTGTATGTGGATAGCTCTTTGGAACTAATACTGGTGTTAAAAGATCAATCCAGATTTTTAAATCTATATTTGCATTAATAATTTTCCTAAATGAGTCAGTGTAATAATTAATCATACGAGTTTTAGTGGGCTTAGTTATGTTATATTGCATACTAATACATATCTGCCATGGAAAATTGTTTTTATCTATTTGAAATTTATTCATTTATTGCTATTACAGTTAGTAATTCCTACTAATTTGCAGAATAATTTAGATTTATCCAGTCTGAGATTGTTTTAGATATTGATGCTTTTATATATGTTTATATAACAGGAAAGTTTAATCCTCCCTGTTATCATGATCTGATAAGATGTATTAAAGCTATTCTGTTTCTTTTTTATTAGGCATGAGTTTTATTAGGCATGAGTTTATTTCTTTGAGTATATTCCTTTCTGGTAACAGTTGTATTGCCAAAGCTATATATAGAATCTTGGGTAGTAAAACCATTTTTATTAACTGTAAATAAAAAGATAAAGTAAACAAGCACTAGCCTAGGGAGTATGCCTTCACCATATGAAAATGAAAAGCCACAATAAGGCTACTCCCTCCATGTGGTACCTACCTGCAAGATGATCCATTTGGTGGGTATTATGTATCCCCTTTCTTGTAGTTGCTGGTATGCAAGCACTACATATGTATCCCAGGTCCTTCCTTAAATAAAAACATTTTTTTAATTCTGTTCAGTTAAAAACGACCTATTGGAACCAATTGGCTTTAGAAAAAGGAAGAGCTTTGGGACTTGCCCCCCCACCCCATTTCACACACAGGCTGTATGCAGGTTACAGGTTGGCTTCCAAGTAAGGAACTTTTTGCAACTTGCTCCAGTGCTTTGCATACAGGCAATTTATTGACTTAGAACTTTAGAAGTACCTACTGAGGAAGCGGAGCATATAGTTGTCAGTGAATGGAGGTTTGCATTCAATGAAGAAAGGTAGCTGGAAGTGACTTCCAATGAATGAGTAATTTCTTATCATACTGAGACAAGTTACTATAACAAGAAATTTGCTCCGAGAAAAGTGTCATTAGTGTTTGAACAGTACTTTGAAGTAGGCAATTTGTCGTTTTTAACTGAACAGAATTAAAAATTGCTTTTATTTAAGGAAGGACCTGGGATACATATGTAGTGCTTGCATACCAGCAACTACAAGAAAGGGGATACATAATACCCACCAAATGGACCTTCTTGGAGCTAGCTACCATGTGGAAGGAGTAGTCTTATTGTGGCTTTTCATTTTTATTAATTGTAGTCTATCTTCAAATGTTAATATTATTTTGTTCCACTTTTCCACAGTGATTTTAATTGTATTGATGATATTATTGGATTTTTTTTAGACTAATTCATTATTATCCTTACATAACTTGATTCCTAGATAGTTTAAGGTAGATTCTTGTTTCCCTATACTGTGATTCCCCTTCATCTGCAATTCTTTTTTTTTATTTAAAAATAAAAATTTTGATTTATTGAAATGGAATCCTGAAGTCCTGTAAAATGTGCCAATTAAAATATCTAATTCTTCTAATGTCTCTTTTGTATTGATAATGTAAATAATATGTCATCAGCAAAGAGCATTACTTTAGAATCGTATTGTTCATAAACATCTACTCCTTTGATTTTTGTATTGTTATGTATTGAATCTGCCAATATTTCAATAGCCAAAGCAAATAGAATTGGTGACATGGGACATCCTTGTTTAGTACCCTTTGTTATATGTACAGATTCAGAGGTGAAAGGACCTAACTTAACATACGCTAAATTTTATATATATATATATATTCTGTAGTAGATGAACAAAGGAAGGAGAAAATTCAAATGACATCAGAATTTTGAATAAATAGTCTCAATTTAGGGAATCAAAGGCTTTCTCTGTATCTAAGCCAATTATGAGTGTTTCTTTATTTTCTTTATTAACATTATCTATAAGAGAAATTATCCTTTTAATATTGTCATGTGTGTGTGTGTGTATGATATATAAATCCAGTTTGATCATTATTTATTGTTTTGGATAGTGGTATTTTCATTCTGTTAGTTAATATTGTCATAAATATCTTATAGTCATTATTTAATAATGATATAAGTCTATATGAGGTACAGAGGTTTGCGGATTTGTTTTCCTTTAGGATTGGTGTGATTAAGGAATATCTCCAAGAGGGTAGTATTAAAGCTTGTGACTGAATTTCTAATAGAGTTTTATGGAAGAGGGATAGTATCTTTGAAGGAAAGAGTTTATATATTTCCATAATTATGCCATCTGTACCTGGAGCTTTATTATTTTTACCCTCTTTTATTGTATCTGTAATTTCTTTGTAGGATATGGATGCTTGCAGATCTAGTTTTAATTTTTCTGGTATTTTTTATATTAGAACATTTTTATCTAGATTTAATTGATCAATATGTATATTTTCTTTTTGGAAATGTTCCATATAGTGATTTCTATAAGCATCAAGAATGTCACCTATATCCGAAATATTTTGCCATTTCTTTTCATGGAAATTACTTTTAATGTTATTAGCTTTTGATTGTATTTTAATTCTTGTAGATAAATTATGTAGATATTTGGTAGAAGTGGCCAAGGTATTAATTTTTGGTTTTTCTAAAGCTAAACTAGTTTTATGTGTTAGAATTTTGTTGTATTTATTGTTTAATACTTCTTTCTTTTTCATCTCCATATGATTTTGATTTTTTTTCAGCTTTTACTGACAAAAGCTTGGATTGTAGATCTAATAATTCAGAATCACACTCTTTGATTTTTTTTATACCAGGTTAGGGTTTTACCATATATGTAAGCTTTTAATGAGTCCCATATCATTATTTTATTTATCTCTGTGGTGTAATTAACATCTAAGAAGAACTGTAATTCAGATAATAACCAGGGTTTGAACTCTTTAACTTTAGTTATATATGCTGGAATTCTGGAGTTAAAGATTAATGGTTTGTACCCATTTTGAAGTTTTACTGCGGTGGTGGTGCTGCGGTAGCATTGTCGCCTCACAGTTAAGATGTTGTCCTGTTTGATTCTCAGCTAGAGTGTCTTCTGTGTGGAGACATGTGTGAATGGGCGTACCTTCGTTGAAGGTTGTGTGTCAGGGCCAGCAACTCGGCACGTAAAAATCTACTGCCAATCATTAGCGGACCGGAGTTCTGCTGTGGCGACCCTTAACTGGGAAAAGCTGAAAGACACAACAACCCATTTTGAAGTTTTAGTATCAATGAATTGTGGTCTGAAAAGGGGCAAGGAGTGATTGAGAAATTAAGGATTTTAGAGTGTAAGTCATAGGCAGCAAATATTTTATCTATTCTAGTTAGGGTACCAAATCTGTGATCTTGATGGGAAAACAACAAAGATTTATCTTCTTTAAATTTGAAAGTATCTATAAGATGAAATGATTCTTCCCACTTGTTTAAAGCTTTTGATACAGCAGATGTATGCAGCGGTATTTTATTTGTAGTTTCAGAAATATCAAGTGTACAGTTAACATCTCCTCCTAATATTACATTGCCTTTATAATTATTGGAAATGAAATCCAAGTGTTTTTTAATAGTTCGTGATCCAATGCCTAGGAACCAGTATAGATTGGCTAGGGTCCATGTTGTGTTATTATATTTAATCATTACTAATGCCATAAGGCCTTCATTATCTTCATACTTATAAATGACTTCTGGGTTAATCACATTTGTTTTCCATAAAATTGTTATCCCTTTGTCTTTGTCTTATAAGTGTATTGTGTCAATATCATGTATTCCTTAGGATTCCATTTATAATTGTCATTTGTTTTGAAATGCGTTTCTTGAAGGAAGACAATTTGTGCTTTGTTCAGTTTTAAATATTTCAATAGATTTGATCTCTTGCTAGGATTTTTTAAGCCATTAGTATTTAAAGATAAAGTTAAATCCATCTTAGGTTATTTAGACTATGTATTTTTGTTTTATTTTGACTATTAAACATTTTCCTTTGATAACTTTAAAGTATAAGTTTGAGCTTTAAAAGGAAATTATCAGTTTTATACTTTGAGTGTTTACCAATAAAGTAATGTTTTGATCAGGCATACTAAAAATGTTTTTGTGAAATAACAAATTTAAATTAATAAATGTTAACAAAACAAAGATCTGCACTAGCCATGGAATGAAAATCATTCCTAATCTTATGGATAAACCTAAGACCATCAGATTATCACTCATACCTTGACAATCCAAAACATCTGAGCTCCATAAATTGAATTATCATATGGAAAATATTTGTAATAGGAATAAGCAATATTTGTATTATTTTGAACAGATATAGTACTATAGTAGATTAGACAAAATTCTAATTCAATATAAATGTCTACGTATTGTATAAGCAATTAATATTTACATGAAAGATAGATGACAAGCAATTCAGTCATAGTAAAGTAGTTTGTATCATATATAAAACCTCAGTAAAAGATTACAGCACACAATTATTTAACATATTCACCCATATTGATGAAGTCTTTCAAAACGTATTACTTAATATAAATAGATGGCAATAATATTTATACCTAATGTTTATAATACAATGTATTTTACTGGATATATCAGAAGTTACATTTCATTGTTTACCAGCATTTAAGTAATCACTTTGTTTGTTGCTAACTTACTTAAAGCATCAAGTTTGTTTTATGTAAACATTGATGAAAGTTAGTGCATTGTAATTATCAGTGCATCCCTCTTTCCCCCATTTCCTACACATAAGGATTTTCATATCTGTCATTTCTTATTATAAAATGAGTGAAATTATAGGTTAAAAACAACAAATTCACTTATTGTGATTAATGATTACAAGTTCCCTTTCCATATCCATAAATTGCCATATTATGGCATGTACTGAAAGCTTTTAGATTTAAATGGCAACATTCTGTTTTGTATAATCAGCAAATTCTAAACTGAGTGATTATTGTCAATTTAATATTATCTGTTCAGAATGTGATTGTTACAGTCTGTGACATTCCTAGTTCAGGCGTCTATTGTTTCCCTTGAACAACTTTGTCAGTTTGATGTCATTTATAAAGCATTAGTTACCTTGGTAACAGAACAACTTAAGTATTATATATGGTCAAGATGAGTTACAAAACTACAATTCAAGTTAAAGCAATTATATGACTTCAAAAAATAAACACAGGGCGTAATTCCAGGACAATAGAGGCTATCTTCCACAAATGTAAAAACTTTCTTCCACAAATGTTTCGTAATGTTGAGTCCATTCCATTAATGTTCCAAGGATTAAATCCAAAATGTTGTAATGAAACACTTTAATTAAAATAAAATAAAACAGCAAAAATGCAGCATAGATTAAGCGCTTTCATCTCTCCATGGAGACTTCATCAGAATCATCTAGGACTCAACATTATGAAACATTAGTGGAACGGCCTCAACATTACGAAATATTTGTGGAAGGAAGCTTTTACATTTGTGGAAGACAGCCTTTATTGTCCTGGAATTACGCCCTGTGTTTATTTTTTGAGGTGAAAACCTTCTTCAATTATATGACTTGTTATACACATTTACCTATATGAGAAAATCATTATGCTTCCCGTTGATGTTCAATAGAGTGTATGTCATTTATGACAAATTAAATCAGTAGTGTCATTATACTCAAGCTCATGTTATTAAACTGTCTATTGTCAATTTAATACTATTTGTTCAGAATATGATTGTTACATTCTGTGACATTTCAAGTTCAGGCTTCTATTGTTTCTCTTGAAACACTTTGTCAGTTTGATGTCATGGATAAAACATTAGTTACCTTGGTAACCACTTAAGTGTTATATATGGTCAAGATGGGTTACAAAAACTACAATTCAAGTTAAAGCAATTACATGACTTGCTACGCATATTTACTTATATAAGAAAATCATCATGCTTCCCCTTGATGTTCAATGTAGTGTATGTCATTTATGACAAGTTAAGACAGTAGTGTTATTATACACAAGCCCATGTTATTAAATATTGTCTTTAATATCTAAATTCAGCAGACTGCTTCATCTTATATGACGATTATATATTTTATGTCTAGATTTTCTAAAATCATACATTACATAACTATTGTGTGTGTGTGTGTGTGTGTGTGTGTGTGTGTGTGTGTGTGTGTGTGTGTGTGTGTGTGTGTGTGTGTGTGTGTGTGTGTGTGTGTGTGTGTGTGTGTGTGTGTTTATTTTTTATCAAGAATCAACTTAATGAGCTAAACGAAGTGTTCGAAGACCGTCAACATGTGTACATGTGTTTTAAAACAGCCCTTTTATTATTTATATATTTTTTAAAACCAATAACGTCATTGCCGAGAATCATCTCGGAGGCTCCTCAGAGCCATTAAGCATTATTGTCACTCTGTCTCCATTTTCATAGCAACCTGGAATGTCTGTTTCTGTTAATGTGTCTGTGTACTGCATACCAGAGGCTCGCAATGCACCTGAAGCAAAGCTTCGCTTCACTGCAACTTCAAGCCTAAATTCTCTCCCTTTCAGTGAGGCAGCAGCCAAGAAAAGAACAGAGAGCAAAAAGATAAAAAAAACAAACCTCCCAACAAGCCACCACAACAAGAGACAACACACTCCTCCAGCCCTCCCTCCTCCCACTCAGCAGACATACAAGCAAACCATTATAAAATATCCCAAATCACAGTTCTATCCACCCCGTTCCGCTGGATCCAGGCAAAAACAACAAATGTCTCTTCCTAATACACAAGCACCAGTAAACCTTGATCACAAGCCGTAACCCACAGCTTCCCGGAGACAAAAATGGCAATGTATAACAGTTGCCAGACACAGCTGCAGCCACATACACCATGACAGGCTTAATCAAACAGCAGTGGAAGCTATGAAACCTACCATAATTGGTACCGAGCCATAGTTCATGAACTGATTTCTTATACCTCATTGTGTCAGATATTTATTTATTATACAATAGACCACAGATATTTAATTTGTGTGTTTTTCAATGTTTATTTACATTTTAGGTTCCAAGTTGTATATAGTTTTACATTTCCAGTTCATTTCGATGGTAGTTTTGCACTTTTGGTTTGCTGTAGGTGTACAACAGGATTCCAGTGGACAAGTGTCAATACAATACCAATGGATTTCTGGGGGTAGAGCTACAATAATTTCCCCTTGCTGTCAGTATATCACTTGTAACCATAAACACATTCTTATAGCTGCTCAGGGTGTCCCACTCTGATGTTTCCTTCTCTGCTAGTACTAGAGGACTTTCTCCCACTTGTCCTATTTCTGCTCCGTGGTCCATTTCAAACCACTATCTTTGGTTAATGTGAGCATGTGCACACTGACTGCTGTATCAAACTGCAATTTTTTATTCTTTCACCTTCATACCACACTGCCCCTGAAAGTCCTATACTTATATTTGCACAACTCCTCCCACTCATGCTAATAGTCACTCATATCCATAGAATAATCCAACCTACTTAACATTCAGGCACAGTCCTATACAGCCACAAACTAACGACATCTATATTAAAGCTTTCTCAAAGCCTCTCCTTTAATCCCAATCCTAACATAATATAAACTCAGTACAATCTGCTGTCATGTTTGTTATTCCAAGTAAATGTCTAAAATGTATAACACATATCATTTAATCCTGAACCAGTTCCAAACTCACCACACTTTGACACAGCTCATCCCCAATGCAACACACCTGCACATAACACAGCAACCTCTTGCTCTGTCAAAATGCCCCCCCCCCCCCACACACACACACCTAATTTTCATCCCCTGCACTGTCATATTACAAACTTTTCCATAATGTAGGCATTCAAACCCATCAGAAAGCAGACTTGTCCATTAATAAATGTATCCCTGTTGTCAGGAACTATCTACAGAAATTCAATTCTTCTCCCCCAATAACTCTAACTGCTTAACACCTCACAATTACAACGCAACTTTCTACCACATACTTTTCTCCCCACAGGCAATATTGGTGTCACATCAATCACTAAAAAGACAAACCTGTATTTTACAATATGACTGTCACTACTAATTAACATTCTCCTCATCCACAGCCATATAGAATTCAAACCTGGCCCCTTCAACAACATTCCCAGCTACACAGATCCCACCAAGGACTCATATATTATGCTTGTAAAAAAGGCTGTGGTCAACACTGGTAGTCTAAAATATAAACATGAACAAGTAATCACCTTCTTTGTCTCTTATGACCTTGACTTCTTTACAGAGACAGCATAATAGAGCAAAACAGATATCCCCTATTATAACCAATTTTTTCATGGATAAAATTACATATTCAGTGTCCAACCAGAAAAGAGAAATAAGGTTACTCTAATTTTTTTTTTTTTAGAAGCAGCCTTACATTTTACATACTTAATGCAAATCCCACCACTACTGACACAGACCCACGTTGGTTAATAATCAAATTTCATGCCACTAATACCAACCCTCCTGTTCTAGCTTTGGCCTACTTCTGTTGCCTCAGTAACCTTGAAATTTCAAGCACCTATTAGATTACATTCATCTGGTAAAGAATGGAGAACAAGAACACATCTATACTGAAAATATCTCCATCTCTCAGTGGCAGGCAATTTACATTTCTGCCTTAAATATTCAAAGGAAGCAAATACCTGCTTTATCTCTATGTTGTGCAGTACATCACCAATCTACACTATACTCAGACTCAGCTCAGTCTGGGGCAACTCAAAAACCTAGACATGGCATAACTAATACAAGAACTCACAATGTCACAGTTTAAATCTGAGAAACACTTCTTTCTAACTGTCATAATTACCAGTTCACCAATGTACAAGAACAAAGGGAACAGCCACAACTGTGGGCAGTACAGAGGCATCAAACTCCTACCGCATTGCATGAAAGTTCTGGAGAGTGTGATTGATAAACGGATATGCAGAGTCGTAGAATGTAAGATAAGAGATGAGCAGTTTGGATTCAGATCAGGATGCAGCACAACTGACCATATGTTTGCATTGAGACAGATACTTGAGAAGAAGCTAGAGATGAGGAGAGAGTCCAACTGTGCATTCCTAGACTTGGAGAAAGCATATGACAAGGTACCAAAAAAAACGATCTTGGCAGTACTGCAGTGGTTTGAAGTCCCAGAAACATTGGTAGAATTAGTGCAGGCTATGTACAAGGACCCAGTGACTCAAGTATGAACAGTGTTCAGCTTCACAGAGGGGTTCGCAGTGGGAGTGGGTGTACACCAGGGTTCAGCTCTGAGCCCACTGCTGTTCATACTGGTGATGGACTACATTAGCAAACAGGTTAGAGGGGACCAATCAACAAAGCTGCTGTACGCAGACAATGTGACAGTACAGTTAGACTCTGAGCTAGAACTTCAGCAAATGATAGCAAATCTGAAGGCACATGGGATGAACCTAAGCACAGAAAATATGGTAGTAATGGCAGCAAACTGGGTAAATGAGAAGAAGCTGAGAACAGAGACAGAAGGGAAGATAGTGGAACAGGTAAACAGCTTCAAGTATCTGGGAGGGGTGGGAAGGGTAGTTTGAATGAAGAGGTCAAAGCTAGAATCAGAAGGGCTGCAGCCAGCTGGCACAGAGTAGCAGGTGTAGTCTATGACAGAGGAATGCCAAAGAAGTTGAAAAGTAAGGTGTACAAGACAGTGGTGCAACCAGTACTACTGTATGGTACAGAAACCTGGGCAGAAAAGGCAGAACAGCTGAAGAAGGTAGAGGTGATGGAAATGAAGTGCCTGAGAAAGGTGGTAGGATGCACACTATGGGACAGATGAAGAAATAAGGACATAACAGCAGAAGCCAATGTAGCTCCAATTGCAGAAAAGATCAAAGAGAACAGATTATGATGGTTTGTGCATGTGTAGAAAAGCAGAAGACAACCTGGTGAGGAAGATTTGGGACAGACAGGAAGAAGGTAAGAGGAAGCGAGGATGTCCAGCAGTGTTGGATGGATTGTGTGAAAGAAGATCTGCTACAGTCAGGCATGATCCAAATCATCGAGCTACTCGCTCGAGAGACTTGAACCTCAGCACTGAAATAAATAAGACATGCTGGAGGGACAGATTCATAACCCAGAGGCTCCCTTCACTCTGGAATAAAATCCCAGTCCAGGTTAGGCAGAGTCCCTCATTGACTCTCTTCAAGAGGAATCTTGATGAGTGGATGGGAGATCGTAGGTTTACCCCGGGTATCACTTCTGTGTCACTGTTAGACAGAGGCACAGTAGACTAACCTTGAAAAAGGGCATAGCAAAATAAATTTAAAATGGGTGGCGAAAGCCAAACACATTCTGGCTAGGCTTATAAATGCCCTAGGGCAGATAGCCTAGTATGAACCTATGAACCTATGAACCTATGAGTGTTGAAGAAGGTAGGAGTGTGGCACTGAATCGAGAGAGTTGGTGACAGTTAACACGATACCCCAACCATATGTAGAAAAAATGAGAGAAAGGGGGCTAATGATGATGATGATGAATTCCCCCATCCAACCTTTGCATTTCAATTACTACACTAACCAACCGTCTATACCACATGCAAAATAAGTACTTTCCAAAAGTAATAAGACTGTTTGAAGAAATTGACATCCACTGGATTGCCAAAGAACTGCTTCTTAGCCTTTTTAAACTAATAAATGAAGCCTGGAAATTATAAAACAATCCAGCACATTCCCTCACAACTGGAGATTTTACTTCTGAGAAAAATGTCCAAAAAAGGTATTAGATGGCATAAATGTAAGTTACAGTAAAATATTCGCCCCAAAAACAAAAGTATACGTAGACCATCCTATAAAGCCAAAACCAATGACAATATAATACAATATAATGCAGTTTAAATATGTAATTTTTTCTATAGCTAACTTCCTATCAGAATTTTCTCTACAGTACCCTACTCTTTCACATACTATAACCTACACACCAAAGCACCTGGAAAATCCATTTCATTTCCTCACAGGCTGCACCCCTCATATTAAGCAGATGATAAAACACCCTGTCTGCACAGACAGTAGTGGTCTCTAATAGACATTGTACTTGAATTTTCATTGGTGTGCAAACAGTTGGAGCCATTTCTTCATGTAAGGTAACACATTTCCTTGAAAAGATAACCAGAAGGCACATTCCTGCTGAGAGAAAACACATAGCTATTGCTACTTTTTACATCACTTTTTTGATAGATGTTTTTCTTCAGAATTGGTTGTATATAAGCAGATGTCATTTGATCCCATTTAGTAACAGATTTATTATGCTCCCTCCTAATGTTTGGAAGCTTATTGGGTTTACTTTGAGCATCTGGGAAAGAGTGGAGGACAAGAACATGTCATAATTTAAAATATCTCCGTATCTCAGTGGCAGGCAATTTCAATTGAAGGCTTAAATATTCAAAAGAAGCAAATACCTTATTTCTTTTCAAGTTTTGCAATACATCACCAATCCCAACTATATCCAGTCATTCCCATCTCAGATTGCTACCTATAGATAATAGATGATAGTCAAAAACAGGGCATCCAAAAAGCCCAAAGGGGATTAGCCACTGTCTTTCACATAGCCAAAAGGTCACAATCAGAATGTACCATAACTTAAGATGTTGTGGTAGGGATGCTTTATACCATGGTCTACCTAAAGGAGAGCTTTTACCTAATACAATGGATTCTAGTTTTGCCAATAACAGGGTAGATTATCTCCTCTGGGTTAATGTTGGTCTAAAAAGTAACTGCTGTGGCATACACCTTTATGTCTGGGCAGACTGCACTTCCTTGTCAAACTGGTAAGCCTAGTATATTTGTTAAGATCCTTCTACTTTTATCTACCAAAATTAAACTCAAAAATAATTTTTGTATTTTAGTTAGCCATTCATTATTAGAAAGAGAGGCAGGAATATGTCTTAAAAGATAGTATATTTTGACATATTAATTCTCTCTAAAAAGGGTAAATATATTCTCCTCAATGAGTGAATGCTAACAAAGAAATACTCCCATAGAAGTTGAGGTTGAGGGACCTCATGGATCCAGGTCAGAAGTACAAATAAACACCTAAATATTTTGGAGGAAGTGATTTCCATTGCACTATTTCTAGGGTACCTTTAGCAGTCAAGATCCTATTTTATAATATCCATTTGAATCAGGTGGATTAACCTAGGAAGTGAAGATTGTAATCTTCAAGCTAAAATCTTTGCAGAAAATTTGTATTCAGAGTTGATTATAGATATAAGCCTGTACATTTCAACATCTAGGGCATCCTTTCCTAGTTTGTGCAAGAAAATTATTCTAGATTCTTGCAGTGAATAGGGCATTGATACTGGTTTAAAACTCTAATTAAGAAACAGGACCAATGGTGAGATTGTATATGATTTAAAATCTTTATATACCTCTCGGAATATGTCATTTGGCCCTGAAGCTTTGCCCACTGATTCAGCTTTTATAACTTTTTAATACCTTTTCTTCTTCTTCTGTGATTAACTTGCTCATTTTTGCATTATCCTCTGGCCTAATCTGATGTGTATTGGTTAATATCAGGAGAATGTACAAATGAGACATCAGGTGAAGCATAAAGGTCAGAATAATACTGGTAAAAGGTTAAATAATTTATGCAGCATCCACTATTAGCTTCAGATTATTCCATATCATAGGTTTGGATGCTTTTGTCTATCATTGTTTACGTCAACATGTTAAAATATAATCTGGCAAACTCTCAAAGGCCCAGTAATGTAGCAGTGTCTATGTAGGTACTAGGAAGACCTCACCTTATGGAGTTGAGCTACATTATGCGCATCCAATTTATAAATGTAAATTATTTACTGAAATTTAAATTTAATGTTGAAACACCTGCCCATTCATGATGCATCTGAAATTCAACCATATGTATTTCATTATCTAATTTGTCCAAAAATCTTGATTTAGCTGTAGATAGAATACATTTTAAATTAAATTTGAAGGATTTCCACCATGCACCAGCAGGTATAGAATGTGGTGGATTCTGAGAAATATAAGTCTGAACTTTATTTTTTACTAAATTTATTGAATTGTTTTCTTTGCTCTGTTCCAGCAAGTGTGTGGAGAAAGCATGTTTCAGAGAAGCTCCATGGTGATCAGGCAAAGAACAAGTGTATTTAAAAACAGTCTTCATATAATGAGCTAAAAACTTGATATTAACCAGGAATCTAAGTGGCCATATGAGAGATCTGAAAGGGCAATAAATGTATAGTCAGTTATCCCCATTAACAAGTCTATTTTTTCACAGAGCCACAAGTTATATATTTCTTTGTTAAAAAGTTGCTAATCCTCTTGTGTATCTTAGCCCAAGGAGTTTTGCTATTTAATATGCAGTTAAATACCATGTTAAAATCACCTCCTATAATTATGTTTTTTACATCTTCAGCCAATTTTTTCAAATGAGAAACAAGAAATCAGCAAAAACAATGGTTTGTCTTGATTTGGACCATAAACTGTACAATACTGAGATTCATCTCTGTATCCATTACAGCTATAGTCCATCTTCCTTTCTTATCCTCAAACACCTGTTTAGAGGTCCATTGCAAAGACTTATATATATAAATTGGTATACCTTGCCTGCAAGACCTTGACAGGTTTAAAGCATCCAAATCTTCATGTTTCTGAGTTGGTTTTAGCTTCTAAAGAAAAATTATGTATTTGGTTTAATTTTCTTTAGAAGAAAAGGTTACAAACTTTCCTTTTCAACTTAGAATTCAAATCTTTTTCATTTAAAATGATGGCATGTAATAACGTCTAAGGGTGTTTACTGTAAGAAACCCTATACAAAAAAAAAAAAAAAAACAAGAAAAGAAGAAAGGCTACATATTAGAATAGAACCAATAATCATCTTGGCTACTGTGATGTCTCAAAGTCCAACGCGGTAATTGCAATTAGTCACAGATGGACAAACTATCTCTGAAGAAAATTCACTGGTTTGGATAAGAGCTGGGAAGTAAAAGAAACGGTACTCATACAGCTAAAAACTGTTACTCATGTCTTGTCCCTAGGCTGCTTATTCCATGTTTATTTTTGATTCACCCCCCCCCCCCCCAGGACTCCTTCATTCCATGCACTAGACAGTAGGAAGAAATGATAGATATGTGTGTACCATTCTAGTCCTGTAGTGACACAAACTGAGGTTTCAAGGTTCCTCTTCTCAGGTAGAAGCCTTGTCTGGGGAGTGTATTTTGGATTCCTTGGCCATGTGTATTTTCAATTTCTACACTGAATAATTGCTGCAAGAAGGCTTCCATACAGGCACTTTTGAACTCCTCACCATCAGGACCATTTTGCATCAGTGCTAAAGTGGTTGAAAATGAAACAACTGCAAACTTTTCACAGAGATTGTCTTCTTTTTAAAATGATCAGGTGTTGGATTGGTAGCTAGGCTGTCAGAGACAGGGATTACATCCATTGCATCAGGGGCAGTATTTGTCACTGTAGTTGAAAGCAATTATCTTGTAAAAACTGCCTAGCAATCTCTGGAGGGTCAAGTTTGTACTTCCAGAATTGCCAAGGAATAAGCAATGTAGCTGAGTAAATAAGGTTAGTATGAAGGCCATTTCTGTAACATAATATTTGGACCACAGAAAAAAAGCTTTTCGGTTAATCAGCACTGCTTTAGAATAGTCTCTGAAAAGATGAACATGCTGGCCCTCCCAGATAAATTCCTGTCCCTCTCCGGATTTTTATTTAGCACCAGTCCTAAGTCAGCATAGTTTAAAAATGTATTGTCTGTTTAGTCAGATGTCCTGATTCTAGTGGGGGCTTTAGTACCTTGTGTGCTCATTGTATAGTGATACAACAAGATGCATCCAATGCCAAATGAAGAGAGACTCAGAGAGAGAGAGAGAGAGAGAGAGAGAGAGAGAGAGTGTGCCACTGCATCTATGTAAGATTTTCTTTATCACAATTGTCTTTTAATCCAAACAAACCTCAGATTATTTCCCCTACATCTATTTTGTAGATCATCCAGTTTATTGAGTATGTGCTGAATCAAGCCATGGTGGTGTTCAGTGCACTCCACAAAATCCTGCACTTGGCTGGAGGGGGCTGATACTGCCAATTGCAAAAGTCCTCTTTTTGGACTTAGATTGCATATGTCCTCCTTATTATTAAGTACCTTCATCATCAACTTGTTCAGGCTGTCAGTTTTAATCACTAATCCATATAACGGGTTGAGCAGGTCTGATACTGAGAAATACTGATGTTCCACCTCATTTAACTATGTCATTCCTCAAACTACAGTTACAATCTACTGAATAAGAATAAATACTGAAATGTAGGGCTTGTATATATTATAGCCACTCAGCAAATAATTCCTCCAGACTTGGAGCTATTTACTCAAATTGCTACCATATTGAGCTTCAACTCCACAACCTACATTTTTATATATATATTAGTACTTTTGTTGCAGTACTCCATTCTTTCTTTGTGTTATAAGGTTAAAAATATGGTAAGCATTCTGATGTCCAGACCAACTACCACACAAATACAAATGGCATAACAGTTATCACTTTCAACTCATAACCCAACACAGAGAGTTCACCTGACTCTATAACTGTTGATTGTATTAATCATTCAAATGTAAATGAAAAAGCACATGAGAAATTAACAGCAAGTAGTTAGTATTTAGAAATCAATAAGGCTTCTGAATAACAATACAGAATTCAGTTTTAAAGTTTAGTTTTTATATTGAATAAAAGCACACATTTAAACCATCAACAAAACCTCTGCCATCAGAGACTACATACCCATTAATCTGACTATACTCATCTGCAAAGCCATGGAATGTATCATAACAGACCTAATTAACTAGGATATCAAAAAAATCTTATAAGGCTTAACCCTAGCAATTTGGCTTTAAGGACTGGTCATGGCT
This sequence comes from Protopterus annectens, assembly GCF_019279795.1. NCBI lineage: Eukaryota > Metazoa > Chordata > Ceratodontiformes > Protopteridae > Protopterus > Protopterus annectens. Next base: position 720,675,363 of record NC_056734.1, read on the forward strand.
AATGAATCTGATCACCTTCACTGACAGAGTAACTTAAGCCATAGAGAGTGGATATGCTGTCCATACAGCTTATATCACCATAGCTAAGGCTTTTGACACTCTACAATGTCTATGCCGACGATAAACATGTGGTGAGCTCAAACAATAAATCCAAGTAGGCCATTTGCTATCATTGCTCAAACTATTCCCATGTAGCCAAATGGCTCTTTCTTTCCAGAGTAAAAAGCAACAATGTGAGAAATTATTCCAAATCCTGGTAAAGTAAGAACATATACTTCTGGGTGGCCAAAAAATCAGAAAAGATGTTGGTATAGAATTTAGTCTCCCCCTCCTGCTGGGTCAAAAAATGTTGTATTTAAATTTCGATCTGTTAGAAGCATGGTAATGCTGGCAGCTAAAACCGGAAGGGATAGGAGCAAAAGAACTGTGGTAATTATTATGGACCAGATAAACAGGGGCGTTTGATATTGAGAGGCTGCTGGGGGTTTTATATTGATTACAGTGGTGATAAAATTAATTGAGCCAAGGATTGAGGAGACTCCGGCCAAGTGGAGGAAGAAAATTGTGAGTTCAACTGAAGCCCCAGCATGAGCGAGGTTGCCAGCAAGTGGAGGATATACAGTTCACCCAGTTCCTGCACCGGCCTCTATGCCAGAGCTAGCAAGTAGGAGTAGAAATGAGGGGGGGGAGAAGTCAGAAACTCATGTTGTTTATTCATGGGAAGGCCATGTCTAGTGCTCCGATCATTAGAGGAATTAGTCAGTTTCTGAATCCGCCGATTATAATTGGCATTACTATGAAGAAAATTATAACAAAAGCGTGGGCGGTAATGAGAACGTTATAAATTTGGTCATCCCCAAGTTGGGTCCTGGGCTGGCTTAATTCTGCCCCAATTAAAAGACTTAGGGCTGTGCCCACTATCCTAGCTCAGGCACCGAAGACTATATAGAGGGTGCTAATATCTTTATGGTTTGTTGAAAAAAAGTCAACATGTTAAAGTCACAGGTAGGGTGTCTGAGAAATAGGTGGCGAGTTGTAACCCCCACGCAGAGGGGATAAATACCCCTGCCTGCAAAGCCGTGGGATATCACGCCGGATTGCAAATCCAGAGACGTGAATTCACAACACACTATCTGAATGAGCTCCAAACTGATCCATATGTAGTTAGGTGGATAGCAAACTAATTGAGGGATAGAACACATGCAGTGATAGGTGCACCCTAAGCAGACATGAAGATGACAGGTTATGCTCCTCAGAGCTCTCTGCTGGGACCACTACTATTCAAAATATACTTCATGGATATCCAAATTATAATTGAGGATAGCTGGCTAACAAAGTTTGTGGAAGACTGCAAACTTGGTATCATACTCAAGTCCCTCTCTGATCCATAGAAGTTCCAAATGGAATTCACACATGTCAACAACAATGTTGAAAAATGGGTTAAAACTAAATGCTAAAAAGTGCAATATTATCACATTCTGAAAGCAATCCCTTCATCAGACTTATAGTATAGACAACACACAGTTTCAACATGCAAGTGTGTTTACAAACATTAGAAAATGGGTAAATAATTTCCATGTATTTTACAATCATACTGCAATAGTGGTTAGGATTTTTTTTCCTAGAGCAGCTGATTGCAAAGGATATTTTGTCTAGATTCAATATTCCACATTTATTAAATGTATTCTCAATTGCAGCACCTCTTTTGAGATATATCTTACTAGGCATATCAGGGAACAAGAAAAATCGCAGAGGTTCCTAACACGGAAGATCACATGCTTAAAAGACAAGAGCAACCTGGAGAGGATGAAAGCAGTGTCACTTTATTCAGTGTCCAATAGACTCCTCAGATCACTTGGTGTCTTGACTTATGAGCCAATAGAAGTGCAGTAGTCTAAGACCCCTTATATATCCACAAATCAAACAGTCCCACTAACATGGGAATTAGGGAACTAAACTTGCATCAGCAAATAAACAAAACATGGTGGAGGGACAGATGTGTCATACAAAATGTACCACTTCTCAGTAACAAACTTCCACTCCAGATTAACGAATGCGACCCACATTTTTCCTTCAGAAGGATGTTAGACAATTAGATGCATATCCAAAAATACACCCTAATATGACTAGCCTATTGCTCTTTGAAAAAACAGAAAAGGGCTAAGGGTGGGTACTGGTAAGGTGTAAATGACCACTGAGTCCATTATTCTATAATGCACTACCAAATAATGAGTGCATTATTAACAACTGTTCTGCTCAGTCCTTTTGGCTGACAGATAAGTTGCTTGTATGTACCATTATAAGATTACATTAATAGTGGAGATGAGAAACATGCCTTTTCCTCACCGTTGTTTGATTTTTTAAGTAGGAGAAGGTGTCAAAATGTACTGTAGTTTGCTTGTTCCCCCTACAAAACATGACGATTTTGAAGTTTTTAATCCATTTTATTTATAGCACCATGGTGCCCATTTTTTTAAAGAATAGTTCTCTAATGTTTTATAGACTGATTATTTTATCTATAGTTCTACAACTGTTTAGTTTTCCAAAAATATAGAAAAATTAAACAGACTGAAATTACAGCCAGTAACAAAATTAAAACTAATAGTTTCCTTTTGTAATCAGTTAAACAAAACCTTAAGACTAACTACAGACATAGTTTTCCAAAACAGTAGCAGTATTACTGAATTATTTTTCCTGAAGCACTACCTTGCAAATGTGTGCTAATCTTAATCCTAACCCCGCCTCTAACCTGAACCTTACACCTTACTGTAAACCACTAGGCAGAACACTAAACTTAGAACAAAAAACTTTGCACAATGGCTCAAATCCCTGGTAAAGAATCATACAATCGTTTTAGCACTTTTGTTCCTTTTTAATAAAGTGGAATTTCTTTAGAAAAACAAACATGAAAACCTCCACATTTAAATTGCCTTCAAAAATGTTACATTGCTTCATTTAAAACATCACTTCCTTCTGTAACTTTTGTAACATCACTTTTTGACTTCCTCACCTTCCATTTGCCTGCTGTCTGCCTAATCCATGAAGGGAAACTTGTTTCCTGCTGGCTTACCTGGAAAAAAGAATACATTTGTTGTGGGGGGAGGATGATGATTTGAACTTATATATAACTACTCTGAGATTGCTATATCATAGAGAAAAGGGAATATTCTATGAAATGGCAGTCTCCGACTTAGTATATGTAAGTCTGTTTTTTCAGTCTTTCAGTCTTCACATTTCAAGACTCACCAATCCAAGTCCCAAATTTTCAAATGGTTATCTGTCTAGCTATAGATAGATAGACGGACAGATAGATAGATAGATGCACACATATAAACAAACAATGCCAGCAGGACAAATTATGTAAATAATTACAAAAAGTTTAATGGAAGATGAACCATAAAATCAAAAATAAAGGAAATCAGGATTTGTTTAAGCAAGCCTTCTTCAGTGCAACTTAAACCACAATCCACTTTGTTTTATTTAAAAACTAATAACAACACCATCATATGTTTCTAATCAGCAAATTAGTTGTCTTTTCTACAGTGTATTTATGTTTATTTTACAACATATAAAAATATGGAGGCAAAAATATTCTTAAATGTAGAGAGCTTAACAACAAAGCATCAAAATATTCTGTCATATTTTTTCTGTGAGGAAAATATTTAAGAAGAGAATTCATGATCTGTAAGAGAGCTGTAGATCATTTCTTGGAGCTTTCATTGTGAACTGGTGATCAGTGAGGAAGCTAGCCAGATATTTTATTTACTGCATAAAATATGCAAGTCTGTTTCTCAAGTAGCAGGTAGACCTATTGTTTTATGGTTAGGGTTCCCCTACTGAACCCGTCAGAACTATTAGAATTGTATTTGAAAGTCTTCCTGGTACATTGCTGGTACATGTTACATCATGAATTAAAGACTCTGAGCTTTTAATACTTATGGACAACATTACCATTGGTAATGATATGCATTTATTTCGACTCAGTGTGCAGAGCCTATATAGATCCAACCACATGCAATAGACTATGAGGCAAATCAGTTTTTGTTAGCAAACCATTTTTAATACACATAAAATTTCCAGAACTTTTTTGTCAGATGTACTTAAAATGGTTTTGGAAAGGAATGTTTTCTAATTTGGTAACTATCATGTCTTGTTGATGAGTGGTACGAGCATGGGTGCTATGTTTGAAGATTTGCAGATTTACCCATGGGAGTTGTATTACATTATTTGCTTGATAGAGAAGTAAATTTCTTTCTGCCTAAAATTATAGTATGGTAGAGATTTTAGATGATTGATGGCTTATATGGAAGGGGAACGTTACTGATCTGTCACATTTTATTAAATATTTAAATGGTAATGATTTTGATAGAGCCAAAGTCTTTTCAATATAGACTGAATCTGGTATAAATGTTACTAAGTTAGTAGATGAAATAGTTAAAATTACTTTGTTCCACAAAATATTCACCAGAAATTCCTTGCTAGCTGCCAGCATTTGTCATCCTAAACAGTTGATACAAAACATCACCGATACCAGTTTTTAATGAGTCACAGGCTATGCAGTGAGAATCAGGATGTTAAAAACAAGTCTTACTAACTGAAAAGAAAGTTCACTGATGGGGTTTATAAGCCTGTACATTCACAGTGGGTTTGTGCAAGAGAACATGCCTGTTCCTGTTATTGGCCATAGTGTTGTCAATTTCAGCTGGGGTTCTCTATAACCCTATCAGAAAATCTTGTTGGTCATGTCTTCACCTTGAGTATAATACTAGTTATCATTGCTACATAAGCTACAAATTCTCAGTTATGGGGACTAGGGGATGTTCTCAATCATGAAATTAAATGAGGCTCATCTGGCTTACCAGGGTCAGTGGTAGTCTTTTATTTATGTAGGAGCAGCATCACCGTGGGACACCAAAGGACAACACCTGCATCAAATCCTAAGTTAAGCAGTTTGACATCTGGCTCTGCAAGGGTGTGCTTAGCATTATTTATTAAATATCCAGGAATATTAACAAACCTAATGTAAGAAATATTTCTGGTTTTAGACTCTACTTTCAGTGTGCGCTTGATTTTTATAACAGGGATTGTAAGGGATTCTGGGGTTTATGTACATTTGATAGAATTCTCTGGAGGTAAAGTTAACAGTAAATTTGTTTGTTAATATATTGGCAAATGTATTGAGTACACCCAGTAGGTAGCATTCTGAATGTGTTAACAGCAGTATTGGATACTGTTCCTTAGATTCCTAGCATAGTTAAAAGGATGTTTAATTGTCTTTAGCTTCCAAAGCATACCTAAGTTCTAGGCTTGAGTTAGAAGATCTAATAGCATTTTTTCAAGTTTTTAGTAATATTTTTGATGTTATCCTTGATATGAGGTGTTTTGGATCTGCTGTATAATTTACAGATTTTTTTTCTTTTTCTTGTAAAGTTTGTCTATATTTTGCTGGTTATAATAATAATGATCATTGGCAGTCTATTTCTGAATGTCGCATCATATTTTGCTCTTTTTGGGACTGACAATTCTAATCATTTATCTAAATGGGTGTAAAACCCCTTCATGACGTAATCTGCTGTGTCGACATTGGAATTGAGACTGGCCTAAGTGAATTTTGAAGTATAGTCATAGAATCATATGAGGTTAGTATGTTTGGAATTCTTGAGTTCAGTGCTACTTGCTGCAAGGGATTTCTGGATTCTGAAGATGAATGTCATACGTTTATGGTACAACTAAAAGAGGGAAACATATTCCAGGTTAATAGTGCATGCATTGGCTATATTTCTAAGGACTTGACTGATAATACATGTCTTCTGATACACTTAAGTATCTGTTATAGGGAGTTTTTGATTATTAGGTTTAATAGCTTCTATGCATACCATATATTGGAGGTACTCCAGTTTATTAAGCAGTAATTTCCTGATATAATGGAATTATTGTTAATATGACATTCTTCAAGTACATGAAGGAATCTCACATAATCATCTGGGGACATGGAAGTTGCTGATAACAGGCCATCATTTGATAATTTGTCCTGTTTGGGGTGAGCTGAAGTTCTATGAGTTTGGTTTGTGGCTCTCTGGGAATTTGCCTGAAGGTAATCTGATCTCTGACAAATGAGGAGATGACACCACAGTTGCCAGCTGGATTGAAGACCAACACGTAGAAGGAGTACTTTCTTTGCATTTAAACCAGGTCCTACTAACTACAGAAATATGTATGCATTCCAAATGCAGGAGAGCCTCACAATCTAGCAATTTACTGTTGAGATTTGTGTTATTGAGAAGAACCACCTTAATGTGATCCAGTTTAAGGTTTGATGTATTTGCTACATTAAAATGTTCGTTAGATAGACTCGGCCTAAAAAGGCATTACTGAAGCAGCAAAGGCTTAGCAGCATGCTGATGCCCTAGAATGAGGGGTATATGTCAATGCCTTAGAATGAGGGGTACATGCCAATGCCTTAGAATGAGGGGTACATGTAAATGCCTTAGAATGAGGGGTACATGCCAATGCCTTAGAATGAGGGGTACATGTCAATGCCTTAGAATGAGGGATACATGCCAATGCCTTAGAATGAGGGGTACATGTCAATGCCTTAGAATGAGGGGTACATGCCAATGCCTTAGAACGAGGGGTACATGTCAATGCCTTAGAATGAGGGATACATGCCAATGCCTTAGAATGAGGGATACATGCCAATGCCTTAGAATGAGGGGTACATGTCAATGCCTTAGAATGAGGGGTACATGCCAATGCCGTAGAATGAGGGGTACATGTCAATGCCTTAGAATGAGGGGTACATGCCAATGCCTTAGAATGAGGGGTACATGTCAATGCCTTAGAATGAGGGATACATGCCAATGCCTTAGAATGAGGGGTACATGTCAATGCCTTAGAATGAGGGGTACATGCCAATGCCTTAGAATGAGGGGTACATGTCAATGCCTTAGAATGAGGGGTACATGCCAATGCCTTAGAATGAGGGGTACATGTCAATGCCTTAGAATGAGGGGTACATGTCAATGCCTTAGAATGAGGGGTACATGCCATCCTTTGTTAATCAAGTTGGACTGTCAAGCATCTCATCCCATGCTGACATGCACTGGATAGCCCTAGGATGACACTATTTCTGAAGCCAATTATCGTTTTTTTACACCTAGACATCATTCTTGGAGAAAGAAGAGCTCCTCTCAAGACCAGTGTCTTTCCTTCATTTTTCACATGCTTGGGGAGTTCTGACATTTCTCTCTGCATTGACCTCAGGATTTTGCATCCAAAGTCATTTATTCCCAAATTTACAACCATTAAGTCATAGTTGTATTTGTCAAATGAAAAAATATTTACAACCCTTGCAACATCAGAGATCCTCATGCTCAAAAGGCAACTCAAGAGAGCACCATATTTGTCCACCCTTGTGAATGCAGAATTTGTTATGCCTAACTACAGGGTTGCAGTTTTCTTACTGTGGTGCTTTTGTCTAATTGATTTCAAGTGATTTGACTCTTGTGACTCATCACTGTAGTTGTGCATGAAGCAGATGAGATGTTGGACTTTTGCTGAGACCTGCTCTTCCTAGAATTAGGAGACTTTTAAAAATGGTGTATGTAACATATGATTTAAAAATTACCATTGTCAAACCTGTCAAAATTGTGACAAATAGCGTTGAAAGCTCCATTGTATTGAATAATAAAGTAATATATACATGTATATCTACATGCAGATTAGACTTAAGAGTTTATTACTGCAGGATCCTATTCTCCAGCAGACCATCTTATGCCATCCATGTAGACATGATCTAGATTCAGTTTCCACTTCTCTGAAGAATCTGCATGCTTAACAGATAATGACAGATAAATCTAAATCAGAGCAGTTTAATTTTTATGGTACTGTTTATCAATAACCAAATGAAGGTAGAGTGCCTTTAATTCAGAAAAGTTTTCCATCTCTTTAAACCTCAGCAAGTAAAATATATTCATTGTCAGCATCCTTAAATAATAATAGTTTCCTCTTATTCTTTATACATACACACACACACACACACACACATATATATATATATATATATATATATATATATATATATTTATATACACATATATATACATACACACACACAAACACACACACACACACACACACACACACACACACACACACACACACACACACACACACACACACACACACACACATATATCCTGAGAATACACCTTTAATCAGGAAATCTGAAAAATTTGCCAGTCCACTTGGCATTCTTCCAAATGTACCTATTATATGCTTTTTCAACGATGACTATTAATGGAGTGCAGACTGTAGGAATCAGCTAATGCTGTGGCATACCTAAGGTGGGTCTAGAAGAGCAACTGCCCTGGGCACAAAGGGTTGGGGATATGACCAGCGAATCCTGATCTTTCATTAATACAATGCCAGCTTTTAAAACCTGGTATTGCATTTGGGGTCACACCTGAGTGCTGCAGTACTATGTCTGTTGTCTTATCTACAGCAACTGCTTGCTACATTGTAGGAAGCAGTTTGCTTCAATTTAAAAGTAAAAAAAAATAAATGTTTTGTTTTAACAAAAACCTGAATGCTACATTGTAGTGTGCTGGCAGGGTATAAACTGTAGCAACTGGTAGCTACAGTTCAAAAAAAAGATTTTTTTTTTACTAAAACACGAGTGCAATAGCACTCCATGCAGGCAGGGTATAAACCGTAGCAACTCTTTGCTATATTTGTAGCAACCATAGTTTGTTATAGTTTAAAAAGGAGAAATGCTTTTTTTTTTTTTTTTCCACTAAAGCACAGTCACTGTTGAGGAGGGAGGGTTGGGGGCATCTGGTAGTAGAAGGCATGTCCTTTGTTTGCTCTTCAGAGCTGGGTACAGGATCATACATTTAAATGTAATAAGCCAATCACTTATAATGCAAGGATCAGCTTATTCACTTGAAGAATGAAGGATGTAGGGAGTTGGTTCACAGCACCATCTCAGTTCAAAGCACTGGTTGAACTAGCTATGTGTCTGGCCTAACCGTAATGGACAATATGGAAAATGGGGATCTACCTTGAAAACTAAATAACATTGCATCAGTAGTATAGTTTGATTTTTTGAGATTTTTTTTTAATCAGTAGAATTGCCAACGTACACAATTCGATCTTAATATCAGTTTTTTTTTTCTGTTTTATCAATGAATGAAAAACCCATCAAACCTGAGCAATCAATCCTAGACTATCAAATCCTCTTTCCAGCAGCAGTCCACTACATCAGAATTTAACCTGCAGACATCCACTGTCTACAGCCAAAACAACTAACTGGAGCAAATAACTCAAACTGCACTATGTTTTCTCTCTGAGATATAATTCGTAGCTTAAACAAGCACAACAATAAGACTTTTGGAATGTAAGTGTTGCAACATACACATACATTTATATGAGGAGGACTTTGATCCACCACCCATAACTTATAAATACTACCACCAGTTATGCATCTGCAAGCTAAGCACAATTCCCGTATCAGTGCTATAATCTGCTAAATGATACTTGGCTGTAGTACAGGCCCACTAAATACGAAGTAGATAATCAAGTGCCCGGATCTTGTAACTGGATAGATCAGTCAGTTAACTGCATCACATACATTAAGTCATATTCCCTATGTGGCTCAAAAAAAGTCTAGATCAAATAAACTTATGAGGTAAATTTTCATATTCATTCTAGGTTATTCCATCTGCATCCATTTATGCAGGACATTGAAACTGTCTTGTACATCAGAAAATGCCCTGTGTTAATTACTTTCTTATCTTACATTGTGCCATATGTGTATTTATTATTCCACTAAGTAACTAAACATCCTCCATATGCAGAGTGATTCACATTAGGACCACTTAGATATTCCCCTAACAGACTCATGTTCATTGATGCCTCTTCACATGTCCAGTACTCATTTTGTTTTCCAATATCTCCATAACAGCCAGTCACTCATTTAATGCTTGGAATGGGTTTAAGTCAGACAGTACAACTTAGTAAGCAAATACCATATTTCACCCTGTTAAATGTTATCCATGCAATCATGAAAATTACTAGTTTTTGGTTTCCTGTATTAATAGCTTTTGACATATTAAAAAATATAACAGGTCATATTTATATATGTCTTCTATCAAATATCATGCAGTACAATATACCCTCACCACAATTCAGCCATCTTTCAACATCCAAAAGTCTGATGGAGATGATTCACTGAATTTTTTTAATTCCCTCCAGCCATCTTAAGCCGACCAAAGTAAATTGACTAATGAGCTGAACATCCAACTCAGGCCCTATTTATGAAAATGAACTAAAAGGAAACAGAAAGCAGAGTCAATAGAATATCTCATGACTCATGTGAAACCTAAAATTATCGTTTAAGATAAGACATTGTGTAGACCAATAAATAAATAAAGAACAGTTGCAATACTTAAAACAGCTTCATCTGATCTGGTGTCTCAAGGAAATGAAAACACAAATTTGGAACAATTCCGTAAAAACTGACTACTAAGTCAATTAACCAGTCTCCATGATGTCTCGCAGAGTTAGTCTGGTATTTTTGTAGCCACAGAGGACTCCAATATGCCATTTTCTTTTCTGAGAACCATATCAAATTATACCTGAAGCATCTGCTGAGAGGGTGCTAAAAATCTAGTTTTCTTCCATTTAAAATGCTGGTGACAAGTAGAAAATTCAACATGGATTCAGAGGTAAGACCATTCTCAAAATAGACTGTCAAGTGGCCTCATTCAGTCTACACTCACCAGAAAATATATATATTTCTGGGATACCTGCTCCATGTACTTATGAGTCAAATGTTCTAAGTAGAGCATTTATCTAGTCCCAAATTGGCTTTGCTGTGGATGACAAGCAAAATTAGTAATGAGCAAAGTTACTCAGATAATACTCACAATGACAGACTCCCCGATACTGAAGTTGCTATAACATAAAATGAAACTGAACTGATCACTGATGTCCAAAGGTGTCTTTTAGGTTAGATGCCCTATCACAGGGCAATACTATTATCAGCACAATATTTAGAATCTTCTCAGCTTACCACAGATAGAAACAGGGAATTTTCTGAAACCTACCTCAAAGTATTGCAGAGAGCAATGAAGCATAAATAAGATGCTATCCTTTTATATATATATATATATATATATATATATATATATATATATATATATTTTTTTTTTTTTTTATTTCACAATACATAAGTAATGTGTAGTTAAATAATGATGCATGACAATTAGTTTTCAGCTTTTTCTTTTTCATTCATACAGGTACTGGTATTATAGGTGCTTATTTTCACTGATCAGCTTGTATAAATAGTAATAGTCACTATGTAGAAGGGTTTACCAGTGCATCTGCAAAATGCTCTTGTTCCTTCTCATGACCTTGTTTACGGCCTGGGTTTTACAGAGATTGTAAACCTTCTCACAGTGCATTTTATTCATATTTGGACTTCGAAATATCAGAAAGAAATGACTGGCTTATCTCGGCCTAAAACTATAGTGTCCATAATGGTCAGCTAAGAAGACCTTGGCTCTCGGTTCACACTGTCTGCTGCTTCTATGGTTGTGTTAACTGCTTTTTAAATCCTCCACAATATTACGTTTCTGTTCAAACTGCCAATGTTGGACACGTTAGAACACTGAAAAAATAAATGGATAAAAAATGCATGTTTGCAGCTTTCTGCTGAAATGTTGATTTTAATATCAGTGGGCAGAACAGAGCGAGATCTCTAGGTGCTTCTTGAAATTCCGAGGACTATAACCCTGATATCAGATGAGATGAACACAAAATGTGAACAAAGGAGTTGCGGCTTCCTGGTGCATTACCCAATGCCTAGGTACAATGATCTTGGCATTGGCATATAGGTAACTGGAGCATGTGGGATTTAATCCCTTATGTCATAGGACAGAGGGAGGCTTCACCACTACAAATAATACTTTAAGCAGTAATAATGAGATTCTGAATTTGATATTTTTACTTGAATTATGGATTTATTTGAAATGTTGGTACTTGCTGGATTATGTCTCATACGTCTCATGGCAAACAGAATTCTCACTATATACAAGATACCATAAACTTGGAGATGACTATATTAAAAGCAGATTTGAAAAGGTTCACCTCTCTGTGCAAGGATGTGAGGGCCTTTGCTACTACAACAAAAAATATACTTTGCTGCTGCAGTAACTACAGCTTTATTTCAGGAAAGACTACAGTTGAACAGCTAGGTACAAAGAACCCCAAATCATCCCAGATGCCAGTTAACTAGTTAGTTAGTTGGGTGTTAATAAATTTCTTTCTTTATTTATTTCATTTGTTTCAAGAATAGTCTAACTGCGCAAAATGCCCCTTTTTATCAGAAGCCCAGGGAGAAAAGCTTGAAAATCACAACAATATAGATAAATAGAGAATTTCATAACACATTATTCTAACTACAGAATACAAAAAGTGTTTTATTTTCTATCTGCAGAGTGCATTATTCAGTAAAAATGGACAGACCAAGTATAGATGATGGAGGAATGATAATCTGTATAAAATAAAACAGTGAAGGAAGTAAGTAGGCTTGTAGAGAGAACGTAGGAGGTGAGAGATTAGTAGTAAAGTAGGCAAAATCAAAGAGACAAAGTATGATGATAGTCAGGTGGTAGATGAGTCGAGAGTGGGAACTGATTAGGAAAGGAAAGAAAACAGTGAGACAGCTTAGCTATAGAAGAAAGGACACCTAGAATAGTGATAAAGTGTAAGAAAGGACGCCTAGAATAGTGATAAAGTGTAAGTTGGAAAGGGAAGAAGTGGATGAAGGGTGAATGCCATTTGTGCCATGAATATTCTGCAAATAATATATAACTGAGTAGGGGAAAGGTGTGGGAATCGTGATATTAGAGTGCTGTTGTTGGGGTACATGCATAGCCATGTGTCAGAGAGGCAGTGTTTTAACTAAGCTGTAAAAGATTAGCAGTTTTAGGTTGCCTGATTACTAGGGGAATGGAGTTTCTGATTTATTAGGCAGGAGAAGAGTACAGTGAGGCTCCTGCGGATTATTTAGATATGGTTACAGTTAATAGTAATTTGTCAGAAAAGCACAGAGGTCTACTTGGGTTGTATAGCTGAAGGATGGTATTTAGGCATGGATATTTATCAGGATGGCATAGGAGTTTATGGGTCATTACTAGCTGTGAGTGAAATAGTGAATATATCAGGTCTAGCCATAGTAGCAGTTTGAGGGTATACAGTGGTGGGTCCTAAACTTGCGGTTTGAAGCATGGGCTAAAGAGGAGCGTAATGTAGACTGAAGACTGAAGGTTAATGAGTAGAAGGGTTGCATAGAGAAGAGAAGGGAGCAGATAGGAAGTTGCTAAGGTTCTCCCGGATCTGTCTGTCAGATATGGTTTGGCCTTGTGGAAGGTGCCAAGCTCCTGATGGATTTTCTTTATTGGTTGTTTTATATAGGTAGGTTCATAGGTTCATAGGTATGTACTAGGCTATCTGCCCATGGGCATTTATAAGCCTAGCCACAGAGTGATGGCTTTCGCCTCCCCATTAGATTAGTAACCTGGGCCCCTGTCAACAGGGCTCCTGAAGTGATCCCAGGGTAGAACTTATGATTACCCATCCACTCATCAAGATTTCTCTTGAAGAGGGTCAGAAAGGAGCTCTGTTGAATATGGATTGGGATTCTATTCCAGAGTGAGAAGAGTCGCTGGGACAGGAATCTATCCCTCTATCATGTCCTGTTTATTGTTGTACATAGGTTCAAGTCACTAGAATGAGTGGTTCTGAGAGATCTCGTTTTTATGAGGTGAAGCATGTCCATTAGTTCAGGGTTTGACATGGCCCTATAGGTCAGGATCAGGTCACCTCTGAGCAGACGGTAAGCGACTGAGAAGAGCTGGAGCTTTTTTAGTCATGCTTCATATGGTAATTGTTTAAGGCCCTTAATCCTCTTAGTGAGGTACTTCTGTGGTCTTTCTAGTTGTTGCAGGTGTCTAGTGAGGTACATCCCAAATGGGGCATTGTACTCTATTATGGGCCTAATAAGTGAGGAGTAAAGGGACACAATCACCTCCTTGGCTCTGGATGAGAAACCCTTTGTGATCAGGTGTGCCACATAGAAGGATTTCCTGACCGTTTTGGCATGTGGTTATCAAAGGAGAGCATGCTATCTACTTGGGTACCCATGTCCCTAATTACTTCTTCTGTACTTAGTGGATTCCCATCTACGTGGTAGTTTGTAGGCACTTTGTTTTTCCCAAATGGGATTACTAGGCATTTTTTGGCATTTAGCTTGAGGCTGTGACTTTGACACCAGGTGTTTGTCTCTGTGAGACCCTTTTGCAGGATGTCTTTGTCAGCTGGAGAGTCAATTATTGCACCCAATTTACAGTCATCTGCGAACTTGGTTAGCCACAGTCCCTCCGCCTTTGCCTGTACTTCGGAGAAATATATACCGAACAGGAGGGGTCCCAGGACTGAGCCCTGTGAGGCTCCGCTTGTGACTGGTTTAGAGTCAGACATGGCACCTGCCACTCTTACCGTGTGGGTTCTGTCTGAGAGCCAATTGGCAACCCATCTCGTGACATGGGGGTTGATAAGCTGGTGAGTTTGTCTATGATTCCTGAGTGTGGGATGGTGTTGAACACCTTAGTGAGGTCCAGATATGCTGTGTGGACTACCTTCCCTTCATCTATGCCCTTGGTGACTGTTTCGAAGAAGTCGACCAAGTTCAGGGGGCAAGATCTGCCTTTAACAAAGCCGAACTGGGTGGGGTCCAGTGTCTGGAGGTTCCCAATGTCCCTGTTAATGAGCTCCATGATAATGTGTTCCATGGCTTTGCAGACCAAGCTAGTCAAGCTTATAGGGCAATAGTTCCCAAGGTCAGTTGTGGCACCACCTTTGTGGAGTGGTACGACTGCTGCTGTATGCCATTCTTTGGGTACATAGCTTATAGAGAGACTGAGTTTGAATAGTATTTGAGATGGGGGGTTAGTTCATTTTGAAGCTCGTGTAAGACACAACCTGGGATAGCATCTGGTCCCATTGATGCTGTGTTTTTGGCCTTTGCAAGGGCTGTCTTTACTTGTGTGTCTGAGATATCTGGAGTGCCACATTCTTCTGGGATGGGTGCTAGCCCCTTTGGTGGAGGGGTGGGGATGAAGTTTGCACTGAACTTGTCAGCCAGGATGTTGGCAATGTCAGTTGGTTCAGTGTATTTATGGCCGTTGTGCACTAGCTCGGAACATATTTGAGAGTTTGCCCCTAGACTCTTGACATATTTAAAGAAGGCCTTGTGGTTATCCTTAGAGTCATTGGCTATTTTTCTTTCGAAGTTGGCCTTGGATTATTTAATGAGGGAGCGCAGTTTTTTACTGATGTTAATCAGAGATGCCTTTTTATTTTGGGATTTTGTTCTATCTTGCAGGAGTTTCCTCCTTCTGTTGTAAAGTTTATTTATGGCCAGAGTCAACCAGACTGGCTTCCTCTTTTTTGAGGAGTTGGTCTTGGTTTTACTTGGGATGGCTTGGTCCATGCATTCTTGAAGGTGTTCATAGAATGCACTTGTAAAGGATTCTGCCGATGGGTCATCATTTTCCATTTGATTGGGAGCTTTGAAACTTCCCACCTCGGTCTTGAGGAGTGTGAAGTTGGCTTTAGAGAAGTTTTTTACCTTGATTTCCTTGACTGGGGGGGGGGGGGGTCGGGATGTGGATGTCCAGTGTGATTACTTTGTGATATGATCTTACCAATGACGAGTTTACCTCAGGTGTGGAACATAGGTTCCCCACATTGGGGATGACCAGGTCCAGTATGTTGTAACCTCTTGTGGGCATGGTGACCAGCTGTTCAAGGGCTTTTGAGTTTATAAACTCAAGGAAGCATTGGGCTAGGGTGTTTGAGCTTGAGTAGTTTTCCCAGTCAATGTTTGGATAGTTGAAGTCACCCAGTAGCATGGTGTTGGGTAGAATCTTCATACTTTCTAATGTTCTCAGGAATGCTGTGTGAGGGTCCTGAGACAAGGTGGGAGATCTGTAGCAAGCTATAAATTGAACAGTCAATTTACCCGCTGTCAATTGCACTTGGATGGTCTCAGATTCCGCATGTTGTGCTACTAACCTGGAGGTGTGGGTGTTCTGGATGAATATGGACACACCCCCTCCTTTTGTGTTCCAGTCCTGGTTTCGGGACCTAAAGGTATGGTAGGAGTTATAGCCTGGTAGTGCTGGGGTGCTCTCTGGAGCCTTGAACCAGGTTTCAGTCACTGCACATACGTTGATTTCTTCCATACTAAGGAGAGCCTTGAGTGCGTGCATTTTGAGGTTTAGACTTCTGGCGTTGAGCAGCATTACCCTCAGTTTTTGTTTATTATTGTTGTTTATGGAGGCGGGTTTGTCTTTTGAGCCTTGCCTAAAAAAGGCAGTATTGGGGTGGCAAGAGTCTTGGCCAGTATTTGAAAGCCCAGGGGTGACAGGTGCAAGCCGTCTCTGGTGAAGCAACGTGGCTTGTCAAGCATGTCGTCCCAGGCTGACAAGTACTGGATCCCCTTTGAATGACACAAGTAGTTTAACCAATTGTTGAAACTGATAATTTTTTCTTCGTATGCTGGCATAATTTTGGGTGAGGGCAGGATGCTACTCAGAGTCAGAGTCATACCAGCCTGGGCTACATGGTCAGAGAGCTCCTCCATGTCTCTTTTCATGTAGTCCAGGGAGGTACGTCTCAGGTCATTTACGCCAACATGTACAATGACAGAGTCATATTTGTACTTCTTTTCAGAGTGACCTGAGTGCATGTGTTATGTGGTGGATTCTGGCACCCAACAGGCAGCTTACGGTAACCTTCTCCTTGTTCAGTCTAGTGAGTGGGACGTCTGTGTGTCTGATGATAGAATCACCAATTACTAGTGTGTTAGGTGTGTTATTTAGCCTTAGGGGCTGTTTTTGCTTGGCACACTGACGTTGTGATGTATGTGTTACCTGGTTTCTGTTGTGGGGTGGGGTTGCTTGGGTGTATGCTTAGGAGGTCTCTGTTGTTTAGGTAGGTTCTTATTTAGAGCCTCCGAGTATGTTTTTGCGTGTTTCTGAGAGTTATTTTCTGGTGCAGCTATGGCTGGCCTATGTGAGTCTGGTAATGTGGTGCTAGTGTTGCCCTTCTCCTTGTGACTGGTTGATCCAGTCGTGGGTTGAGAGAGCTTAGCCTCCAGTTTGGCTGTGTAGCTGCATCTCTCACATATGTTTGTGTTGGTTGGGAGGAGGAGGGGGTTGTCTGTGTACATGAGGCAATTGTAACATTGCCTCAGGATGCCCAGATTCATCAGCTGGACCAGAGAGCACACCTGAAGCTGTCCCTTGAACATGCCTGAATAGATGGTTGGGACTGTATTGCTGATTGGATGAATAAAGAGCCTTATACTTTCTGTGTATAGGGCTGAAGTGCAAGCTGTAAGCTAGTGCTAGTTTTAGGGAGTTTTAGTAAGTGCCGGTCTTAAATTGCCTTATTTCTAGTGCTGGGTTGAAGTGTTTCAAGGGAAAAACTGAAGTGCAGACTTTGTGGAGCTTGGAATAGTTTAACTGCAGCTAAACAGAGCTGCATGGTGCGCAAACCTGTGCAAAGACACAATAAGCGGTTTTTATACCAGGGAGATCAAAAAGGATAGAAATTAGCCCAAAATGGCCAATGAGCTACAAGTTGCTGGGCTGGGACCACTCCTACAGGGACAGATAGGCTGCTCAGAGTGAACAAGTGAACAAGGAAGCCACTTAACTATCCAAGTATGATATGGGCAACACAGGAACCTTTACCACAGTCCTGGATTCAGCAAAGCCTGAAAACTGGACTAGACTAGTCCAGAAAGGTGGGAAAACAAGGAATTTTTTTTTTCAGAAACAACAGAAATGCAGAGCTTAAATTACTTTAAATACACAGTGGAGGCTAGCGCACTTGAGTGTGTAGCCTGCGACTGTGTTACCGGTAACATAAATGCAAAAATGACAAACAGTAACTTTTTTTAAGTGCAACAAAGAAATAAGTACAGTAAGCAATGCAGATATCACTAGGGATCCACAGAAGCACCGAAAAGCCGCATTTTAGGCTGAATTAGCGTTTCAGGGAAACAACAAGAAAAACAATACTTAATCAAGTCCAAAGTCTCTCTTTTGTCTCTCAGCCAATTGTAGGACCCTGCAGGGCACCACGGGGAGCCTGCTGCGCTGTATACAAGAGCAAAACCGCACTAAGCAGTTTTTATACCAGGGAGATCAAAAAGGATAGAAATTAGCCAAAAATGGCCAATGACCTACAAGTTGCTGGGCTGGGACCACTCCTACAGGGACAGATAGGCTGCTCAGAGTTCCCTCTCTCATAGTGAACAAGTAAGCCACCTAACTATCCAAGTATGATATAGGCAACACAGGAACCTTTACCTCAGTCCTGGATTCAGCAAAGCCTGAAAACTGGACTAGACTAGTTCAGAAAGGTGGGAAAACAAGGAATTTTTTTGTGTTTTTTTTTTTTAAACAGAAATGCAGAGCTTAAATTACTTTAAATACACAGAGGAGGCTAGCACACTTGAGAGTGTAGCCTGCGACTGTATTACAGGTAACTTAAATGCAAAAATGACAAACAGTAACTTTTTTTCAAGTGAAACAAGGAAATAAGTACAGTAAGCAATGCAGATATCACTAGGGATCAACAGAAGCACTGAAAAGCCACATTTTAGGTGGAATTAGTGTTTCAGGGAAATAACAAGCAAACAAACAACAAGCATACAAACAAAGCTAGATTCAGCAGGCCTGGATCTAGTCTATGCTGCAGCAAACAAGGTGTACCAATTTCAGTAAGAAGCAGTTCAAATATGCAGGCACTATAAGCCTTTAACCAGAAATTCCCAGCTCAGAAGGGCAGAGTCCAGCCTCTCCTCCCACAAGAGTGCAGACCACGAACCCTCTTAATGTAAAATAGCTGGCCTGAAGCCCAAGTGCTTAAACCAGAACTAATACACTTTTAGAATAACAGACACTGAGCCCTCAATCAGCAGTTCCCAACTTAGAAGGATGTAAGCTACCTGTTCTGCCACTACAGTGCAGACCACAAACCTTCTTAATGTAAAACAACTGGGAAGTGCTTAAACTAAAAGGCTTAGAATGAGTTACACCAAGCAGTAATAAATACAACTGAGTACTTTTAAGATGACGCAAAAGCAAAATAAAGTAGGAAGAAACACAAATATAGTAAAAACAGATAAAAGAACAATTTTTTTTTTTTTTTGAGTGAGCAAATGAGATGGGCCCAGGAGGAGTATCCAAGTGCAAATTTACAAGAGAGGCGGGCAGTTTCAAAGCCACCAAGATTAACACCAAAACAAAAACTGGGAAGGTGGGTGGGGACCTACTGAAAAAACAGAGTCACAACTTCCAGCTAGATATTGCTTAATGCAACACAAACAAATTAATTTAAATCGTGTATTATTTGAAAAAAAGTGCAGATAAAGATTTACTTAACTTCACTTATACGTTCAGTTGATTGCATGCAGGTCTTAGCTGGCCAAATCTCCCAGTTTAAGCAGAAAATAATTCAAACTGTACCACTTATATAAGGCAGAAACTGAATAACAATGAAGTGAACTACCCCCACTTATCACTGGCTATGCAGGTTTTTTAACAAGTCTTAACTGAAAAAACAGAATCACAACTTCCAGCTAGATATTGCTCAATGCAACACAAACAAATTAATTTAAATTGTGTATTATTTGAAAAAAGTGCAGATAAAGATTTACTTAACTTCACTTATACATTCAGTTGATTGCATGCAGGTCTTAGCTGGCCAAAGCTCACAGTTTAAGCAGAAAATAATTCAAACTGTACCACTTATATAAGGCAGAAACTGAATGGGGGTTGAATTTTAGATTTTCATCAATGAATGATAATGATCCCTAAGAGCTTAGTATGGGATACTAATTCAACGTTAGTATTACTGGATAAGAAGATGGAAAACTTGTGTTTATCGGAAAATAGTAGCTTGGGGGTAAACAGGGACAGCTTGTAGTTTTTACAGTTAAGCAGCAATTGTGAGTCTAATAGCCAAGCCTCTACAGAAGAGAGAGATCCACGAGTGAGCTGCTTTAGATTATCTAGGCTTTTGGTTGAGCAAAGCAGAGTGGAATCATCTACACACTGTATGATAGAGGCATGTCTAGTTGCATTCTGTAGACCATTAGTGAATATATTGAACAGAAAAGGCTCCAGAACTGAGCTTTTAGGGATTCTGAATTTTACAAAGAGAGAAAGGGGTAGATTTTATTTTGACATTTTAGTGCTTGCATCCTATTCCTGCGGTGGTGGTGCTACGGTAGCATTGTCGCCTCACAGTAAGACGTTGTCCTGTTTGATTCTCAGCTAGAGCGTCTTCTGTATGGAGACATGAGTGAATGGGCGTACCTTCGTTGAAGGCTGTGCGTCAGGGCTGGCAACTCGGCATGTAAAAATCTACTGCCAATCATTAGCGGACTGTGGCGACCCCTAACCAGGAAAAGCCAAAAGACACAACAACAACAAGTTCTTGCATCCTATGAGTTAGGTACCTACAACATCAGAAAAGTGATGCTGGTCCTAGTTATAATGTAAACATTTTAAGAAGTAGTTTGTGATGTGAGATGGTGTTGAATGCCTCCTATAGGGAAAGGAATACTACTGATACAGAATTTCTACAATTCCTGCTGTTGTTTAATATGGCGATAAGTTACGCAAGGCTGTTACAGTGATATGGTGAAGGCGGAAACTATGCTTTGTTGGGGAGACAAGGTTATTACTGTCTGTAATAAAAGGACTTGTATTTGTTTTCATTGAATTTGTTTTTCTAGAACCTTCAATATAGGAAATGAGATGGCTATATGTCTAGAATTGGAAATGTCTTTGGATCTACCTCTTTTATGTAAAAATAAGATATATATTTTTTTTTCCATAGACTGGGGACATAGCTTTCTTTTAAGGAAGCAGTTTATTATAATAGAAACAGAATAAGCCAAGGCTTCACACCTGTTTTGATATAAATATTCAACTGGTAAGTTGTCAAGTTCAAGGGAGGTTAGTTTCTGGAGTAGCTTCTTAGTGGTAGATGTGAGTACTGGCTGGAAAGAGAAGATTTTTAGATTATATTTTGCTTCTGGAGGTTACTTGCAGTGGAAGTTGAAGTACTGATAAGTGAGGTTACTGTTTGAATAAAGTGAGAGTGGAATTAACTGTCAGTGCTCTCAGATTAGTTATTCCAGGTGGGCTGGGTTGTGTGTTCTGGCTTAAATTTAGTAAGTGCTTTATTGCTGAGCAAAAGGCTTTGAGTTAAACTTGTTTTCAATCTGCAGCTTAGTATGGCATTTCTTTTTATCATATCTAATCTTTTTTTTGTGATATTTCTAAGCTGTCTATATTTCTGATGATTGAATATGCTACAACTTTGCTTCCATGATTTCCACGCTTTTTTCCCAGTTTTTCATCATTTGTTTCCTTTGTCAGCCATGGTACAGGGTTAGCTTTAATCTGTTTTGTTTTAAAGGGTGCACAAGCATTTAATATGTTGATCAATATTGAGTTAAAAAGGGTAATGGCTTCAGCTAGGTAGATAGTTTCTTGCATTGTCTATTGATAGTTTTTAGATCAGAGATAAAAGAGTTACTATTGGAGGAGAGGTTAGGTGCATTGCTATAATGTTGTGTTTTTTTATGAGGTGATTATTTCTTATGGTACAAATAGGGTGATGGTCACTTAAGACATCTGTGAGGGTACTTGTTTTGATATGTTTTAGGGGTGTTAGCATGCAGTCAATTATAGTTGCCTTATTGATTTGTTTGTTATATCTGGAGAGAATGGAGATAAGTTGAGTGAAGCCTTATTGACAGATAGCATTGACAGGAGATTCTGAAGCTATGGTCTGTCAGCCTATGTTAAAGTGTCCTAGTAATCTTGTTTTTTGTGAGATGTCAGATGATTTTCAGGACAGGAATTCTTCTACAGCATCACTGTTAGTGTGTATTCCTATTATACATATGATTTTGTATTTGTTGAATTTTAGGGAGGACATTAGCATTTCTGCATTATTTATTTACTATGGGAGTGTTGAGGTGTACGATGGAAAGATTAAGTTGTTTGTAAATGATGACTATCCCACCACTTTTTCTTAGTTTGGTCAAGTTATAATACGTTATAACCTGGTGATAGAATCTCTTCATCTTTGATTTCTTGCCTTAGTCAGGTTTCAGTAACTACCAAAATGTCTGGATAGTTCTTAACTATCCAGGCATGGACATTTGCCAGTTTATTGCAGATGCTTCTTAGGATAGTAGTAGAGAGGAGTAAGCCAGAAGAATTCTTTGGGGGATGGTTTGTAGTAGAGGGATGGGTCTTATGGCAGGAGTTGTGTGGGGATGTAGGGCCAGGGATGGGATTGCCAGCTTAGTGAATTTGCCAACGGAGAAGAGGGTAACTGTAGAGCTATTTCAGTTTTATATGTGTGTCTAATATTTGGTTTAATGGCTTATAATTTGCTGGTGGCACAGACGTTATTTGAAAAGTTGGATGGTTTCTATATTGAATTGACTAGGGGCTATACTGGGAGTATAGTTTGTGAGATTTATCTCAGAGTAATGGGTTACTTTCTGTATGAGTAGCAGTAGGTAGCAGTAGGTATTCGTAGGAGGTAAGATATGCAGTAGCTGGCAGTGTTATTAGTTTCATTAGATGCGCAATCATTCTAATGGTAGTGAGGGAAGATTTTAGTAGGAGCACATATCAGTAGCAGATACTTAGAGAAGAAAGGATTATTTAATGTAGTGGAGAGTACAGTAGTTGGAAATAGGAATTAGCTGTGGTAGGATTGTGTTTGTAAGGAGAAATTATAATGTAGAGAGACATTGAAAGAGTGAGCTAAGAAAGGTCAGAGAATACCAAGTGGTAACATTATATAGGATATAGTAAGGTGATGTATGTAAAGTGTGTGAGAAGTGGTTGAATTATGTGTGTGTGTGTGTGTGTGTGTGTGTGTGTGTGTGTGTGTGTGTGTGTGTGTGTGTGTGTGTGTGTGTAAAATTGTATGTTTTGTCTGTACTGCTGTATACCATTTCTATTGTCTCATAGAATGGCATCTCATGTAAAAATAAAGACAGCAACATGGGTCAAAAATGGTTTTGTTAATGGAGACCAGATAAATAATTTTTCATGTAAGTTTAGGACTGTGGGTATAATTAGAGCAGAAGATGCAGAGGTTATCCATTAACAATAAAAACTTCCAGCTCAGTCTGCAGGGTAAGTAGTGTTTTCCTGGTCAGAATTAATCTGGTTGGACAGTCTCCCAATGCACAAACAGCAACAATGGTCCATTAGCCAACAGGATCACAATTCAGAGGGGAGGCAGCCTTTAAACAAAAGTAATACTTGTATTTAGGCCTTTATTATGAGTATCCCTGGCACCAGTATTGGTTGCCCTGATTCCATTTTAGCATTTGATAATGAATTATTGATTTCATAAAAGGTATGTTATAGTATACTCATTTTGAATGATTTAATTGAAAACGTTACTGAATCCCTAGATCAGGGTCTGAATGTTCATACTGTTCCAAAATCTGAAGGTGATGCTACTCAGTGCTAGAAGTCTAAATCTCAAAATGCACTCTCTCGAGGCACTCCAAAAAATGGAGAACATCGATATCTGTGCAGTAACTGAGACCTAGTTCAAGGCTCCAGAGAGCACCCCTGCAATACCAGGCTACAATTATTACCACACTTTTCGGCCACAAAACCAAGACCGAAACACTAAAGGTGGAGGAGTGTCCATAGTTACCAAGGATATTTACACCTCCAGGCTAGTTGCCCAACACAATGCATCCGAAATTCTCCAGGTGCAACTAACTCTAGGTAAGACTGCAATCCAAATTGTAGATTGCTACAGATCCCCCACCATACCCCAAGGTTCTCACTCCACCTTCCTAAACATACTGGAAAATATTAAGATACAACCAAACACCCTAATACTAGGTGATTTCAACTACCCTGCCATTAACTGGGAAAACTACTCGGGTACCAACTCCTTTTCCCAACGGTTCTTGGAATTCATAAATTCCAACGCCCTGGATCAACTAATCCATTGTCCCACCAGGGGCTCCAATATCCTAGACCTGGTCATTACCAACATGGGAGATAGATGCTCCACACCAGTGGTCATCCCCTCATTGGTCAGGTCTGACCATAAGCAAATCACCCTTGACATCCACATCCCACCCCCAGTAAGGAAACCTCCTTAACAGAGTTCTCCAAAGCCAACTTCATGCTACTGAAGTCAGAAGTGAGAAACTTCACAACAACCATGCAGACAGGATCTGGAAGTTCGACTGCAGAATCCTACACTAAGGCACTGTATGAGCACATCCACTCGTGCATGAATCGCACCATCCCAAATAGAACCAAGATGCTCTTCTCCAAAAAAAGGAAGCCAGTCTGGTGGTCCCCTGCTATAAACAAACTATACAACAGAAGGAAGAAACTGTTGCAGAAAAGAGGAAAATCCCAGGATGCAAAAAACTCCCTCACCAGCCTCAGTAAGAAGCTGAGATCCCTCATAAAATCCTCAAAAGCTAGTTATGAAAATAAAATTGCCAAAGATTCCAAAGACAACCACAAGGCATTCTATAGTTATGTCAAGAATCTAAATGGCAATGCTCAGATCTGCTATGAACTACAACAGAATGGCATTAAATATACTGATCCCAAGAATATTGCCAATATCCTGGCAGATCAATTTAGTGCCAACTTCACTCCCCTCTCACCCCCTAAAGGGCCCATCTCAATACCAAAAGATTGCCAAATTCCGATAATCACAGCCACACAGGTAGAAACAGCACTCTCCAAAGCTAAGAATACAGCATCCATGGGACCAGATGACATCCCAGGCTGTGTACTACATGAACTACAAAATGAACTGGCACCCCACCTAAGTAACATGTTTAATCATAGCCTCACCTCAGGCTTTGTGCCCACTGTGTGGTGCACAGCTACAGTTATCCCGCTCCACAAGGGAGGATTCACCTTGGATCCCGGGAACTACTGTCCCATCAGTCTGACAAGCCTGATCTGCAAGGGCATGGAACGCATTGTCATGGAACTTATAAACAAAGACATCGGCAACCTCCAGACACTGGGCCCCACCCAGTTTGGGTTTGTGAAGGGTCGATCTTGTCTCCTGAATCTGATTGACTTCTTCGAATCGGTCTCCAGAACTGTGGACGAGGGTAAGGAGGTCCACACAGCCTATCTGGACCTTGCCAAGGCCTTCAACACCATCCCCCACTCTGGAATCATAGATAAACTTACTAAGCTGGGCATAAATCCCTACGTCACTCGATGGGTTGCCAACTGGCTTACTGACAGAACCCAGACTGTAAAACTAGCCAACTCCAAATCCAGCTCCAGACAAGTGACAAGTGGAGTACCTCAGGGTTTAGTCCTGGGACCACTCTTGTTTGGCATCTACTTCTCTGAAGTACAGGCCAACATTAAGGGACTCTGACTAACAAAGTTTGCAGATGACTGCAAACTGGGAGCCATTATTGAATCCCCAAATTATGTGGGTATTCTACAAAAGGGCCTTACAGAAACAGATGCCTGGTGCCAGAGCCATGGGCTCAAGCTTAATGCCAAGAAATGTATAGTCATCCCCTTTGGAAAAAAATATGTACCCATGAACTACCATATAGGTGGTAGGACACTAAACATCGAAAGTGTGATGAGAGACTTAGGGACACAAGTGGACAGTGGTCTCACTTTCGATAACCACATCGCCACAACAGTCAGGAAATCCTTCTACGTGACACACCTCATCACTAAGGGCTTTTCATCCAGAAAAAAGGAGGTTATTGTCCCACTGTACTCATCCCTCATTAGACCCATTATAGAGTATAATGCCCCATTTGGTATGTACTTCACAAGACATCTGCAACAGCTGGAAAGGCCACAGAAATACCTCACTAAAAGAATCACAGGCCTAAAGCAGATGCCATATGCTGACCGTCTAAAAAAACTCCAGCTATACTCTGTGGCATATCGTCTACTCAGAGGCAATCTCTGCTTAACATACAAGGCCATGTCAAACCCTGAGCTGTTGGACATGCTCCACTTAAAGAAATCCCAATCCCTCAGAGACATACGCTCCAGGGATCTAAACCTTATCATCACATTGAACAGAACATGCTGGAGGGATAGGTTCCTGACCCAGAGACTCCCCATACTCTGGAATAGACTGCCCATACATGTCAAGCAGAGCACCTCATTGGCCCTCTTAAAAAGGAACCTTGATGATTGGATGGTAGATAGGAAAGTCACCCCGGGGATCATGTCAGTCACCCTGCTAGACAGCGACCCAGAGAAGTAAATATTGTGGGAAAAAATTTCCAGGGAATTGTTATGGCTAGGCTTGCATAGGCCTTAGGGCTGATAGCCTAGTACCAACCTATGAACCTATTTATACAGACCTGTCCAAGGCCTTCAGTATCACTTCCTTTGCAGGTAATATTGATAAACTCACCCAGCTAAACATCAAGCCTTATGTCATTTGTTGAATTGCCAGGTAGCTAAATGACAGAACCCACAAAAACATTGTGGAAAGCACTTTAAACACTAAATAAAAGTCACAAGAGGCATCCTGCAGTTTTCTAACCTGGCCTCCCCTCCTCTTTGGCATTTACTCCTCTGATGTGAAAACAGAAGCCAAATGGCTCTGTTGACAAAGTCCAGTGATGACAACAAATTCTACTAGCTCCATACAAGTCATAGTTCCATTAAATTTATCCCACATTAGATCTATAGTTGAATACTATTTCCATTTTGGCATTAACCTCTCTCTCTAAATACCTAGTATAACTTGAAAGGTCTTAGAGACTCCTATGCAAGAACATTGAAGGACTATATCATATACTATACTTCAAACAGGATTTTGCATGGTGAACTCCCCCTGACCTTTTGAGCTACGAAAGGCACTTTTCTTTATGATCTTCTTCAGTTCTATAGAAATGGTAGTACTTGGAATATCAACATGAACGTTACAGTCTTATCTTCACAATAGCAACACCAACTGGCATGATTGATATTTAATTGAGAACATTCCATGTTTTTGGAACAGACTCCCTTTGCATAACAAACACAGTAAAACCTCAGCTAATTTTAAAGTGTGAACAAGATGAATCTGCTTGTCCACAGGCATTTTCATGAAGCACTTGTGGATGCATCTGATTTTTGCACTGACTGAAATGACATTAGGCAGAATGCTGTTGTTGTAGTACATGCCATAGGTTCATAGGTAGGTACTAGGCTATTGGCCCTAGGGCCTATATAAGCCTAGCCAAAAAGGTACACTGGCTTTTGCCACCCAAGAAAATTATTTTCCTGTGCTCCTGTCGAGCAGAGCCACAGAGGTGATCCCCAGGGTGAATTTCCTATTTCCCATCCAATCATCATGATTTTTCTTGAAGAGTGCTAATGAGGAGCTTTGTTTGATATAGATAGGTAGTCTGTTCCAGAGTATGGAAAGTCTCTGGGACAGGAATCTATCCCTCCAGCATGTTCTGTTTATTGTAGTGACAAAGTTTAGGTCCCTAGAGTGTGTAACTCGGAGGGATTGGGATTTCTTTAAGTGTAGCATGTCCAACAGCTCTGGGTTTGACATAGCTTTCTATGTTAGGCACAGATCACCTCTGAGTAGGTGATATGCAATGGAGTAAAGCTGGAGTTTTTTGAGATGGTCTGTGTAGGGCATCTGTTTGAGGCCAGTAATCCTCTTTGTGAGGTATTTCTGTGGCCTTTCTAGTTGTTGTAGATGTCTTGTGAGTTACATACCAAAAAGGGCAGTGTACTCTATGATGGGTCTAATGAATGACGAGTAGAGGGGAACAATGACCTCTTTTTTCCTGGATGAAAAGCATTTTGTGATGAGGTGTGCCACGTAGAAGGATTTCCTGACTACTGTGGCGATGTGATTATCAAAGGAGAGACTACTGTCCACCTGTGTCCCAAGGTCTCTTATCACACTTTTGGTGTTAAGTAGACTACCACCTATGTGGTAGCTTATGGGTGCAGAGTTTTTACCAAAGGAGATGACAATGCACTTTTTGGCATTGAGCTTGAGGCCATGGCTTTGACTCCAGGCATCTGTCTCCATGAGGCCCTTTTGTAGGATGTCCACATCATTAGGAGTTTTGATTATGGCTCCTAGTTTGCAGTCATCTATGAACTTCATTAGCTAAAGACTTTCTGTGTTAGCCTGTACTTCAGAAAAGTAGATACCAAACAGGAGAGGACCCAGGAGTGAACCCTGGGGTATTCCTCTTGTCACTTGTCTAAAGTCAGATTTGGAGTCTTTTACTTTCACAGTGTGGGTGCTGTCAGTGAGCCAGTTGGCAAACCATCTTGGGAAATAGAGATTTATACCTAGTTTAGTGAGTTTATCTATAATTCCAGAATGGGGGGATGGTGTCAAAAGCCTTGTCGAGATCTAGCTAGGCTGTATGAACCACCTTACCCTTGTCTACAGCTTTGGTGACTGCTTCAAAGAAGTCTATCAGGTTTAGGAGACATGATCTGCCTTTTACAAACCCAAATTGGGTGGGGTCCAGAGTTTGGAGATTACCAATGTCTTTGTGTATAAGATCCATGATGATACATTCCATGGCCTTGCAGACCAGGCTTGTTAGGCTAATGGGGCAGTAGTTCCCAGGGTCTGTGTTGGCTCTCCCTTTGTGGAGTGAGATAACTGTTGCTGTGCACCATTCAGTGGGTGCAAAGCCTGAGGTGAGGCTATGATTGAACATGGTGCTTAGGTGGGGTGCCAGTTCATTCTGCAGTTCATGTAGAATGCATCATGGGATGTTGTTAGGTCCCATGGATGCTGTCTTCTTGGCTTTGCAGAGTGTGGTTTTTACCTGTGCAGCCATGATTACAGGAACTTTGCATTCTTCCAGTATACAGATGGGCCCTTTAGGGGGTGAGAGAGGGGTAAAGTTAGCACTAAACCTATCTGCCAGGATGTTGGCAATATCAGTTGGTTCTGTATATTTAGTGTCATTGTGCTGTAACTCAGAGCAGATCTGAGTGTTGCCATTAAGATTCTTGACATAGCTATCGAATGCTTTGTGGTTGTCTTTAGAATCAGTGGCAATTTTGTTTTCATAACTAGCTTTGGAGGATTTTATTAGGGATCTCAGCTTCTTACTGAGGGTGACCAGGGAGTTGCTCCAGTCATGGGATTTTACTCTTTTTTGCAACAGTTTCTTTCTTCTGTTGTAGAGTTTGTTTATGACAGGGGACCACCAGATCAGCTTCCGTTTTTTGTAGGATAGCATCTTGGTTCTGTTAGGGATAGCACAATCCATGCACTTGTGTAAGGGCTTATAAAGTGCATTTGTGTAGGATTCAGCAGTCGTACCTCTAGTGTCCATCTGCATGGGTGTCGTGAAGTTTGCCACTTCTGTCTTAAGAAGTTTGCTTTGGAGAAACTTTTTATGGTGGTTTCCCTAATTGGGGGGGGGGGGTTGTGGATGTCTAGGATGATTAGCTTGTGTTCAGATGTGACCAACAAGAAATTGATCTCTGGTGTGGAACACTGGTCACCCATGTTGGTAATGACCAGGTCTAGGATATTACTGCCCCTCATGGGGGTTGGTGGATAAGTTGATCCAAGGCAATGGAATTTATGAATTCCAGAAAACGTTGAGCAAAAGAGTTGGTATATGAGTTGTTTTCCCAGTTAATGATGGGGTAGTTGAAATCACCAATTATTAGGGTGTTGGGTTGTACCCTAATATTTTCCAGTGTATCAAGAAATGAGGAGTGGGAATCCTGGGGCATGGTGGGTATCTGTAGGAAGTTACAGTTTGGATTGCGGTCTTGCCCAGAGTTAGTTGCACTTGGATAATCTTGGATGCATTATGCTGAGCAACTAGCCTGGAGGTGTGGATATCCTTAATGAATATGGACACACCTCCACCTTTAGTGTTTTGGTCCAGGTTAGGTGGCCAAAATGTGTGGTATGAATTATAGCCTGATAATGCAGGGGTGCTCTCTGGAACCTTGAACCAGGTCTCTGTCACTGCACAGATTTCGATGTTCTCCATTTTAAGGAGTGCCTCAAGTGAATGCATTTTGAGGTTTAGACTTCTAGCATTGAGTAGCATTACCCTCAGATTTTGCTTACTTGTATCTGTTAAGGTGGTGAATTTGTCATTTGAACTTTGCATAAAAAGGGCACTATGGGGTGGCAAGAGCCTTAGCCAGTATCCGGAATTCCAAGGGCAACAGGTGCAGGCCATATCTGGCAAAGCATTGTGGTCTGTCGATCATGACATCTCAGGCAGACAGATACTGGATCCCCTTAGAATGACACCAGAAGCTTAGCCAATTGTTGAAGTCAATCATTTTGTCCTTGTACTGTGGTATCATTCTGGGTGATGGCAGGATGCTACTCAGAGCTAGGGTCATGCCTGCCTGGGCTACAAGATCGGAGAGCTCCTCCATGTCTCTTTTCATGTAGTCCAGGGAGGTACATCTCAGGTCATTCACACCAACATGGACAATGACAGAGTCATATTTGTACATGCCGTGGAGTGACTTGAGCGCGTGCATTATGTGATGGATCCTGGCATCCAACATGCAATTGACAGTAACTTTCTCCTTGTTTAGCCTGGTGAGTGGAACATCAGTGTGCCTGACTGTAGAATCACCTATGACTAGAGTGTTGGGTACGTTGTTATGCCTTATGGGCTGTGGTTGAGTGGCACACTGAGTTTGTGGACTATGTGTCATTTGGGTTGTGTTGGGGGGGGGAGGTTGCTTGCAATTCTGCTTTGGAGGTCTCTGTTGCTTGAGCAGATTTTTATTGAGAGCCTCTACGAATGTAGGTGTGCATTTTGTGTTTCTATGTGTGTGTTTTGGTGGTGTAGGTTTTGAGGGACTATGTCATGAGTGTGGTGTGGTGCAAGTGTTTAACTTCTCCTTGTGACTGTCTAGTCCAGTCTTGGGTGAAGAGAGCTTTGCTTCCAGTTTGGCTATATAATTGCATCTCTCACAGGTTGTAGTGTTGGGTGGTAGGAGAAGAGGGTTGTCTGTGTACATGAGGCATTTGCTGCATTGCCCTAAGATGCCCAGATTCATCAGGTAGACAGGAAAAACACCAAGAGCTGATCCTTAGACATGCCTGGATAGGTGCTTATTTATTAAGTACGAAAAACTGTTTTCCTCTAGACAAGTGAGGAAAGTTGAGTGTTGTAGTAATTTGTAGTTTATTTATTGGTTATAATGAGTTCTGAACAAGTACTGAGCTCAAAGAAATAGATTTTAGTGCTAAAACTAAAAAAAACTGGCTCGTTCTAAGGAAAAATTTGAAGAGCAGACTTTATGGCGCCAGGAATAGTTTAACCCTAGCTAAGCAACAATGCATAAAGTGCATATTTTTAATTATTTATTTATTTATTTATTTATGTTATAACAGTAGCAAATGAGCAAACTGATTTAAACAAATTAACCAATTAACCAATAAAAAGCTAAAAACTGAGCCCCATTCCATCAATCTTTGATCAGACAAGTTCTAACTGCGCACTCCTGGCACTAGGGTGCAGGGGAACCTTCTCCAAAAAAAGATGGTCTGGATTAGTGCTCAAGTTATACAAACAAAGCTAGATTCAGCAAGTCTGAATTTAGTCTATGCTACAGCAAACAAGGCATACCAGTTTCAGAAAGAAACAGTTCAAATAAGCAGTCACAATAAGCCTTTAACCAGAAACTCCCAGCACAGAATTTTAGAATCTACCCTCTCCTCCCACAAGAGTGCAGACCACACCTTCTTAATGTAAAATAATTGTCCCAAAGCCCAAGTGCTTAAATCAGAACTAATAATCTTTTTGAATAACAGACACTAAGCCTCCAATCAACAACTCCCAACTTAGAAGGATGTAAGCTACCAGTCCTGCGTAAAACAACTGGTCTGGAGCCCAAGTGCTTAAACCAAAAGGCTTAGAGTAACAGTTACAATTTAATCAGGCTACTACCAAGCAGTAATAAATGGAGCAGAATAAATACAACTGAGTACTTTTAAGAAGAGGCAAAAGCAAAATAAAGTATAATTTTTTTCTTTATTAAATCTGGGAATTCTTATTCCACGTTGCTATTTTGGCTTCTCTTTCTGATTGCAGGTCTTCATATTTTTAAAATTTGATATCTCCCTATTACAGGAAATTGCAATCACTATGCATGGTAATTGCAAAAAACAAAAATTAAAAATAATTGTATGCTACTTTTGTCCTTTTTCCCCTTCAACTACAGTTTCTAGCTTTTGCTTTTCCACTTGCTAAAGAATTGTTATTGACTGATCCCACTTAATCATTACTACTTTATTTTCCTGTTTTGCTGGCTCCTTATGTACTTCTATAAGGTAATATGTTTCATTGTACAAATTCTGCAACCTTAAGTATATTAGAAACAACTGCAAGTGTTGCATCTATTTCTACATCTGTATTGCAAGAACCTGCAATTGCTTTTCTCATACACTTTTTCTCAGATAAGATATAAATATATATTGCTCAGATGTTACCACATTTAAAAACAATGTATTCCTGTTCTGATTATTAAAACTTGGCAAGCATGTCTAAACAAAGACAAGTTAAAAGAAAATATTTATCCATAAAACAATGCCACCCCCAACAGGCAAGGATACGAGTTCTATTCCCACACCAGGTAGATGGATTGCTGACACTGTAGTCTAGCATAATTGGGATACTGCACTTCTGTGTGTATCATCTATCAGATGAGATGCTACACTAAGGCCTCATCTGAGTTAGGGGTAGCTCAGGTAGAAGTAAAACATCAATCTCTGATTGCCCACTGAAAAGAGTAGAGGAAGTTCCCTAATGACCTGACTAAATTTCCCCGAGATATAAATACCCATCAAGTTTCACCTGAAAAGAGGCTAGTAGCCTCATGGGACTAATCTGATCAACAAACGATACATAAATAAAATGGTGCCAGATCTTCTAATGAAGTTTAATCTACAAAATTTTAATACCATAGATTCACATTATATAGTTTCTGTGTTGTGCAACATTACAGGGGCATCTGGTTTTTCCTAGTAAAGCTTTTTCTTTCAGACATAATATAATAATACAGTACAACACAACAGAGGTCAGGAATGAATAGCTTTAGGGATGAGGCAGTCTACCTGTTGCTAAAAATCTTGACTCAGATTACTCTTGAGTTTTTATGTAGTGAAATGTTGAAGAAATAGGAATATTGCAGTTCCATCTCATCAGCTATCTTGTTGCAGATGTGGGGAAAAAAAAGGAATGTGTATCCATTGCAGACAGCTCTTGTTTGTGAGTTTTACACAAGAGCAGTACTTCATCTTTGTAAGTGAGTTTCATTATTCTTCATGTCACGGCATGGCAGCTGCAGAAGTAATGCTAAGATGTTCCAGCTATATGGCACAGCGTCTTATAAAAGATTAATCACTTTCATACTGCACACATCCCAGTGCTTTCAAAATATAATAAGCAGAAAATATGTAATACAACTGGAAAGAAGAAGACTAAAAAATAAAAATAAGCAACAAATAAAGGTAACTCCACGAAGGACTGTTGCTTCTAAAACCAATACAGTATCACCCTATCTTAGTGTCGTTATAAATTATCGCTGACATGTGTTATTCAGCATGTACTAATGAAGGACAATAAGGGCATCTTACTGAATCTAGGGAGAATCAATCTACAGAGAAATCAGATATGTAAACATCTCAATAGGCTGAAAATGTGTGACAGTCACAGTAATAATTAACAAAAAACGTATCACGCAGAAACAAAACATATGTAAGTCATACATATCTAGAAAAAATAATGTATAATTACTGAGACATCATTTACATAGTGCTAAAAGTTGCTGTATGAAATGACTGAACCACTGCTTTTATGTAGCTGTCTGGTATGATCTACATCCCAGAAATTAGGAACCAAAACAATCTGTACCACACCTCTACAGCAAGATGACAGGCATTTATTAGGTGATTTACACCCAAGCAGTGAATTCAACAAGACAGCTGCACCCAGCAGAAGTGTCATCCTTTTTCTCTGCCAATCCCCCCTCCCCTTGTAGAAATCTATCTACTTTCTGTACATCTGTCTGACATGCATCATGGTATCCCAAAACAGCAATGAAGAGAAGATCAGGGCATCCATTATGCTTTCAATCTGTGAGCAGCAGGTAGAATCTTTATACTTCCCTGACCCAACTATTCCTTTTTCCATGAAAGACATTAATTAACATCAATGCAGCCTGTGCATGTGGGCATGTATTACTCCTCTCTGTCCAAGGATGATCCTCCTGTGTTCCCATTAATGTTGTTCTGCCTTTTATAGAGTCCATACCCAGACACAAAAAATACACCCTCCCATGAGAGAAACAGAGAAAGCAAGTAATGTACTTTTAATTCTCCACTCCTCCAACTCTGTGACTCTCGGTATGTTAACTGACAGTAGGCATCAGTGCTGGACAGGGGACCTCCCTCTGATCCAGAGGAATGGTGATCTTGGCTTCTGTGAAGAAGACATGGAAGTATGTGAAGAGAAACTTTCATTTTACACACACACACACACACACACACACACACACACACACACACACACGCACGCACGCACGCACACACGCACACACTCACACACGCACACACGCACACACACACACGCACATGCACATGACACACACACACACGCACACACGCACAGACACACACACACACACACACCAACCCACAGACACCCACAGACACACCCCCACAGCCACACACACACATGCGCGCGCGAGCGCGTGTGCACACACAAACACACACACGCACATGCACACACACACATACACACACACACGCACATACACGCACATGCACACCTACACACACGCGCACACACACACGCATACACACACATACACACATGCGCGTGCACACACATGCGAGTACACAGGCACATGCACACACACACACACACACACACACACACACACACACACACACACACACACACACATATATATATACACGCGCGTGCACATACATGCACATGCATACATACGTGTGTGCACTCACACACACACACACACACACACACACACACACACACACACACACACACGCATACACACACACGCACGCACGCACTCACACACACATACGCACATGCATACACTGCAGCAGTAATGCATTTGAGTACAAAGACAGTGCAAGCTTTGTCTCTCACTGATAAGGTTCATTGGGTTCTTCTGCTGATTTCAGGCTGCTCACAAGTCACAGTCTGGCATCACAGAATTTTTGTATCTTGCAGCACACATGATTGCATCTCATGCTCAGACTCAACCACATGTTTGGTAAGGGGTGCAGCCATGTGAGGAGACTGGAACTTTCACCTGGTTCATAACTGAGTCAGAGTAAAATAAGTGTGGTAGTCAGGGGAGGGAGTGGTATTTAATCATTTGGGGGATTTCTGGTTATGATTATAGAGCAGGGTTTGGGATTAGGGTTAGAAAGAAAATGGGGAATTTATTTTGTTTAATTTTGCATTTGTTAGTGGGATAGTACACTGATCATAACTAACCATTTCCAGGAAATGCCTGGCTATAGACAGGTGCCAAGAAGTTTATGGATATGGAGTGTTGGAGGAATGTAGGTTTAGAGAATATAAGTTAGGGCTAGGGAGTAAGATTTGAGCTTACAGTTTGGAACTGGATCAGAATTTTAGGATTAGAGTTAGGGTTTTGAAAAGTCTATGCAGTTTACTAGGACTGAGGTAGTGAGAGGCCAGGTGCTTGCCGTATTGAGCAATTGTAAGCTAATAGCATGTGAATGTTTGCAGCAGACCCACTAAACTGTCTAGTTTGTTAGTTTCAGGTCTGGATGAGCACAATTCTACACTAATGCCAACAGCTACTTCTTGAACTAAAAAATAATGCATCACTTTTTTTGAAGTTGTGGAAATGATTCAAGGAATACTGCTTATGATTTTAGGAATGTGTTGAAGACATGTTTTAACCTAACCATTACCAAAACTGTCAGCAGTGTAGGCATGTTTAGCAGCACTGAACACATATATTATAATTGATTTTCTTGCATGATTAGCAGTATATTTAGTCAATATTATCAAGCAACTGAGAGAACCAACTCAAAGGTGGAAGTATTTTCTTTAGGGGCCCACAGCTGCATAAGAACATGTGATAGGGTCAGGTCCGACTGTAATAAAACTAATGGGTGTGACATGTTGGGAAAGCAAGATTATGGTAGTTAACCACCGGTGTTTGTTTCAGGGTGTGCAAATTATAATTCATTTTTTTAAGGGCAATTTGTTTAGTTTTTCCTTCCTTCAGGTACTTTTGTTTCATGTTTCTAGCAACAAATTTGTAGATATTTATTATTATTTATTATTTATTTGCCATTTGTTAACCGGGTTAGTCCAGCTG
The DNA here is from genome assembly GCF_019279795.1 of Protopterus annectens. Classification (NCBI taxonomy): domain Eukaryota; kingdom Metazoa; phylum Chordata; order Ceratodontiformes; family Protopteridae; genus Protopterus; species Protopterus annectens. The sequence continues at coordinate 720,711,899 of NC_056734.1, forward strand.
AGCCTTTTGGCCAGTTTTCAGTGCAGACCCGAGGAGAAAAGCTCCAGAAAACTACAAAAACTTTACAATAATGATTACAGTAATGTTACAATACAATAGATTAAATGACATTAACAATGTTCATACAAAACAAAAAATGCAAAAGAGATTCATAAAACTACAGAGTCTGCAGAAGATCATATATATATATATATATATATATATACAGAGAAAAGTTTAACCACTAGTTCAAAGGATAACAATTTTTTTTTACATTAGAGATACATTACACTAGAGATACAGATGAATCCATGTGTATGTGAAAATGGAGTTTAACAACTAGTATAATTGGCATTCTCTAGTCTCAAACCACTGGTAATTATTGAGTGAAGTAGTGAATTTTTGGTAGATATTCTTAACATGGGGAGTCGTTTCTTGTGTAACACTTTGACAGGTTAAAACATAGAAATGGGGAGGTTATGTAAACAATATTAATGCTATTGTGGTATAGGTGCTGGATACTATATTTTAGCAACTATAGAGATTGTTTAAAAAGTGAATTCCAGTCATTCAGCTTCTTACATCGTGTCGTAGGCTTTATGTTTTTGATCTGAAGTATTGCTTAATGTTCTAACTATTTAGTGATTTCGTCATATGAACATCTGAACATGTGGTTATTTATTTATTTTTTTACAAACTACAGCTTCTACAAATGCTTACAAGTACATGTTGCTGCCTGCTAGAGCTTATTGTAAGCTAGTACTGCTAAAGGCTGTCAAAATAATTGCAGAGTTTTTTGCAGCTGTGTGCTTTGTCTGAAATGTTTTACTTTATCCAGATTTTAGGACTTACTTATATGGCCTTGAGTGGACTGTTAACACTGCAGGTTGGTGTTGTTCTCCCAGCAGACATGTAACTAGGGTGTGATAAAGGAGGTGACTGCCCAAGGCACAAGCAGTTAGGGGGCACAACATGAAAGTGCAGATGATGTGGGAGTGTAGTTCCAGCATTTCTTTATGAAGCTGTTAGATACTATGAATTTTTAAATGAATTGTGATGCTGTATTTACTGTCATGGCGGTAGAGCTAGCTTTGGTTCTGAACCCTGGTACTGCTATACTTTCAAAGTAAGAATGAGAATAGCTTGGATTTCTTTCTGCCTGCTCAAGTGCTAAATTTGTGCAATCTGCATTTTTTGGTGTGGGAGGTATCTGCTTGTCTAGATGATACAGATGAATGATGACCTTGTTTTTTTTCTCTAATGCTTTATTTAAGTACACTATAAGATTTGGGATCAGCATATTATATTCAGTGTCCATACTATCTATTTAGACATAGCCCCTGACCATTACTGTGTGGTATTTTAATTTCACATTTTCTACTATTCTTTGCATATTTCTTTCTCTTAAATCTTTCTATCCTGGAAGTAGAGATTCTTTAATTTGGACTTAAATCTCTTGACACTGACAACCCTATACCGCTATTGTTTGAGATTCCTAGACTTTTATGAAAGATTATGGTTAGCTGAAGAGTCCTTTGAGTTTTACAAGTACAGTGGTGAAATGTCTAGTGTCTTTTGCTTGTTTATTGAAGAACAGCCCCCAATTCATTGCAGCAGCTACAACAGACAAATGCCATATGCTCACTCAAGTGTCATCTGAGTAAAATGGCAGCTATTAATTCACCACAGGCCCAAAGCTGATTAATCCTATTGAAAGTCACATTTGTTTATTTTGCTAATAATTGCAGCATTAGTTAACAGTCCTATGGTTTACGTAGTTCTTGTTATTTTCTTTGTCTGTTTCTATACTTACATCTACCTATGCTATTACTATTACTACTTTATTCCAGATTAACTGAACTTGAAAAATTGGCCTTAATTTTGTTCTAATCCATCAAGCTTAAATAGGTTTATTTTAAATAAAAACACCACTTTGAACTGTAATTAATCTTATCCCAGTTATTTTTCTCAGTGTTATATTTCCTGTAATTTAATGCCCTGGATGTAGTTTAGCAACATAGGGTAGATACAGTCCTTTTCTAGTTTTCACTAATAGTCGCTACCCACATATCCTGTGACTGTGACTTGCTGAGGTCCATAAACTGCTGTAAGGCATACCTTAACAATTAAAGAGAAACTAAAGAATCACTTGCTGTAGATATATTTGCAGGAAAAACAAGGGTCAGATCTTTAGTGTTGCCACCAGTCAAGAGTCAGAGTTTTACTTTCCTGTTGAGTTGTTAATAGAATATTATGTTCATGTTTTGGATGCTTATGCCTTTAAAAATCACCTTTGTGGTGGTTTTCTAGTTGAAATAAAAACTACTTTGGGGGGAAACCAGATACCTAACTGTCCAGGGACTCCTTGTTGATCCAATGGCAGTGACAGCAGTATGGAATAAAAAGGAGTCCTGGGTTCAATTCCAAGACAAGAATCAGAGTTTTCCTTTCCTTTCCTTCTGAGTTGTAAAAACAAGGATTAGCTACACAGATTGGTAAATACTTTCATTTTTGGTCAGTGAATTATTGCTTTTTTACAAAAAACTGAAGAAAATAAAGATTAGCATTTCACACTTAGTTTTCATCTGCCATAGTATCGTTGCAGTCACAAATGATCACAAATGAATAAGTAAAACTGTTAGTCTTACAAGCAACTTTTAACAACTAAACAACAGTATGGAGGCATGGAAAAAAGTTACTTAGCAAGTCCTTCCTCCTTACCTGTCTTGTATTGCAAAAGATGTAAATGCAACTTGAACATTTTCTAAGCAAATCACAGGTTGAACTATCATGGTAATTTAGTAAAACTAAAATACTCCCACTGCTAACAATGGCATTCTGTGAAACCAGTAACCCACGCCATGGTATCTGGGTCTAAAATAAAGGGGGAAAAAGTCTGTATTTATTCTGTTTAAGCTGTGCCATATTAAAGGTAGAAATACTACATTCTGTGATATCAAAAAGAGAATAAAAATCAAAATTGCATAAGTGTGACTCGCTTTATAGTGTTTATTTTGGGATAAAAACTCTTGGAGTGATTCTGATTCATTAATAAACACAGAATATAAAAATGTAATATATATATATATATATATATATATATATATATATATATATATAGATATAGATATATATATATTTAGGTACCTTAGTTTGGTTGGCAGGGAGTTTGACTGACATCTGTTTAATCGACTGCATTTGGTCAACTATACAAATAGTCAACAGGTGAGTGAGATTGACAATCCCTGGGTAGAGGAATATTCCCTGTTCCCAGAGACTGTGCTATCTCAGAGTTAGTATAAATAATTATTAGGGGGTGTGGGGGATGCTGTTTATGTCTTTTTTTTTTTTTTTTTTTGAAGTAATATTTCATGTAGCGAGAGGCAATCTTGTCACATACTTACTTAGGAAATCATCATTTCTGTTTTCAACACAGAGTGGTTTCCCCTCCATGCTGTTAACATTCATATTAGTCAACCAGCTGAACTATATATATATAGTTTCAGGAGAGCTTCTTTTAAAACAAGGATCTCATGTTGGTCCTCAAGCCATTGTTTCAAACTAGTGTTTGTAACATACTTAGGACACTAAAGAGAACTAAGCTGTGGAAAACCATTTTGCTCCTTCTATTTGCTTTCCTGAGTATAGGAGACTAACTCATGTTAATGTTCTCCATTCCACCCAAGAATACAATCTCACAGTAACAAGGGCTTTCCTGCTTTTAATCAGCTGTCCCAAAAAAGATGCGTATTATTGTTGGCCAGTAAGTGTTCAGTAACAGACAGTGTATATAGTGGATATAGAGAGCTCTTCATATAAATGCAAGTTCTAGCCACAACAAGTCTGCTATAATATATATATTTTTTATGAGGCTTATCTTATGTTTATAATGGGACCACGTTGGACGCCAAATCTGATGGTGATTTAGCATATGCATTTCAAACAGATGTTGCTATTAATTTAAATTTTCGTTCACAATTTTCCACACAATAACTACAAAAACAACAAAGAAAACCAGTTTCCAAAATATATAATCTATAGGATGATAAGAAAATAAATTTACAGTCCACAACCTATAGTATAAAGTACTTACGCTCATCTAAAACAAAACAATTAATCATCTCTTTTCTAAGTGATTTATATGTTTCTTGAATTTGGCATTCAGTTTTAATGCATTCTTACATTTTTCTGAGGTTTTGACAATGTTATCAATTTTTATAACATGGAAGATGTAGACTTCTTGTAGACACGTATTCCTGATTCTGATGGGAAGAAGTGCATGATGGAAGCAGAAGGGTTCTGACACTAAGTGATAAAAAAAAATCATCGGTTTAATGGAAAGTATGGACGATGGTTTAGTCAATGCAGCTGAAATTGTGATCAATGACACTGATGTTTCAGTCAGGGCAGTGTGATTTATTTACAACCTGTGAAATGGTTTTGCAGATGAAGAGGATGGAAGTTGGTAAAGTGATTGGCATCCAGCCAAGGTAGCTTGATGCAGTTCATTTGCTGGAACTAATACTGGAGGATCCAAGAGAGGACTCAGTCAAGTTTTTGGGTGAGTTGTCTGGTAAACATTTTAAAGAAGGTGATCAAGAGTAATAGAGTAATTGCATAGGTGAGAGAGAGAGCAGAATGGCTGCATATAAATAACAAGAATGAAAATGTATAATTATTTGCTGGAATTAAGAATAAGTAAGGAGAGGATAGCAAGCGCCCATAGAAAAGATTACCTAGCCTTATTGAGAAGGCATCAACTGCAAAGGTACTATAATAGGTAGGTACTTTGTAAGGGACAAAATAATTATCCCAATGGGATTTAAGGTATCTGATATGTGTGTTTTTTAATTCATCCCATATGATGTAATTTGTGAGACTCAATCTCTATGACAAATGTGCTTTTTTATTTTTAACGCCTTTATTGAATTATCACTTGACACAGGCAAACTTAGATTTATATAAAAGAAAACTAACCCTATTACTATAATCCCAATTGCAAACATTATGCATCAGATATATTCTTTTGTATATTTATCATCAATTCAACATTAAGTTGATTAATTTCTGCCTCCCTTTATACCTCACTCCTCTTCCAAAACATTATTCTGCGTCTATTGTTTCCACAATTTATTTTCTTTAATTTTCTATGTAATTTGCCCCTTCCCTTTTCTAAAGATCCTATTTCCAGTTCTTTATTTCAAATGCTATATTCAATACTTCAAATACAGTTGGTGTTGATTTCACATTTCTAGTAATTGCTTTTTTTGGCATCCAGCAGAATTAAACTTAACACAGTCTTACTATATCAAGGCAATTTGGATCCTGTATCTTAGCTCAAAAATAATTTCCTTTGTTGCACCCATTTACACGCTCAATATTTCTGACATAGTATTCTGTAGGGAATTTTAAATGTCCACCAACTGATTACACTCCCAAAACATATGTTCCCAGTTGCCTCTTTTTCCTCTTTGCACTTCAGTACTTGCCATTTGCCTGAGGAAAAACTGTTTGGAATCTGCTTGGGATATAAACGTACCTATGCAAATACTTCCAAAAAAATCCTAAATCTTCTAGACTTTATTGTATATTTGGGAGCCATACATATGTCCTCCCATTATTTCCTTGTGAATTGCTTGTCCAGTCTCTCTTCTTAATATTTTCTAAATTCCTCTGATTAATTCCTATAGTCATCATGCAGTATTTCAAATGCCATACTAATTTTCAATTTTTTAAAGGAGTTTCTGTTCAAGATTTCAATTAAAATCTCTACTGGAGTAGATCTTTCACTTATGATTCCACTATCCCTTTCTTTTTGCCTGTACACAGATGTCATCCCTTGATATGGAAGGCAATGTCTAGCTTGCAGTCCAAAAGCCTTCTTGGCTTCTTCCCATTCTATTGCCCCCCTAGATATTTGCTCCCAGTACCTTGGTTCCATTGCAGTTTTCTCCAGTAAATTCAACTCCCCTCATGCTTATTCTGTGTACCCCCAGTTGCAATCATACATTTTACCAAAATCTAATTTCTCCATTGTCATTTTGGCTTAGTTCTTAAAATACTTTCTTCTACTTTATGAATATGATGTTTTGTTTGGCTGTTGTTAATTTCCTGAAGGATTTGCATACAATAATCCCACTCTTTACTTATTTCTGAAATTTCCCCCCACTTCATTGTCATCCCTTTCTACTTTGAGTTATATCTTTATGCTTGTATTTTGTATATGAGTTTTAACTGTGTAGCTCTAAAGTATCCCTTCAAATCAGGTAATCCTAATCCACCTTGTTCTGTCAGAAGGATCAACTTATCCCACTTGACCCTTGCCCTTTCCCCTCCCAGATAAAATCATTCAACTCTTTATTAATTACTGTCCACAACTTTTCCTCTGTTTGGGAAAAATTTGCCTTATCTGTATATAAAACTAATATTCACTGCTTGTATCTTGCTATCCATATCCATAAACAAGAGCTTCCAGTTTTTGTATTATCATTTCTTTTGTGTCTTCTTACGTATCCTTAGCTGCCATAACAGAATCCTTTTTAATCCATACTACAAAATATGCTTCATTGTGTCAACATAAACATAAGTATTGCTGGACCAGTTCACATGTGGACACAGAATTTACAGCTGTAGCCTTTATTTTATCTTCATTAATTTTATATATCAAAAAATTGCAACTGCTTCAAATGTTCTACAACAGTTAGAAGTCCTTTTCTCATTTTATCAGGTACAAAATACTACTGTCTGCAAATAAAGGCTACTTTTCTTTATTACCATACCAATTATATCCTTCAGTTACTAGACCTTATTTTCTTTGCCAGTTGCTCTAAATATAAAGCAAATACAAGGGAGGAAGATGATACCCCTGCTAAGTTCCTCTCTTTAGACACAATTTGTCTGAAAGAAACCCTCCCACTGTAATTTTTGCCTCTGTCCCTCACATATCCTCCTAATTAACCTTAGTTTTGAAGCTAAATGAAGCTGGGTCTGATGGGTCATTACTGTCTTTAGGTATTACAGCCACCGCAGCTTTCTTCCAGGATGCTGGTACTTCCCCTCTTTTAAAATACTGGTAAACAATACCTTACAGATCTTTATAACTTTCTTCGCTCCAATCTTCCAAATTTCCACAGGAATACCATTGATTTCTGGAGGCTTTCCTGCAGATTGATTGTATATCATTATTTTTATATTTTCTTGGCCTATCTTAAGTGTTAATTATTGACCTTATCTATCACTAACAGTGCCATACTTAAGTATTCCATAAATATCTCCATTTGTGCTCTTTCTTGATTTCCACATTTTCTCTGCTTTATAGAAATGTTCATAAATATTCCAAAATGTCTCTAATACCTCTACAGGATCTCTGGTTAATTTTCTTGTTATAGGCTCCTAAGTTTGGAAACAACCCTTTCCAACTATTGTTGCTTAAGTCATTGTGCTAAACATCTATCTGCTCTTGAGTTATTATCAAAAACATTTGCTTAACAGCAGTCTTTCTAAACTTGTGCATATTATCCAGATACTCCATTATTTTCTCTCTACCACTCTGTAATTGCGTCTCCTCTTATTATGTGAGATCCCCCTTACTCTGCAATACTTTAACCTTTCTCAGGCCTCTTAATAATTCCTATTACTTTTTAACCATATTTCTTTTTCTTTTATTTTGATCCTGTTCTTAAACTCCACTTTCATTTTATCCCATTCAATAGCTATGACGTCTGAAGAAATTTCTGTCTTCCCTAATACTTCTTGAATATTTTCCACTACCCAGTGCTTAAGTTCCTCTCAGAGCATTTAACCATTTTGATAGAGGTGGGAAAATTATTTTTATTAAAGAAGAAAAGGGGACAAAAAAGATGGCATGAAGTATTTTGAATAATGAATTGTTTGAGGTAGAAAGAGATCAATTATTTGAAGACCTTATAATGATGAGAGACGTTTTATACGTTTTGAGCAGAATGGTGGCTAGTGTTATAAAATTTTAAGAAAAAGTATATGTGGGAGTGGGGACAGAAGAAAGAATGAGTCAGATAAAATACAGACAGTATGAATGCATTAATGAAGAAGAATGACACATTATTTTGGAAAAAAGGATAATTTTATGAAAAGCTAAACAAAGAATTTTATTACAATAGGCAGAAGTATTACTTAAAGAAGAAGGGAAGAAGTATTTCCCTTTTTTAACAAAATGGGGAAGAAACAATAATTGAATTAAAATACTGGTGGATGATAATATATGCAAATAAAAATCATCAACATAGTAGTTAGGTAACTTACTTTCATATTTGTTAAGGAGGTTTGGAGGAGAGTGAAAAATAAAACACATTGAAGATAAAGTGTTACAAGAAAAGAAAAAAGTGTCACCACACAGGAAGTAAAAGAAATGTTAAAATGAATTAATTTTTGTTCATTTCCAAGAATACATGTAATTGGATATGGTATGTTTAAAACTTTGAAGGAAGAGAAGAAAAAGGTGTTCTTATATGTATTGAATGGATGGATGGAGAAAGGTTTACAAAATATGGTAGAATAATACTGGTTTGGAAAAAGACAAGCAAAATATTAAAAACTGGAATCTGATAACAATGGATAATAAAGATTATAAGATACCTATGAAAGTAATTCAATAAGATTTGAGAAGATATTGCAAAGATATATTTTTGATGGACTATAGTGCTATATGGCATTAAAAGGAAATAATGTCAGCAGATGTTATGGGTTGTTAAAGAAATAGTGGATGGTGTATTAAATGAAAAGTGATGCAAATATGGTAGTGGGTAATACAACAAAAGCTTTTGGTAATGTAGAACATGGACAGTTATAGGAGATTTTAAGGCCACAATGTCTTAAAGGAAGTATTAATTATGGCTAGCATTGTGGTGTAGAGGGATAAATCCCTAACTACAGCCCAGTCTACCTGGGTTTGCTTAGTATCTCAGGTGTCTGAGGTACTGGCAGGAAAAGATGGGTGGGCCCATCCTAGGAGTGAAAGAGGGGAACAGCCCTCAGACAATAGTCAGTGAAAGCAGAAGAGGGGGCAGAGGAAAAGTGGGTAGAGCACATACAAAATGTCCTCAAACAGAGTGTTGATGGCTGAGACCCCCAGGATACCCTTAGGTTCCTCAACCAGCCCCAGGTGGATGCACAGTAAGTTTTGGGGGGTTAGATGCAGTGGTAGATCAAGCATGGATATGGGCACTGCACAGTAGTGCCATCAGGATGATCTGAAGAGTAACAAAAAATTAAATAAAAAGTAAAAATATAAAAAGGAAGTATTAATTATGGGCTATAGTAAAATTCTGTTAAGAATTTTGTTGAATGGTGATTTAAGTCAAGGGACAGAGGTTAGAAGAGGAGTCAAAAGAATGTTCTATGAGTGGGCTTCTCTTTGTAATTGTTAAAAATAGTATTTCTCTGCAGGTGAAAATGAGATATCTTCTTCTTCTTCATTTGGCTTTTCCCGGTTAGGGGTCGCCACAGTAGATCACCTGTCCATTCATGATTGGCAGTGGAGTTTTATGGTGTCGAGTTGTCAGCCCGGTGCCCAGCCTTCCACAGAAGGCGCACACACACACACACACACACACACACACACACACACACACACACACACACACACACACACACACACTCTAACGCCTAGGACCAATTTAGAGTATCCAATCCACCTACAGCTTAAAGATTAAAAATATTTTTAAGCATAGGATTGAAATCTCTCTTATGATTTCTTTTGCAGATGATTTAGTTTTTGCCACAAAAAATATGTATAAAGGAACTTTCAGAGGAAGTAGGAAGGTTATTAATGTGGTGGGTTTGCATTTCAGTAAGGAAAAGAGTAAAGATATACGAGTGTAGTCAAGATAAGGGACAGTCATTTTCCTTTGATAGAAATTCTGGTCTTAGATATAAATTTTTGGTAAGGAGACAGTCTTGAAAGTGCAGTGGGAGAAGGTTTAAGTAAAAAGCTAAGATAAGTAAAGATATGTCTTGTTTATAGAAAGAATTTAGGTTGTCATTTAGCAAAAAAGTGTATGTTATTAGTCAGTTACATTAGGGATGTTAGGGGACTTGGATGCAGTATTTATTTTCCCTCCAAAAAAGTGAAAGAATAAATGCAAGTGATGTTTTCCTGTCATATGGAATTCTATTTTACCAATGGTTAATGGGGAGATTTTTTAAGTAAATAAAGAATAGGAGGTTTGGGGCTAATTAACCCAGTTGTGCATTTTTTCCATTACATTTTTTGGGTATTAAGAAGATTATTTGAGGCTCCTTTTAAATTGTGTGTAAAACTATATGGGAAAAAGGGGCTGTGGCTGGATGGATTGATGGAGGGATGTGAGTAGCAGTATATAGTTTTATTATGGAAGCTAAGTATGAGAAAGGGATGTGAAGAAAGAAAAAGAAAGAAAGAAAGAAAGAAAGAAAGAAAGAAAGAAAGAAAGAAAGAAAGAAAGAAAGGAATAGTAGGATAAAATAACTTCAGGAAGCACACACATACCTTTGGTACAAAAGACTGTGGGTTCTATTTCTCTACCATGCAGTTCAGTGCTGTCCTTCAAATGATACATGAAATATTTTCAAAAAGACTAGGGGCCTGATTCCAAAAGACTTGCTCTCAGTGTATGTGACCACTTACACTGGCAGCATGCTGATAACAGGTGTTTTCGAATCTGGCCAAAGTAGCAAATCCTGTTTATGGATAGGCCTTACACTGAAGTAATTCACTTACACTGAGAGCAGGTATTTTGCAATCAAGGCAGACTTATACTGAGAGCAACTCTTTTGGAATCTAGCCCTAGACTTGCTTTGTTTATATCTTTATATTAGTTATCCATTCATAACATATATTTTGTCATTTCTTTCTATTTTTTCTAAATCATAACATATAATGGACACAGAAAAGAAAACCATTATTTCCATTTTCATCATTTCAAGAAAAAAAACAAAAAAAATTACTTTTATAAACGAACATCAACTGTTTTAAGATATCTTTATCTTTCCCCTTCCTTTCTCCCACTTTTTATTTCACCTAGCACATCTTGATCATCTCTGTTTTTCTCATACAATAATCAGTCACATCTTCTTTTCCATAATCTCCAGATTACTAAAAACAGTATTTTGTCCCATTTCTAAATTTTGCATTTTTGCTTTTCTCATATTTCCATATAATATCATATCCATTGGTATATTATTAAATCTTTCCCATTTATATTCCTTTTTTAAAACATTTTCCAAAACTATTCATTTTTCTACATTCTAGAAAACAATGTTTTTTTTTGTTTCTTCTTCATTGCACTCATTACATTTTCTTTCTTCCAGTACCTTATATTTCATGTTATTTTAATTGGTTGCTTATAGGTTCATAGGAGATTACTAGGCTAACAGCTTAAGGGCCCTTACACGCCTAGCCAATATAACTCGATTGTACTCAATATATGGCCCAAAGGGGCAGGAAGATGGCATAGATTTGTGCCTGTGCATTGAGAATCTTGCAGATTGCCCCTGTCCATAAGAGATATAAGCACTACCCATGGTGTGAATTTGTGAGTAGTCAAGTCAAGCATAGGTTACAGAGATAAAAAAAGCTTTGTTCTTTGTACAGGTTTGCTTAAGCCTTTATTTGTAGTGTGATAATTTTTGGAGTTGAATACATTTCAGTTTAGTTATGAGTGTTGTGATCATCCTTGGAGTTATATTTATTTTACTTTCAGTTTGGGAATTGGTTTTCCATTCCTTCTCTGCTTTGATGTATCTAGTTTTGTTTTTGAATTTTCAGTTCCTTATCCTTTGATCCAAATTGTGTTTGAAGAGGGCCGGGGAAGGTCTCTGCTTAATGTGAGTAGGAAGCCTGCTCCAAAGAAGAGGTAATCCCAGAAACACACATTTGTCTGTACAACATGTTTTATTTGAGTTGCAAACTAAGTTTAGATTCCTATATCAGGTGACTCTCGTGCAATTTCACTTGCAGATGTGTAAAAGCTCCATCAAGGCTGGATTTGTGAGTGCCTTGTAGGTCAGGCATAGGTCACCCCTTAATAGTCGTTAGGAGACAGAGTAAAGGGATAGGGCTTTTAGTCTACCCACATAGATCATATTGTTTACACTCTGTATTTTCTTTGTGAGGAACCTGAGGTCATTACAGCTGCCATAAGGACCTAGTCATGTAAATGCCAAATGGCATATTGTACTTGATTATTGGTCTAATGATGGCTGAGTGTAGCAGGACTGTAATTTCCTTAGATCTGGATTATATACTTTTACTCATAAGTAGTGCCACATAAAAGCGTAGAAGAATGAAGTTCAAAGTTCAGGCTACTATCTATCTGTGTACCTATATCTCTCAGCTCTGAGTCTACTCTAAGGGGCATGCTATCAATGTTGTAATTTGCAGGGGTACTTGCATTCCCAAAGGGTATAAAATGCATTTTTTGCATTTAGTTTTAGGCCATGGTTCTTATCCAGCGACATTCTCTACAGAAAATCCACTGCTTCATAAAAAATTCTCAAACGTTTCCATCTATTTTTATTGCATTTTTGCATATTTTAATTCATTCCAAAAATATACCATATACTGTTGCTTAAAACCAAAAAGCAAAACGGTCACACAACTGAAAACTGGTTGCAGGAAGGAAGGCACCAAATACAAAACATAAGAACAAGCAGTTTAATCCAAAATGAAGTGCTTTTCGTCACAGTAAATGCTGTGACTTCTTCAGATAAAAACAACATTGAGAGCATGCCCTTAAGTAGTCAGTGAGCAGTAGTTAATTAGTTAGGTAATTAACCAATATTAGTTAATCAGTTCATTTCATTCTTCCTGACAACAAATTGAAAACTAGTACTCATAGAAATGCAGTTTCTGAAGAAAAAGTGTCACAAACACATTTAGACACACTTTTTAATTATTAGTAATATCGAGTAAGGCTTTTTAATTTCAGAATATATACAATAGAACATCTTTCATTTAGACCTGGATACTGCCCTGCATTGGTGTTCAACTGCCATATTAATTCTAAACGTTCTAACTCCAGTGAAACTGGATCCCCCATGTTATTGGGTACAATTTGGTCTATTGCCCTGAACAAAATCCTGTGATCCATGTATTCGCGAATATGTTTAGCTAGATCACTGTCTTCGCTCAATTTGCCAATGTGGTATAGATGTTCCTATATTCTTTCCTGTAGTTTCCTATCTGTTTTCCCTATACAGAATGCGGGACACATTTGGCATTGGGCTAGGTATATGACCCCTTTAGACTGGCAATTTAATCTAAATCTAGTAGTGTATTGAGTGCCCTTGATCTTAAATGTCAGACCCACATCCATATGTTTACAGTACTTACACATTCATGAGGGGTCCAGTTTCACTGGAGTTAGAACATTTAGAATTAATATGGCAGCTGAACACCAGTGCAGGGCAGTATCCAGGTCTAAATGAAAAATGTTCTACTGTATATATTCTGAAATTAAAAAGCCTTACTAGATAGGGTTTTACATACAGAATTTATATAAAGTATGTATCAATTGTACATAAGATCTTAAAAATCAACAATAGTAGGAACGAACATGGGTTTACCATGTCATTTTAGTATTTTAGATATCTGGTACTTATAAAGTACAAAAACCTTTGTAGGTATTTTATGGTATATAAGAACATTTAGTATTGTTTCTTCTGTAGGGTTAGGGTTTGAGTTTTGCATGTGGGTGTGTCTAAATGTTTGTGACACTTTTGTAGTCTTTAGAAACTGCAGTTTCTATGAGTACTAGTTTTCAATTTGTTGTCAAGAAGAATGAAATGAACTGATTAACTAATATTGGTTAATTACCTAAATAATTAACTACTGCTCACTGACTAAGAGCATGCTTTCAATGTTGTTTTTATCTGAAGAAGTCAAAGTATTTACTGTGATGAAAAGCGCTTCATTTTGGATTAAACTGCTTGTTCTTACGTTTTGTGTTTGGTGCCTTCCTTCCTGCAACCAGTTTTCAGTTTTGTGTTCTTTCATCGGCTTGTGTCTTTTAAAAAGGTCACACAGATAACCAATTAGTAAAAACTACAAGAAAAACCTAGCCAAGCATAGAGTGTTCACTGTGTGATACCTTAAACCTCCTGTAATAGAGGACTTTGGGATATATGCAAATGACCTCTTACAGACATCAAGTGTTTCAGCTATATGGCTTCTGAATGTCCATGACTTTTTACTTTCTTTTTGAGTCTTTGTAGATACATTCAGACCAATAAAGCCAAATTTTCCATAATATTAAAAACAAAAACAGGGCAAGATTTGGCAGCTAGCAGGTAACACAGTACTCCAACCAAGGTAAAAATCCAAAGGTTCGAGAGTATTTAAAACATCAAAAAACATAAGTTTATGGAACGCTTTCAGCCCTGACAGTTCTGGGACTTCAGAATAAATTATCACAAACTGAAACAAGATTTAAATAGGTTAATCAATTAAACAATTTAAATGCTGTTCAATAACAAGTTTATAACAAAATTAAAAAACAAAAATATGTTACACCAAAAGAACACTTTGTATTGCCATGTTTGAGCTCTAACCTTTAGAACAGATAAAGTTGAAATATTTTAGTATAATAAATCTTGCCTTCCTTTTCCTTTTTTCCAAAAATTGTAGGTTTCATCAATGTGTCCATACATTTATGTAATCTCTTCCCTATTATTCTCCTAAATATTTAGTAATCTATAATATTTCGTACTATTGGTCTCCAATTCTTAACATCCTCTTCCTTTCATTTCTTCCATATAAATTTCATGGCTCCTATACAAATTACATTTTCATTTATCCCCTTTTTCTAACTATTCATTTAAAACCTTTACAACACATAACTTCTGCCAAATTTTTATATTATAGTGCATGTGATACTCAATTCCATCAAGGCCTGTTGCCATTTCTTTATCCAAATCTTTTAAAACTTCATCATTTTCTTCTATACTTATACTTTTTCCATAATGTTTGTGGACTAAAAGCTTGGGATGTCTGAGGATACGTGGATTGAGTCAACCCATGGGATGGGTCTACAGGAGTAGGGAGTGGCCAATGTGTAATGATGTGGATACACCGTGTATCCAACTGGAGAATGGATGACTGCTGTGTTAGTGTAGTGTTGGGGTGGGTGTTTGGGGAACTAGGAGTCATGGGTATATGGGTATATATGCAAATGAAACAGCACAGCAATAGTGTAGTGGTTAGAGCATCCGCCTAACGAACAGACATTCCCATTCTGGATCCCACTGCAGCACATACCATTTTCCACTGGTAATCTGTATATGAACATATTTCGACATCTGTCTGCTGTATAACCTGCATAATAACAATTAAAAGTGAACTGGAGCGAAATGTCAGTGTCATAATGAATAAGGCAGTAGTAAGCAGGTTTAAGCATAAATAAGCACCAGTAAGAGTGTTTAAGTGCGTTTGCACAGGGGTATGCATTGCCCTACAGATATATATATATATATATATATATATATATATATATATAT
Source organism: Protopterus annectens (assembly GCF_019279795.1). Lineage (NCBI taxonomy): Eukaryota > Metazoa > Chordata > Ceratodontiformes > Protopteridae > Protopterus > Protopterus annectens. The sequence goes on from NC_056734.1 coordinate 720,727,388, forward strand.
ATATATATATATATATATATATATATATATATATATATATATATATATATGTGTGTGTGTGTGTGTGTGTGTGTGTGCATAGATATACACAGATATACAGCTATGATAGGAAACAGCACACAAGAATGACATATCTTCACAGGCTATGCCAATGGAAGTGAGGGGCCCAAGCAAGAAACATGTAACATGTAGCATGACTCCCCCCCCCAGCTGGACAGAGGATACATACACACAAACCCGCAAACAATGTACATAGTCCACTGCTCCCCAGACTACAGGCAGGATAAAACCGGGGGGGGGGGCAGAATGCACCCGTGAAATCTAATCTTGGAACAGACAGGAGCATCCCTTGCGGGACACCCCAAAAATTGACATATAACCAAAGGAAGTCGATATGACGACCATCCTGGCTGGGGTGTATACATACCCAGAACACAAGGGTGAGAAAGCCTGATGACTCATGGGTAGAGATAACGTACAACATGGGTCCCATGAAGTGGAGAGTGGGTGGCGTGTAGTGATGTGTTCAGATCCGACCTGCACCCAGAGTAAGGATGGGTGCAGTAGAGGAGGTGCAGGTGGAGGAACTATGGGTAGCTTGTTATGGGTCTAGGTGTGCAGGTGTTGGCTGATGTGGGCCTATACGGACAGCCCCAGGGATGTGAGCAAAAGTGTTCACTGGGCAGAGGCGTCGTCCAGTGAGCAGCCACACTCACTACGAGCCCCACTGCAGCAAAGTCTAATCTACATGGCAGAGAACGGAATAACCAAATGTAGATGTATATGTGTAGAGGAATGTGTGTGCACATCTACCCATAGTGACATGGAGATATACCTCTCCCTCTCCGTAGTACAAATGTATACATACAGAGACAGAATACTTATACATACCCACATAGAGCTATATACATATGCAGACACCCATACACCATATGCTATTAGATATACATAGACAGCAATATATAAATATATACATGTATGCATTCATATACAGATATATCTGTATACAATAATGTAGATATATATACATATATATATATATATATATATATATATATGTGTGTGTGTGTGTGTGTGTGTGTGTGTGTAAATATACACATGTAAATAGCTAGGATTTCATACAGCAGTTACAAATTACATATGTTCACAGGCAATGTAAATGGGGGTGTGGGGTCCAATCAACAAACGTATAACACGTAGCATCAACCACCCCCACCTAGACAGGTGAAACATACAAACATATGATACAAGTAAACATACCACTGCTTCCCAGACCACAGGCAGGATACTACCAGTGGGAGAGACCTGCCAGGTCTAATCTTGAAACAAAGACATCAATGTCCCTTGTGGGATACCCAAAAATTACTGATCATCGGAGTCAGTCATTGTAATGATTCATCAAACCAGGCTGTAGACGTACACAGACCAGTTGTGTAAGCCTGATAACTCATGGGTCGACACAACAGATGACATGGTTCCTGACACATGGAGAATGGGCAGTGTGTAGTTGTGTGGTTAGACCCTACCCGCACCCACAGTAAGGATGAGTGCTGTATATGGGTATGCAATTATGGGCCTAGGCGTGCAGGTGTTGGCTGGCGCAGATGTATTAGGACCGCCAAGGGGATGTAAGTAATATTCCGAAATGGACAGAGCTTACGTCCATACCTCTCAACCCTTAAGAGCAAAACCACTGGACAGAACATAAACCGTTGGGGGAACAAATAGGGACAGAAAGCATATATTCCACTTACAACCTTAGAAAGCTGATAGAATAATATGTATTCATTAGCATGACTCGGCTGAAGGATGCAGGATCCTAAACCCAATTACTTGTCTGTATTTAATGGTGTCAGTTCCCAGGTATTTGCCAGACAGGTGCAGATTGTAAGAGGAACACACCAATAGTGTGAAGCAAACTCTGGACAGGCCACGGATTCTGTACAGTCGACTGGCATGCTTATGCCTAACGGGCAGCCATTCCCGATAGGGGTCCCACCGCAGCACAGTCCAGTTTAAATGGCTAAGTACGGTATGACCATATGTGTCATTGCATAACCCACTATACAACATCTATGAACACATGGTTGAAACACCCCACTGTAGGCATGTAAGCCAATGTAATAGGCATCACAAGGTATTATTGTAGTCCTCACCCCACCCAGGGGTGTGAGTGTCAGATGCAAACACCAAATGCAGTGCATTTGCAAGTGCGGGAGCAAGCGGGTGTAAGCCTGTTTGGCCACCGGTATGTGAGTATCACACTGGTAAAGCATTGCAGAGGCTGAGTGTAAGAAACTATAACCGGAGGTTAGCATTGCTTAGCTCTGCGCAAACCTGTGCACACCTGCTCACAACTGCTTTAAAGTGCCTTAATCACTCTGTACCCAACAGCTCGTGTTCTGGCCAGTAGCAAAATGAACAGCCTCTGCTAGGCTAGAACTCAGAACCTTGTACATCACAGTTACAGTAATTAACTACTATGCCATGTTAGCAATACATATAAAGGAGGTATCAGCAAACTAATCCTCACCACAGGGAAATCAAATCATACATGTGAACTGAATCTATGTACAGTGTAATGTTCTATAACCTGCCACAGACCATATATATGTGAATTGGAGTTCTACAGTAAACATAGAGTAGAGGTGTCACTGTAATAAAGTTATGAAGTCCCCAGGACCCCATACAGTGTATGTACACATGAATGACAGATACCAGACACATATATAACCTGTAATGCATAAGACATAGCTTAACCTTTTCGAAACAGGCCAATTATGGAAAAGTGCAGGAATCCAGCCCTACTTAAACTGAAGAGGCAGGAATATGACTCATAATTGGTTGTAGCATCCCCCTGTAGGCAGAATGGCTGGAGTGGGAGAAGGCACTCACTTTAGAGCACAGTGCTGGGGCATCCAGGAGTCCAAATGCATGGTATGGCTCCTGGTAAAGCACCATGACAGGAGACTACTGCAAGGCCAGTACCAGGGCTCGCAGTACGAAACAGAGGCCTGGGATAGTCTCACCCGTGACCTCACTAGTGCCACAAGTATCCCCCAGACTGGTGAGCAGGTCAGGCACCACCATGCAGACCTGAAGTGGCAGAGGGGGGATGTCCTGGAACAGTGGATCCAGGAAGCAAGGCAGATGCAGAATGCCCCAGAACTGAATAAGTACTCCTTCCACTACGTAGGTAATAATTGCCTAGCTTGTGTATACTATGGATAGGTATGGCTAAATATCACTGCACTTCTCTGACAGCTGCAGATGAGCGTGCTGTAAACCAGCAAGCCTATGATGCTAGGCTGCAAAGGATGCATCATGAGCCAGGTTAGTAAATAGCCTGCATGTACGGTCATAACAATAAATGTAAGAGCCTCAAAAAGTGTTGTACCAGTATACAGATTTATGTAATATGCTGCACATAAAGGTGTAACCCCTGCATTGCTTCTGTTTACTCTGCAGTCATATGTTGTACTGTTGCAGTTATTAAATAGTAATGTTGTAGTAAGCAGTGTTACCCACACTGTGGTATGCAGATAAAATGTGTATGAAGTGCTGTATAACAGTGTTGGAAGTGCAAACAGGTCAGTCATATTAGACTAAATACATTGCAAAGCCTCACAACAATTGCCTGATAGCATAGTGTACAGTGATCTTAACTGTAATGCTTTTGTCACACACAGCAGGGCTTTGGATCCCAGGAACGCCAGTGAATTGTATACATAATCATTCCACACAACTGCACACAGTTTGTTAGAATGTTCAGAGAGATAGCTGTATGCATATATACACTTAACAACTGTACAGATTATGCTAGAATGCTCAGATAGAAAGTGGTATGCATATTCATACCCCTCAACTGTTCCAATCTGCCCAATATGTCCTAATAAATGGCCCACATCACCTGCCTTTTGCCCTGTTCCCCTGTCAAATTAGTTTGATGATCCAAGAAATGTCGGCAGCTGTAAATGACATACAACTGATAGACTTGTACATAGTCAGAGAATGTACATGCAAACATACCTGTCATCCCAGCATCTCACCCAAAGTGTATGACAGCAGTCAGCAGTCTCAAAACATGTTGCATTACACCTGCATCTTGTCAAGACTGTACGTAAGACACAGGTCCCATACATACTAATCTACAAACATACTATTGTACAATAGAACGCCATTGGGTAGTGTAATAATACATGTAAGGTACAGACCACTGCAGTGACTATGAATGTTGTGTAAACTACAAGGATTTATTAGTTGTTAATTGAACTCTCTCTCTCTCTCTCATCCCTAAAATATGTGCAAAAATAACCGATTTACACAACTCATCTGGTATGTCTACACTCCTAACCTTTGTTGGGAAATATGTCCTATTGGTTTATAAATATTCACATCTGTTTCTATGCATGTGCCATGTTAAAGTACTCCCATATTTGTGCCCTGTTGCCATCAATGAAACCTGCATGTTGTTGTAATGGCCACTGTTTACCCATATATGCATGTGCTCTGCCTGCTCTGCAACTATTTTATATCTGGTGCCCCGGGTAATGGGAATACCTATGCATGCTGTTATAACAAATTGTGAATGCTGTTGACTATTACAAACCCATATCTGCCTTAAACATGCTACAACATAGCTTGTATGAGAAGGCCAGTCCCAGTGGACCCACCTGTCCCACCTCAACTGGCCATGGCACCGGGCACCTGCACATCTGGGACCCAGACTGAGACCTCCTCATCCGTTGGCCCTGCACCACCTTTGGGTGGAATCACCGCAGGTGATGGGGCTCGGCCCCCCCGGGAGTGGGAGTAGACAGGAACCTGTCACCCATGGTATGGTCTGGGCTGTGGTGCGTAGGGAGCTCAACAGGTAGATTTGAGACCACCTATGCCAGCTTGAGGGCCGAGTGGCACAACTAGAGGGTGAGCCTGCCCCTCCTACACAGCCCCCAGCACAGCCACCTTCTGGGCTGTGAAGATGCAGTGGTGACTGCCCATGGGTGGGGACCTCAGTCCCACTGTATCCATTTGTGGGCTCATGGGCTTGTGACTTCCAAACACCCCTCCCCATCCAAGGTGTTCTCCCCCACATGTGTCATATACCGCCCCTGTATGCATCTTGTTTGTTTTGTCTGTCATCCTATACATCCTATCCTCCCTGATCATACGTACTCTCCTTCCCCAACATCCCACTCTCACCTAAAAGTAAAAGAAAATAAGGGCAATCTGTTCCTGCAAAAAAATCATGCCCCATACATAGCTGTCCATTTTGCACACATGTCCACTGGACACATGTAAACGTTTCTAATTGGCATCACAACATACTATTGTTGTCCTAACCCCTCTCACAGGGTTGTGAGTGTCCAAATGTACCACCGAACTTATTGCATATGTACAGCCATTGTTGTAGAAGAAATGGACAGCTATGTACCTTCTCTACACCCTTCTTGCACATCCCTAGCTACCTTGCCTACTGTCTTTCTCTCTTTGTGCCCCTTTTTCACCACTTTCCTATCACCTTTTTTTATTTTCTTTTAAAGAAATTAGCACGAGGGTAAGCAGGAGTAAGCACTTTTAAGCAGCAGTGAGTGGGTTACAGCCTGTTTGTGTGGGGGTAAGCACTGCCTGCACAGGTGAAGCAATCAAGAAGGTTACTGAGTGTAAGGAACTGTAACCAAAAGTAACCACTGCTTACCATTACGCAAACCCATGCACACCCGCTCACAACTGATTAATAGTGCCTTAATCACACCGTATCCAACGGCCCTTGTTCTGCCCAGCAATAAAATAAACAACCTCTGCAAGGCTCAAAACCAGGACCCTGCACACCACAGCCAATGTGATTTACCACTAAGCAATGGCAGATATACAGACATTGGATGTTATCACAAACATAGCATCCAGCACAGTCAGTCAACAGTATAGGAAATGTATACCATTATGTAGATGTATGTGTGTGTGTTTATGTCCAGATATATATACATACATAGATATAGATATATATATAGATATATCAAGAACATACCATGTGACAACAAAGCAGTAAAAAAGAATGAAAAGGGAAACTCCAGCAACTCCTGTATTATGTAGTGGTGTTGTCCTATGTAATATCAAGACTCCCTCAGACAGACATGTGCCATTAATACACCCAAACATTAAATACATTACTTTGAGCATTTCATTTACAGTAACAAAACAGGTCCTGTCCAGTCATTATGTGAGAACAGTACTCTTGCAAGGTGCTGTGTGCAACATCATCATCATTAAAAAGTTAAATGGGGTAACCATAGAGGGACCGGTAGTGTCATGTGTACAATGGGGTCGTCTGCATCACGTGTACCTGGAACCTTTAGGAGTCATGTGCATACCAGGATCACGTGCATGAGAGAGGGTTGAGGACAACAGTAGTATGTTGTGATGCAAGTCACAAAGGTTACATGTGTCCAGTGGACACGTGTGTGAAATGGACAGCTATGTATGGGGCAAAAGTTGTTCTGGGAACAGATTGGCCTTTTGTTTCCATTTTCATAAGGTGAGAGTGGGAGTGGGATGTTGGGGAAGGAGAGTAGGTATGATCATGGAGGATAGGTTGGGTAGGATGACAGACAAGACAGCATACAGGGGCGGTATATGACACATGTGGGGGGGATACACCTTGGAACTGGAGGGGTGTTTGGCAGACACAAGCGCATGAGCCCCCAGATGGAAACAGTGGGATGCAGATCCCCACCCATGGGCAGCCACCACTTCACTGTCACAGCCACAAATTTGGCTGTGCTGGGGGCTGTCTAGGAGGGGTAGACTCACCCTCTAAATGTGACACTCTGTCCTCTAGCTGGTGTAGCTAGCCTCAAAACCCCTTATTGAGCCCCTTACACACCACAGCCTGGACTGTACGATGGCTGACGAGTTCCTGTCTGGACCTGCTCCCAGGGGGGGCAGGCCCCAACCTCAGTGGCAGTTCCAACAGAAGGTGATGCAGAGCCAACAGAGGTGGAGGTCCAAGGCTGGGCCCCAGACATGCTGGTGCCTGGTGCCATGGCCAGCTGAAGTGGGACAGGTGGTTCCACCGGGACCTCCAATCCCATACAACCTATGGTGTTGCAGTTTTAACACAGATAAGGCTTAGTAATAGTCAACAGCAGTCAGGATTGCTTATAACAGCATGTGTAAATATTACCATCAACCCAAGACAACAGATGCCATACATTTACAGAGGGAACCCAACACATGCATATATACTGCATGACATCTGTCCAAAGCATAGATAACTTGTGACTGCAGCTATGAACAGTGGCCCACTATTGGCATGTCACTGTGATAACCTCAGACAGTGACTGTCATACCATTGTTTCATGTGACGTATGTCCAATCAAGGATGTGATGGCAGTAACTCTCATCACTGTCACCATGTACTGACTGCAATCCTCACACTATGCTTCTGCAGTTCACAGATGTGTGTTCTGTGAGTAACACAAGAAACAAATGGATCCACACAATGACCAGTCCACAGATGACCCTACAGATGGGGGTTTCCTCACAACCAGAGTACTGTCTTGTCAGTTATTAAAACATGCAGACTAGCCATTACCACAAACAACTTGTTAAATCGGCAGTAGTCTGAATGAAGCATAGCTACACTTACATGCTGTGGTCATGTCTGGCACATCACCCTCCTGTCTTTAGGCTATTTTCCACTGTGTATGTCATTTCTGGAATATCCAGATTTCATCTGTGATGCTGTTTACCAAACACCAGATCCAGGTTCCACTCACAGCGACTGTCATGGACAAACACCAACATGATGCTCCGAGGTATTGTACTGTTTTTCCATGCAATTGGCTATGGGAATGTCACCACAGCTGTTCCACATGCAGTCAGCTAGAGGAGGACTGCAATAGGTGCAGAGGCCATCACCTGATCATGACCATCACTTACAAAACACAAGCTGCTGCTGAGCAGGTGTACATCTCCACATCCACCAGACAGTGTGTGTGAGGGACAGACAGAGGCAAAGTACATCAGAGAAGGGCTGGGAGACTAAAACCTAAGCATTGTCTGTCACACACCTACCAGTACAGGGGTTCAAACCCCTGACTGATTAGCCATTACTATTAAAAGTGCATGCAGTTACTCCATGTGCCACGTGTTGGTGTGCTGTAAGAACATATATGTGTGCTGGTGAGCAACATCTGCAACAGAGATATAGTAGAGATACATTAGGTGTAGCACACATGACTGTCCACATGAACAGATGTCATTGTCAACACAACCACACTCTCTAAGGGATTTAGACACATTGGCACACTTTGGCAGGCTCACAAATACACTTCCTAACTACTTAGTTTGCCACACTACAGTAATGCACAGGTATGACATGCACCACAGTGGCTATCCTTTGATTCTATTGGCTAGGGCATGTGAACGTGTCTGACATCAGTCGGTATGCCAATGGGAGATATACTGGGTGTGACTGTGGTTGGGAACATCATACCCCACACGCAGACACAAGGTGCCAGTACTGACATGCATTTGTGCATTGCTTCATGGGTGTGTAGGGGTTGGCTGTGCAAGATGGCTGTACAAGGCTGAGTGAGGGGAAATCCTTGGCATCAGGCCACCTGACAATGGTCTGCAGTGTGGTTCAGGGGTTTAGTGTCTGCAATGTCCCACACAGATGGGTATTGTATTAACTGTCCTGTCATCCTGGTTACCATTGTGTGTGGCCATGGCTTTGCAATGCATGCCATGTCTGTGTTTGATAGTCATTGACATGGACATTGCCTGGGATGTGCACGTTCCACATTTCCACATTAATGTACAGTGACATGTTTAAATGTACCTGGTTTGCCTGGCACATGTTGTGTACACAGACTGTTATCATCAGATGTGCCAATCCTGGCCTGGTGAGGCAGGACCTGCTAATAGACAGCAGGTTGACTCTGCACCTGTATTGATAGCATGATACAGGTATTCCCTGGTGTCAGTTGCATCTGTCCATACAGGGCATGTGTGTAAGGCATTGTATGTCCTTTATGGATCACATTTGATGGCACAACATATGCTGCAGGCATCCAGTGGGGAACATAGTGAAGGTGCATTGTCCACAGTTATGTGCCTATTGTACTGGTGGGCAGGGTGCCATGCCCTCTGCAGCCCACTGCATTCACACCATGCCTACTATTTGTTAAGAATGTGCAGGATAATAGCAACATAGCGGGATTTTCTAGGCAAGTATGTTTGTGTATGACACATGGGTTCAGACCGTATTCTGGGTAATAGTAGGGGTGCATACTTTGTTCACCAGGCCTTTTGCCAGATGTAGGGGTATGGCTTGCCAACACAGTCTCTTGGCTGATTGAAATCTGTAATCTGCATGAGGTGGACATTATGACATATAATATGGCCGCAATATAGGAAAACTACAAAACCGCTCCTCAACATGTCCAGTGGTTAGACATTCCTCCACACAGGCTCTGACTGTCAAACACACACACCTGCCACATCTTGGAATAGAACTCCTACTTAATTTGTTTATCACACCGCAGCATTACACAGTTATAGCATGCGCTAAGGAGATGATTGTGCTACCCCATACCCAAAGGTGTATTTCACAAGGAATGACATCAGCAGGGTTACCAAAGTATGACAATTCAAATTTCCTCAAGTGAGTAGCCCAAAATGCATTGCTCACAAAACAGTCAGTGAGACACACACAACCCATCCACAACTGACATGTGTGGGCATAGAACCCATGACCAAGATCTATATCACACTACTGCATGGAGATGTTATAGGATGCACCACAAGGATTACTAGGGAACTTGCTCCACAGAGATGTATTTGACAAGGAATGACATCAGCAGGATCACCAGTGTAGGGCATTGTAAACGCCCTGTGAGTGAGTAGGCTATAATGCATTGCTCCCTACACAGACATTGAAACACACAGAAAACACATAACTGCCATGGCTGTGGATGGAACCCTACCACAGTTCTAAATCACACTCCAGCAGTACGCAGTTACTCAACGCACTACAGAGAGTACTGGGTTACAGAGGTCCAAGAGGTGTATTTCTAGGTGGGTAACATCAGCACCCTTGCCAAATTTGAGTATGTGAATTGAAAGGAGTGTGTATACTCTAAAAAGCATTGTTCCCCTCTCAGGCAATCAGACACACAGTTGGCAAGTTTGGGATTAGAACACCTACCAAACTAGTTTATCACAATACAGCATTACGCAGTTACAGGACACGCTACAGAAATTACTGGGTTACGGCAGTCCCAGAGGTGTATTTCTAGGTGGGTGACATCAGCACCCTTGCCAAAGTTGAGTATGTGAATTGTAAGGAGTGTGCATACTCTAAAAAGCATTGTTCCCTTCTCAGGCAGACAGATACACACAGTTGGCAAGTCTGGGATTAGAGCACCTACCAAACTAGTTTATCACACTACAGCATTATGCAGTTACAGGATGCGCTACAAAAATTACTGGGTTATGGAAGTCACAGAGGTGTATTTCTAGGTGGGTGACATCAGCACCCTTGCCAAAGTTGAGTATGTGAATTGTAAGGAATGTGCATACTCTAAAAAGCATTGTTTCCTTCTCAGGCAGACAGACACACATACACACACAGATGGCAAGTCTGGGATTGGAACACCTACCAGGTTAGTTCATCACACTACAGCATTGCACAGTTACAGGACACGCTACAGAAATTACTGGGTTACAGTAATCCCAGAGGTGTATGTCTAGGTGGGTGACATCAGCAGGATTGCCAAAGAAAGGCAATTCAACTGTACTGTGAGTTGTACATGTCTTTTACCTGTGTGTACCCGCTGCTTACTATCACAAAAGCACATTTACACCCACCTTATTCAGGCCTAAATTACATTATCAACAGCCCTTGCAGGTCTTGAACCCTGAACCATGCACATCAAGGTCACTGGACTTATCTCTAAGCCATCTAGGTTGCATACATGTTTCATGTTTTTTATAATACACATTTTACTACAGGTATTCCACAGTATTGAAAACAAATGGGACAGTCACTTTGTGTACATATGTACAGTACCCTTGAATGTACTGTATTCTGTGAAACAACATAGACAAGTCTACATATGTACAACTGTTATAACTAAATACTAAATAGATATATGCACTTACGGGATGTGTACACACACACACACACACATATATATATATATATATATATATATATATATATATATATATGCATATACACAGACGCAGCTATAGCCATATATATAAACATGTCTGTACATCCTTTGTGACACAGAAGGGTTCCAAAAGAATTGACTTGTACACAAAACAGAGGCAACTCTTGTTTTATAACATTTAAATCTTAATCAGTTCACCAGAGAAGGGATGGTTGTTGAGTATGTGGACTTTGAGGTGGGAAATGAAGGCTAAGAAAATGTACCCTGGGGATTGTGGAGTTTGGATGGTGGATTGATGGGTATGGACATACACTCCGGGGACCACATCTGTGTCACTGCTCAACAGTGGCACTGGAAAATAACATACCCAACAGTAGTCGTTCTTGACTGTCTATTCTTTTCTATTCCTAACTATGTTATAATTTGTAGACTCCACTCACCACAGATGACTACCACGGTGTGCAGCATGTTAAAAGACATAACACATGTGTATGGCTGGCTACAGGGTAGTCACACACACACAAACACACACACTTGCCAGTATTGTGCTTACAAGTCTTGCCTATGTAAAGGTAACTAGTAGAGTGGTATGCAGTTGGGGTATGTGCCACAGAACCCATACAATTACACTTACTCTGATTCTGCTTCTGAGCTGGGTGACATCACAGGACTGGTTACTTGCAGTGGGGAGGTGGGGGAAGGGTGGTTTAGCAGATGACAAGGATAAAGGCCAGTGCAAAAGAATGTTTCTCTTTGGAAAGTGGTAAAACCCACTGTCATAACAGGATGCAGACACAAATACACACACACAACCACAGTCAGCCATTTGCTCACACACACACACACACTCACACACACACAGAGTTGTCAGTGGTGGGATCAGAACTCCTGCCTATCTACAGATCATTATTACAGTACTATGTGGTTACGAGATGCAACACAGAGATTACACATGTCAAGGCAGTCAGAATGTCCTTCTAAGATTGAGGACGTCAACAGGGATACTGACAGTTAAGATGTACATAGCTGTAAACCTGTGTGTTTAAAGTAGGAGTCCATTACAAACTGTATGCACAAACAAGACACATCATCTGCAGGTAAGACATAGGTAGGCCTGAGCGGTATAGTTGTAGCACAACAAGCCCTGAACTGGAGTATGTCCATCTGTGGAATGGACAACTACTATCACTATACAGGGTTACAGTGGTCATGCTCATACACATAGAATCACAGGACCTGTTTGGATGCATTGACTCCAATTACACAAGGTCACAGAGGGCATGCTCATACACTTAGTAGCACAGGGCCGTTTGGGATGCACTATGACTACAACTACACAAGGTTATACTGGGCATGCTCATACACTTAGAAACAAAGGGCTTGTTTAGATGCACTGACTCAAATTACACAGGGTGGCAGTGGGTACACTCATACACTTAGTAGCACAGGGTTGTTTGGGATGCACTCCGATTCTAACCACAGAAGGCCACAGTGTGCATGCTCATACACTTAGATGTACAGAACATGTTGTAATGGACTCCTATTGTAAACACACAGGTTTACAGCTATGTACATCTTAACTGTCAGTATCTATGCACATCATACAGGTTTACTATCAGATACCTGTATGTGGCCCAGAAATGATATATCTGCATCTGTGCTGGGTGATACACATGCATACATGTACATGAAGTACTGACATATATATGTGAAGTATACACAATCACGCATGTGTGGAAGTGACAGACAATAGGTTAAATGGGACACACCGGTGGATGGTAACTACAGCATGTGTCGCACACATTGCTGCCCTGACAGGCATACATTGATATCAGGTTGTGGACAGTGGCATTATACTTGGAACAGTGGCATGTGCAAGCATAATATGTGAGCCCCATTGTCTAATGGTACTGAGGTGCATGTGTCAAGATGACCTCTCCCGGCTGTGTTAGTAGTTGACATTATTAGCAGGACCGCTCCACTAAGCATATCTGGCATTGGTCATCTACACAATGTCTGCTGCTGTCCGTCACCTTAGATGTAGCATTTAATACCAAGCACAATACTGCCACTCACAATGATGCCATGGTACGAGTGGCAACTGCTTGACCAAAACAATGAGCCAATGTCCTGCTGTAATTGTGATGTTGTCCAGTGTCTGTCATTCTGGGATGTCATGACTGAAAGTAGACATACCTTTGTCACAGAGCACATGCATCCATGATTCAAGGGAGTGTGGATAATACCTAGGTCGCATTTACCATATAGTGGCATTCCAAGGCACAAGTCCTAAACACAGAGGTAACACCCTGACACATTGGATGGTTATGCTAACCAGTGCTAGATGTGTGGCTTTCGTAATCCATTTGCTCAATGTAGACCCTACAATGGGGAATACTGACATCTGTGCAGTGAGGAACACCTGGCTGAAGGTTCTGTAGTGTACAATAGCACTACCACCATATAGCTCAGTTCCAGACATGTGGGCTATGACACTGGTATGGACCACTTCAGGTGGTGGTGTCCACATATTCATAAAGGCTGCTCACAAGTAAAGACCACTACTCCGACATAATTCATCACAGATGTGTCAGGTACAGGTGACAGTGGCAAAAGCTGCATTCTATGTAGTATCCTCATATACATCCACCACCATGTCCTCAGACTACCAACACACATCCATACATGTGGTATGAAATAGTGTGGTAGAACACCAGATAAACTTTGAATGGTGGACTATACCTAGCCCTACATCAACTGTGCAAAGTACCCATGTACTGACGCAGTTGCATAATGTGTTATGCAATGCAATAATACCACTGTTTGTAACCAGGTCAGTTGTACACATACATTGGTCCCTCGGATATTTTTTTAGTTATTGAAAAGATTGTTGACAACATGAGAGGTGGGCCAATGGATTTGAAATTAGATGAAAAAAAATTGATTTGGCAATTAAAATTGAATGCCTTGACCCCCCCAGGCTTGAATGATTCTGTGCTATTAGAAGTATTCTGAAATTGAAGGCTTTCACCAGATGAAAAATATGAATGTGTACGTTTTATTTATGTATATATGTATGTTCATACTTGTTTATTCGTATTCTCCTTTTTAAATTTAATTTTGTTTTTTGCATTTATAATTTTTGCATTATTAAGAAACTTAGTGTTCCAGAATTTAAATGTTCGACTGTTTGACATTAAGGTCTGTAACTCTGTATGGGTTTAATGTCATGGAACTGTGACGTTCTGAGCTCTTTAAATGGAGGTTGGGTTTCTAATTGTTGAGTGATGCCATGACTTTTAAATTTATTTAAGCTTTGTAATATATTTCTTGAATTGTCTGATGAAGTTTTCTAATTTAGTAAACAAAAGCGCTAACCTTATTTTTGGACACGGTGTGGTTTATTTGTTTGTCCCACCGATGTTGTCAGCATTAACACAGTTGACTGTTGCTGTACACCAGTAAACAACACCTTCATGGTTGGATATAACCTAGATATACCTGCCCTGGATATGTACATCCCAAGCTCATACAACATAAATGAGAATACCATTGCTGTTGTTGTCCTTTGTACATAGAGGTGGCTTTATTCATTACACACATGCACATGGAAGATAGGTCCATGGCTGCTGAATGCTAACAGTACATATGGTTTGATATCTATGTTGACAGAGGTAATATTCCCTTTCTACTGGTCACCCATGACACCTATCATATCATACAACAACCCATGTGGCATGTATGTTATTAGACATGTCCACCTAATGCAATGCCTACAAACATACCCAAATAACAGAATCATAGGACCTACACACATAGCCTGCATTGACAGTCTCAGGGGAATACAGCTATGCTCTGTATGTTCCTGAGTAGTTACAGTTGATATGTCCATGTCATGTACAGCCATGTGTGCCCACAGCTCCTACATATACCCCATGTCAACAATTGCAAGCCATGCATGCTGTGTGCTGTCTGGACATTAACTTTATTACCAGAATAGCCACAACATGCTGGTGTGAGGTGTTTCCAAGACACAGACCTCACACATGCTTGAATAAGTGTAATGCCTAGCTCAAACAGAGCACATTGCTGGCACTCTTCAAGTAATCATGAGGTGTGTGTGGCAAATATGATGTGTTTGTGGCAAATATGATGTGCTCACTGTTGACCATTACAGTGCCCTGGCTTCACAGTGGAACTGTCAACTAACAGTTTGTGGGATCGTGACATGGAATATTGCTGTGTGTGTGTCTTGCTGATGTGCTGTTGGCATAAATGTACACCTGGCTACTCAGTGAAGGTGGTTGTGTGTCCTACCAGTACATGAATTCAACATCCATTATGGTGTAATGCTCAGCTAGGTTTCACACATGGTGTGGGGAAGGTGTGGAATGTATCCCCTTGACCTGCTAGTTCACTTACTGATGGAGACTGCATATGTGTACATGTACTGATGTGTGTTTAGATTCCATGTGTGTGCAGTGTCTGATGTTTGAAGGTGACTGCTGTCTTAGTACATCATGCAGTTGCAATGCAGCCTCAACATTGCCAACTGTATATGGTGATATGCTTAAAGTACAGTAAGCTGTACTTTAGGTATGGACAGATGTTTGGACATAACTACTAAGTGGTGGGGCTACTTTGTAGATGAATGATTACTGTGGACAGCTCACAGGTGTGTTACAACCATTCCTACAATAACCTGTGTAACTGTTAAGCTATGGTTTTGTTAAATGAAGGGGAGGACACACAGCGTAGAATGCAGTAAGGGTGACACTGAAGGCAAACCTCTTGACACCTGGAACAGTAACACCTCCCCTGTGCATATATTGTGCATATATCGGAACAGTTGGCAAAGGAAAGAGTCAGTATGCTTTGTAGCACGTGTGATAGTGCTGTCGCTCTGTAATACCTATCATGAGATAGGCAGGTGTTTGATTTACAGTACTGGCACATGTGGGTGTGTGTGTCCATATATGTCATGTATGGTGGGGAATACATCCCACATGTTTTTCACTCTCCTGTACACTGTTGTAGACATCTGTACAGAGTGAAGTGTAGAAAGCAAGACACAGGCAGGTGTTTGAATCACACACGTCAAGTGTCTCTATGTGTGTGACATAGGTTATATCTTTGTGAATGCCACAGTGTGTGTGTGTGTGTGTGTGTGTGTGTGTGTGTGTGTGTGTGTGTGTGTGTGTGTGTGTGTGTGTGTGTGTGTGTGTGTGTATGGCTGTCTGGTCCCTGGAGTGAGGCTGTGTCTTACCATAGTGAAATGATAAGACCCCCTCCCCCCATCTACTCAGTGCAATCTAGTATCCCTGTTGATGTCATCAATCTTAGAAGGGCATTCTAACCGCCTTTAAACATGTACGTCCTGAGGTGAGGCTTGTTGTTACTTAGCCTACTGATGAACCCCCCTCCCCACATACACTCATTCCAATCTAGTATCCCTGTTGATGTCCTCGAACATAGGCCATTCAGACTACCTGTACATGTTCAATCTCTGTGGCGTGTCTTGTAATTGCATAGTACTATAATGATGATTTGCACATAGGCAGGGGTTTTCATCCCAACACTGGCAACTGTGTGTGTCTGTCAGAGTGTGTGTTACTGTGTCTGTGAATCCCTGTGTGTGTGGGTGTGTTACTGTATATGTGAATCCCTGAGTGTGTGTATGTGTATGCATTCTGTCATGAGAGTGGGTATTACTGCTTCCCAATGAGAAGCCGCCTTTACCCTTGTCATCTGCAAAACCACTATTTTACCTCCTCCCCGCTCCAAGTAACTATACCTGTGATGTCACCCACTATGGATGTGACGGCTCTGGCCACAGTAGCTTACTACACAGCTATCATGCTCTTGGATCATTAGATCAGTAAACATGTTTGAAACTTGGGAGATTATAACTGTGATGTGGAAGCTACAAAGTGCATGCAGGTATTATCATATAGACCTGTGCATAGTCTACATTTACATATGGGACACTAACCGCAAACACTGACATCCCCTGGCACATGCAATTACACCTGAGAGAGGAAGGCAGAGCATCAAGATCAACATGCAGTTACTGTTGTTACACATGATACATACTGTCAAAAGTACAAAATGCATTCTAAAATTGTAGTACATGGTATATCTGCTGCCTGTCAGCACCACTCAACAATTGTAATCTACAATTGTCTTCCTAGTATGTTCACCCTGTGCATCAGACCATATGAGCATGTCCCTGCACCGATGGTGTGGATGACAGTGTGGAACAGGCATCATCATATGCACAGAGTGATAATGTTTGCCAGAGGCCTAGTCTGCACCATTGGATGACATTATGTGTGTGGGTTAGGGCCTTTGATCTCATTAGGCATGTGTGGATGTTATGCGTGTGTGTTGAGGTGCCCTACATTTATTTCTGGTGTGTGCGTGTATGTATGCACACAGGTCTGGCATGTGGCTGGCCTACACAGGGGTATTATTGACAGCTGCAAACTGTACAGGGCAGATTTCACAGTTCACGGTGCCCGGGCATGGCCACGTGACCTGTGCCTGCCAGAGGTTGCACGGGCACTACCAGGCAGAGGTCCAGATTGGGAACTGCCTGATGAAACATGTCCACTGGAACCATGTTCCTGTTGGGACCATCCAGGAACACATGCACGTGGCCTGCTGTGTCTCGGTGTGGACAGCACAGCACCAGCTGCACTGCTGCTGATACCGCCACTATGGGAGAGGGCATGTGAAGTAGCAGGTGCAAGTAGACCTTCAACAGGTGAGCTGGCCTACATCCATGTGTCCGACTCCTCACTCCCACCAGATGTTCCAGCATAGACATACCATGCTCGAGGATTGAAATGCCACGATCAAGGACTCCCACCATGTCACCCAATCATTTATCCAAAACATCTGCAACATGATGGTGAGCATTTGCAATTGCCTGGATGTTATCAGTTAAAGAATGGACAGCAGACCTCTGAAGCCTCAGACCTTCTCTGTTGTGCCATTCAGCACATGCCTGTGTCTCCATTACAGCCTGAGACATGCGTCAGATGACACCAGCTGATGTGCTATGTCTTGCAGGTGCATGTTGGTCAGAGGTCCTCCTACAAGCAGCACTGGGCACATGCCTGTGTGGAACATCACCAGTCAGTTGGCTGGGATCATGGTGTGCAGGCACACCTTCCATAGTCTCCACACTTTCCTGTTCCATGCTACAACCCGCCAACTGTCCTTCTATGGCCACTGGTGATGGGGTATGTGTAGGCATGAGATCTGTGTGAGGGGATGAGGGAGATGCAGGTGGAATGGCAACCAATGGCACAGTTTCAGCCCCTGGCAACCCTGCCTGTGCCTCAATCATACTTACATCAATCATCACTGCTAGAGTCTGTGTGGACACTAACATCAAGTGGACTGCAGGAGGGCAACGCACCTACATCAACACCTGTGAGAGGCAGACAAGAACTGTACATTACAAGTTATACAGCACAGTACACACACAGACACACATATACACAGACACACACACACACACACACACACACACACACACACACACACACACACACACACACACACAGACACACACAGACACAGACAGACACAGACAGAGACACATGCTATGACACCCAATTGCATGCAACATGCATGTGATATGGCAGAAGGCATTCAGTTTAGACATTTATAGTGGTAGTTATCATACATCCCTGAGTAGCACACAACAGCATGCATGTGTTATAGCAGAAGGCATGCACCTTACACAATTATAGTAGTAGTTAACATACATCCCTCTGTTGCACCATTTGTGTTAGTAGGTTATGCCCCAAACCTGCAACACAATGCATGCACTATGCATCGTTGAACCACACTGCCATGTTTTGTGCAACATGCCCCACATGTTAACAGACCATCACTGACCTTTGTACATCTGTCACAGATGCTTTGTGTTGGCCACTGCCCCTATGTCTGAGGAGAACATGAGCAGAAGGTTATGTTGAGTGAATACTATGTTTGCCTGAGCCCTAGCTTGCATCTCCCCCAAAGCAGTACATGTCTATTCAACATTATTCTGCTTACCCATGAGCTGAGTCTACAGACAATGTGCATGTGGCTGTACACACGTTTGACATGGCTGTCCCTACTTTGCAATGGTGCCACAGACCAGCACTGGTTAAGAGTACACCAGCCTGATGTGTGGCATATATCCTTGCCAATCACATGTAGTATGACATGGCTTCTGCTGACGTGTTGAATGACATGCATACATGTTTAACACAATGGTGTCCTTTCAAATATACAGTGAGGTAATGGTGTCCCAATGCAGGGACATGTTATACTAACATGGACCTTCAGCTGATGCAATGTTGTCAGCCCACCCTACAGATATACAGTGACATACTGCACATTGAGCTGATGTGCATAGCCATTGCAGGGCATCATGTGGCTTCGCTATTGCTATACAGTGTGAGTTACAGACACAGTTCATAGCCATGAATGTGTTCAGATACAATACATATCTAATGTGGAATGTGACCCACATCACTGAGGTGTATACACACTAAATCCTACTGTGGAATGTATGATGCAGGTCAATGAACAGTGTACAGATGACATCCCTGTACATCTGCAACCATATTTCTGATGCCTGGCAACTATGCCCAGACATGGCTAACTTAGCAGTACTCCATGTCCCACATGCCATCTGTGTACCTCACACACATGAGGAGCAAGCATGACAGTGATGTCTGACACCAGCAAGGTGAATGTACTGTATCTGTGTTCTGATGTGGTTGTATGTGCATGTTGTGCAACACATGTATCTATTTGGATACTGTATAGGTGAATGCTTTCATGTCATGACACACTCATGATGTTCAAGACATGTTATGTGGTGGTTTGCTGTCATGCCTACACAAGCTGTGCACAGGCCTGTATGATGTTTAGTGTTTCACATCTGCAATATCACCATTACACAAAAGCCATAGTTGTATTGTGTAGGGCCAATGTACAACAGGGTGTACACACATGTACATCACTTCTACTGTGTGTGTTGCTTCATGTCTCTGGCTATCCTCTATGCCCAATGGTTGTGATGGGCATCTAGTTCACATGTCAGTGATGTCCCATATGACATGCACCCATAGATGTCATATGCTCCACTGAGGACAGAGTTATGCAGACAAAGAGTGGTATGTTTGGGATGTGAGTTATCATGTTTTGCAGGATAGTTAAGCAGTGTTGCAGTCAGCCCACTAAATGTCATGGACATGTCAGATAGCACATGACATTGTGTGACATTCATAGCAAGGGTATAATCCTCAAGGGTGAATCCTGTGGGCTGCTCATACTCCAGCTCCAAAACATTTAGAGTGTGTGTGCACACATATGCTCTCTGTATAGTACTGTTTGTATTCCCCACATGTGTAATTGCTGATCTGTAGTACATGTCCCTACAGTGAACCACACCTCCACCATTGTATTCACAGCTGTCCACACATCTGGCAATGACAGTTTGTAAGGTTTAGTGTAGGTGTTTTATATAGTCTTCAATTATTCCACATGGGTAGCCATTGTGATGCATTGCAGGTCTGAAATGTATATATTAACAGGGCCACCATACATTATGTGTACATGTGTTAAATGGCCACATGGCAGATAGCCTGCAGTTAATATGATCTGTGCATTATCGAGCCTGATAAATAATACCAATCTCACCTGCAACAGGCTGCTGTCATTGCAAAATGCCAGAGGTACCCAAATAGGAGTGTCACAGCAGTAAGATCATTATCCACACCTGTGTGATAGCTACAGGGTGCAATGTTCATGTTAGCCCATAAGCCGGTACAATAGACTATACTATGGAGTATGCACATCTGTGCATACATAGAGTAGCAAACTATGGTATGTGGCACGTGTGCATACATGCCTTGCATATGATGTTACATTACATATTGTACAGTAACACATATAACTATATGAAATATAGTTGTGTTATATGTGCAGTAGTGCCTTACCAGGCAACTCCAGGCTCAGTGATTGTGAGACACCCACCTCCACAATACCAGCTAAAGCTTGTGGATGGAGTTATGCAGGTGTCCCCAGGTTGGTCAGTAGCTCCTCGGTATGTGTGAGTGGGGGCTGGGTGAGTGGTCCCCCCACCTGTTGCACCTTGCTCCCTGGTGATTGCATTTGCACACTGTTTCACCCATCTAATGATGTCAATGCAGTGTTGGCGCACCTGCTGATAGGTGTGATTGTGGCCTCCAACATCATTTACCCTCCTGCGCAGTTCCTCCCACTGGGCATCCTGCTGCTGTGCATCCTGTGGCACATGGCTGAAGAGTGTTACATGGTTTTCGAGGAGGTATGGAATGAGGACCTCATCCTCCAAGCGGGTGTATGGTGGCAGCCTGGCACGCAGCATACCTGGAAGACATAATGATGGAGACAGGTCACAGTAACTCACAGAGAAGTACAGACGTACAACTGAACATACATGTGTATCACATTTATTAAGATTACAAATATGTCTTTGCAAATCTACATGACACTAACACCACTGACATGTTTAACTCACACACATTTGACACGTACTAGTGATTTGATGTTATCACCATATATGTGTGTGTGTCAAGTGATGACATTGCTCATAATCCATGTGGATGTTGTCTTGATGTGGGCATGTCTGTTTGCCTGCACTGGTGTCTTTACCTATCAGCACATGCCTGGATGTGTTCACATTAATGCAATAGACCTTAATACTGTGCATATGTCACATATATAGTCATACACAGCCTTAAGGGACATGACCTGTGAGCCTGCAGACTTGCTCACGGAAAGTTTTACATGTATGTGTTTTGCCATATACATCTACAGGGCACTGTACAGCGGTTTAACATCCTGCCATGCATTACCTGTGTTGCACATGCAAAACACATGGGACAATGGCTAGCTTGATGGTATTTTCAGGGTTGGATATCAACTATAGCATGTATGGTTATAGTGAACTAGTAGGCTATATGCCCTGGGCCATTTATGAGCCCAGGCTGAAATGTTACCTAGCTGTAGCCAACAGACAGTTAAGTTACAGTGGCCAGTTCAAGCAGTGCCACAGAACTGATCCACAGGGTTACTTATATATTTGCCATGCGGTCATCATACCATGTCTCAAAGAGGGGCAATGTGCAGCTTTGCTGGACAGGGATGCATAGTATGGCAGGAGTATGTAAAGTGTATGGGACAGGGATCTGTCAGGCATGTTGTGATCCTTGTACTAGAAAGGTGGATGTCCATGAAGTATGTGTTTATTTGGAATCAGGATGTGTAAGTGTAGCATGTCCAACATCTCTGTGTTGGACATGGCTTTATTTAGGGTAGGCATCATGCTACATAGTGGAGCTAGGGATTGGGAAGGCCAGTGTAGGCCATCTAAACATGGCCAATAACCCTAAAAGAAAATATGTGATCTATTATGGGTCACTTGAGTGTTGAGTATGGCTGAACAATGATCTCTATATTCATGGATGGCACCCTGTCATGATTAGGGATGCCACTTATGACTACCTGACTGGTGTGGTGAAGTAACTATCAAAGGAAAGACTACTGTCCAGCTGCATCCCATACAACACAGTTTCCATTATGTTGACCGCTGCCTAGGTGGTAGTTCAAAAGGTACAGGGCTTATAACATAGGGGATGACAAGGCAATACTTAGATGTCAGATTGTGGCCATATGTCACACACCACACATCTGACCCACAAAGGCCCTTCTGTATGTTGCCCGCAGCACTCATTGAGTCAACTATTGCTCCTAGTTCATAGTCATTTGCAAACTTCACTAGACAGATGCCTTTTGTGTTAGTCTGTGTGGTATAGATAACAATGAGGGGGAGAACCAGGAATTAACCCTGTATTACTGTAGCTGGCACTAGTTTGATGTGCATGTATTAGTCACCTTCTGTAGTGTTGGTTCTGCCAGCAGTCCAGTTGCCAACCACTCCTGTGACATAGGAATATACACCTAGTTTATACTGAGTGTAGCTGGAACACAGTATGGGTGATGGTGTCCTAAGACATGGCAAGATCATGATATGCTGTGTGAATCAACCTTACTGTCATCTACATCTGTACTGACTACATCAAATAAGTTGATCAAGGTTCATGGCCTTACAGACCAGACTCAGGAGGGTAGTAGTGCACTATTTCCCATGATCAGTGGTGTCTCCCCCTTTGTGGGGTGTGATAATTGTTGCTGTGCAACATTTAGTGTGTACACAGCCTGACATGAAGCTATGATTGAACATGATGTGTATGTGGAGAGCAAATTGTTCTGACATTTGTGTAGGATACACCCTAGGATGTTGACAGGACCCATGCAAGCTGTATGTATGGCTTTAGATAGTGCATCTTGTACCTGCATAGTTGTTATTACAGGGGCTCTGTAGTGCACATGGATATATAAATGTGTGTACCTGTTGGGGGAAGAGTGTGGGTTTAGGTTATCCAAGACCCTATCTGGATGAACAGGTGCTATTTCTGTAGGTGCAGTACCTCTCATGCCATAGTGCTGTGAAGCACGGCAGGTCTTGTTGTTGCCATTACGATTCATGACATAGCTATAGAATGCTCTGTAGTTGGCCACATAATATGTGGCTGATTAGTTTCACAGTAGCTTTGTGTGGCTTTATATGGTGCATCTACATCTTACTGAGGCTGACCAGGGATCACCTCCACTCATGTGTGTTCACTCTTGGCAACAGTTACTACCTTATGTGGTACAGTTTAAGGCAGGGTACCACCAGTTTGCCTTCCTGTTAGTGTTTGGTTGAATCTTGGTTCTGTTTCAATGGCACAATCACTGCACTTATGTGAGTGCTTAAAGTGCATTTGGGAAGGATTCAGCATTTGCACATGCATTGCCCATCTGCATGGGTGCCATTATAGTCACCCCTTCGCTCTTAAGAAGCATAACATTGGCTTTGCAGACTGACTATGTGTAGTATACTGTTAGCCCTGTTTGTGTGACTATGGTGATCCAGGTCATTGGGGTTGATGAATTCCAACATTCATTGAGCACAGGTGTTGGTACATGAGTCTCCACAGTTCATAATGGGATAGTTGAAAGCAGACATTATTATGGTTTTCTGTCTCAAACCTAATATTCCCCATTACAGCACAATATGACAGTTGGAAATTCTGAGGCATGGTGGGTTATCTGTCGCAAGGTGCAATTTGGATTCCACTTTGGCACAAAGGTATTTGCTCAGCATACTGCATCTGAAGTTATGCAAGTGCAACTAGTGTGGGGTGTACATATCCTTCAGGAATATGGACACACCTGTGGCCCGTGTGTTCCAATAAAGGATAATGGGCAAGAGGTGAGGTATGTGTTATAACATGGTCATGCAGGGGTGCTCTCTGGAGCGTTGAACCATATCTCAGTCATTGCACAGATATGTTCTCCATGTTAAGGATTGACGTAAGTGAGTCCATATTGAGTTTCTGAAATGTATCATTGAGTAGCGAGACCCGCAGTTTATTGCTTGGCTGTCCCTGTTACAGCAGTGTACTTTCACTGTAACTTTGCATGATGATGGCACTATAGGGGAAGCATGAGCCCTAGCCAGTATCCAGATTCCCAGGGGTGATAGGTGCAGGCCCTGTCTGGCAAAGCATCATGGTCTGTCAACCATGTTATCTCAGGCAGAGAGATACTGGATACAATTTGAATTACACCAGTACATTAGACAATTGTGGAATTCAGTCCTTTTGTCCTTGTACTGCAGTATCATTCTGGCCAATGACAGAATGCTACCCAGGTCTTGGGACATACCAACATGGGCTACAAGACCTGACAGTTCCTACATGTGTATTTCCATGCAGTCCAGGCTACTGCATCACAGGTCCTGCACAACAACATGGAATATTTCAGAGCCATGTGTATAGTTCAAAATGTGATCTGAGTGTGTGGGTATGTGGCTAATCATGGCAGACAGGCAGCTGACAGTATGTTTGCCATCGTATAGCTTGGTGTGTAATATAGTGCTAGAGTTTGCAGTCACAAATGAATACTGTTGAGCATGTTTCTGGCCACGTGTTCTGAGGTGTGGCACAATTATGCAAACTATGTCATACAGGTTTTGTATTTTGTTGTCTGTCTATTTCAGCTTGGGAGGTCTCTTGCTTGGCCAGATACTTAGAACCCTCTGTGAATGTGTGTGATTTCTGGTGGTATGTGTGGGTGTCCTTAATGTGTTCTGATAAGGGTATGTGTTGGTTGTGGTGATGAGATGCATGTGTTAACCTACACCTCATGACTGTCCAGTCGAGTCATGGCTGTAGACTGGACTGCCTTCCGGCTTACCCCTGTAGCTGCATCCCAGCCAATGTGTGGGGTGTGGTGTTAGGTGGGTTTGGCAGTGTACATGGCATAGAGATTACATTCCCCCAGGATGGCCACATACACAAAGCTGACATTAGTAAACACCTGTAGCTGACTAGTGGACATGTCTGTATGAGCATTCAGTACTACAAGTACCAAGTACTGTATTTAGTTTATGTATTGCTTATGAAGATGTTTTAGACAGTGATGCTCACAAGTAAATATTTGTGTTATGGACGTGGCAACACTGGCTATTACAGAAACATAGTAGCTACCTTTAGCAGCAATCCTCCTCTGAGACGCACATCACATCCTGATAGTTGATTACAGATGATGCAAGTGTCAACAGGTCTGTATCCTTTTCTGGGGATATACTCACATACCCACCAGAACCATGAGCTCTGTTGGGCATGGACACCCACTCCCCAAACAGAGTATCAATAGACTCTGCTGCCACTATCAACATGATCATGATATAATCAGATAGTGTAAGCCATCACCTATGAAGCAGCTATTACACATGGGCAGCGGTCTCCTACATCTTACACTCCTACTGCTGATGTTACACTGGAGTTACAGATGATATGCAACCTGTTTCATTACCAGTACTGTGCACAATCTTACATACAGTATTTGCAAGTGGCTGTTAGGTTGGCAGTGAGAGGTTAGGCTACACAAACCTGAAAGTTCAACCAGTGTGTCTCTACTCTTAATATCCACTCTATGTAGGTGTGCACATAGCCATTTGGGCCAGCCCTGTAACAAGGGTCACTACACATTTGCATAACATGTACACATGCACAGCTGTAATTGCTTGCAAACAATACTAGTGAGGTGGATATTACATGTCTTATGTGCATGGATAGTTACCTAGCTCTTCCAATTTTCTTTGCTATCATGCTGCTAAACTGTCAGATGAATACAAGTCATATGTATACTGTTATTGAGTATTGAAATTGCCAATAGACATAACTAATATTTGCATAACATAACAGAAATGCTATGTAAAATGGAATACAGATCTGCCTAAATACTGTACATTCACAGTTATTGGCACACTATCCCACAATGCAAATCATATTTGCACAGTAAGCCCACCTTTGACATGTTCATCTCACTAATACACCCATACATATGTCTGCTGTTACAGTATATCAACATATACTATCCCCTGTTATAAAACATACTTGTTGGACCAACCCTGACACTGACAGTGGATGGAAAAGAATTGGTGAATTCCAAGCCCATATATATCATCCCTTGTGGTGTATGAGGAGTTTGCCTTGTGACCTACAGCAGTACACACATAGAATACTACAAGCATTACTACTGCTCAACAGTACATAGCTACAATATAGCTGTTTCCACTATATGCATTGATTACACTGTAATCATTACAGAACAGGAACTACATACACAGACATACTACATGTTATACATACCTTCTTAGTAATTGGAGGTGTTATTGACTGGTATATTAATCGTTTTCGGTTTGTGTTTCGATCTTCTGTTGGATATTTTGTACTATTCTGCAGGTAGATACAGATGGTTTGAATGTGTGACAAGGCATCCTTTTATAGTTAGAGATCAGTAAAATCTGCTATCCTGATCACCAGTTGGTGTTCCACAGTAGTTAATTACTTGCACATCAGCTGTGCAGCTACTCCCTTAGCCAATACCATGGCAACGGTGGAGTATAAATGAGTATTCCACTTGGGCATTATCTCTTTGCCTTACTTGTGAGGAAGACAGCCTGGAAGTGTTGTTTGAAATTTATTGCAACAGCTGTATGGAAACAAACAGAAATATATTGTGTGTAATGCCTAGAAGATTTGGTCTACATGTGAGTACTGCTGTTATATTTCTGAACATTGCTACTTGTGCAGAGTTTGTCTGTACCTACTACGTCTGCATATGTTTCAGTCTGGCCAGGATGTTTGACCAGCTCACAGCTGTATGGCTATGTATATAATGTTAGGGCGTTTACAGTGTGCTCACCAGACATCTTTAGTTTGGTGTAAATGTGTATCATACTGTGCTGATAATCAGTAATTGGTAACACTTCCTGGTGTAATTACGTTTCAACCCTCTGTAACAGGATTAGTTCAAACAAACCCTGTAACATCAGCAGCTGTTCCATTGTATAACGGCAACTATTTCACATAGGGCCATGTTAGTGTGTCTCTGTCCAGGTATGTTAAGGTTTCAGCAGATGTCATACAGTGGGTGAATAATTGGTTATGGTATGACAGTATGCATTGTTGTAATTAGTTTAGGTATGGGGGAGATGTTGGTGGGTGTACATAGGAGATGCAGGTGTGTAAGAACTGCTTTTATACATATTCTATATGTGTGTGGGGGTTCTTTCCCTATGTGAACACCTATCACTTAGTGGACTAATACTATGGTAATTGCAGGCTAATTCATTAAGGCACTGTTAAATGCTTCCTGTATAGCATGTAGGTATTGTTAGTCCTTGAATACTTTTGGCAATACATCGGAATGTAATAAAGTTTTGCTACATGAAAGATGTCTGTGTATTTCAGTCATGGATATTTGCAGTCATTGTAGTTGTGTTGGTGACTAACCCTATTTGGCTCATGTCCATAGAACATATTTGTAATAGTGTATTGCCATATACTCTTCATATGTTATGTTCATATTGCTTGGGGGTGACAGAATGTGTGATTGCTATGGTCCATGTTATACTCAGATTTGAGCACTTCAGATGCTGTATACACACATGTATGTATGTATATAGGTTCATAGGTTCATACTAGGCTATCTGCCCTAGGGCATTTATAAGCCTAGCCAGAGTGTGTTTGGCTTTCGCCACCCATTTTAAATTAATTTTGCTATGCCTTTTTTTGAGGTTAGTATACTGTGCCTCTGTCTAACAGTGACATAGAAGTGATAGCCGGGGTAAACCTATGATCTCCCATCCACTCATCAAGATTCCTCTTGAAGAGAGTCAATGTGGGACTCTGCCTAACCTGGACTGGGATTTTATTCCAGAGTGAAGGGAGCCTCTGGGTTATGAATCTGTCCCTCCAGCATGTCCTATTTATTTCAGTGCTGAGGTTCAAGTCTCGAAAGCACGTAGCTCGATGGGATTTGGATTTTCTGAGGTGCAGCATGTCCATTAATTCCGGGTTGGACATGGCTTTATACGTCAGGCACAGATCGCCTCTGAGCAGGCGGTATGCCACTGAGTAGAGCTGGAGTTTCTTTAACCGGACAGCATATGGCATCTGTTTGAGCCCTTTGATCCTCTTGGTGAGGTACTTTGGGGTCTTTCCAGTTGCTGCAGGTGTCTGGTAAGGTACATCCCAAAAGGGGCATTGTACTCAATTATGGGCCTGATGAGGGATGAGTAAAGAGGCACGATGATTCCCCTGATCTAGATGTGAATCCCTTCATGATTAGGTGGGCTATATAAAATGTTTTTCTAACCACTTTGGCCAATATCTTTATTTATGAGGTCCATGATGATCCTTTCCATAGCTTTGCAGACCAAGCTAGTTGTCAAATGAGAGATTGCTATCAACTTGGGTCCCCAGGTCCCTAATTACTTCTTCTGTACTTAATGGATTACCACCTATGTGGTAATTTGTGGGCCCTTTGTTTTTGCCAAAGGGGACGACTATACACTTTCTGGCGTTTAGCTTGAGGCCATGGCTCTGGCACCAGTTGTCTGTTTCTGTGAGGCCCGTTTGGAGGATGCTTGTGTCGGCTGGAGAGTTGATTATGGCGCCCAGTTTGCAGTCATCTGCGAACTTGGTCAGCCACAGTCCTTCCGTGTTTGCCTGTACCGCTGAGAAATATATACCGAACAAGAGAGGTCCCAGGACTGAGCCTTGTGGGATGCCACTTGTAACTGGTTTGGAGTCTGACATGGCTCCAGCAATTCTAACCATGTGGGTTCTGTCCTTGAGCCAGTTTGCAACCCATCTAGTGATATAGGGGTTTATATTTAAGCTGGTGAGCTTATCTATAATGCCCGAGTGGGGTATTGTATCGAAGGCTTTTGTGAGGTCCAGGTAGGCTGTGTGGACCACCTTCCCCTCGTCAATGGCCTTGATGACTGTTTCAAAGAAAGTGACCAGGTTTAAGAGGCAGGATCTGTCCTTAACAAAGCCAAACTGGGTAGGATCCAGTGTCTGTAGGTCCCCAATATCTTTATTTATGAGGTCCATGATGATCCTTTCCATAGCTTTGCAGACCAAGCTAGTTAGGCTTATGGGGCGATAGTTTCCAGGATCCGTTGAGGCACCACCTTTGTGGAGAGGGACCACTGTTGCTGTGCGCCACTCTTTGGGTACATATCCTGTAGTAAGGCTAAGATTGAACAGTAGTTTTATGTTTGGGTTTAGCTCTTCTTGGAGTTCATGTAGGACACAGCCAGGGACACCATCTGGTCCCATTGATGCTGTGTTTTTTGCTTTGGAGAGGGCGGCTCTTACCTGAGCATCTGAGATGTCAGGGGGGCAGCACTCTGTTGGGATAGATATTTGCACTTTTGGTGGGGAGGGGGGGAGAAGTTTGCACTGAACCTGTCAGCTAGGATGTTGGCAATGTATGTGGGCTCAGTGTATTTTTTGTTATATGTATATATATATATATATATATATATATATATATATATATACATATATGTATAGAAATATAGATATAAATATATAATATATGTACCTCCATAGATCTATATATCTACATATATATGTATATCTCTATATATCGACATGTATCTATGTATCTCTCTCTCTCTCTATATATATATATATATATATATATATATATATATATATATATATATATCGATATAGCATACACCTTTCATTGGATACATGGCGATTTGTCCTATTTCCACCCTATCCTTCCTTTTGTGTTTTAACCTGTCTGAATACACAACTGGCATAGGTAGCTTAGTGGTAGGTTACTCTGAGGATGGTGTACATGGTTGCGGGTTCTAATCCTGGAAGTGGTTATTTTACCTCTCAGAACAGGCACGGGTAGGGAAAGTGTGATTAACGCACATTTAAGCGGTTGTAAGCAGGTTTGCCTGTGGTCTGCGCGATGTTAAGCAAAGGTTAAACCTGTGAAGCACTTATCCATTTAAACATGTTTAAGCGCTGCTTTTCCATTGCACAAAACCACTTACAACTGCTTAAAAGTGCTTTAATCAACCTGCATTCGACAGCCCTTATTCTGGCCCTCAAAATAAATTAACAGCCCTTGCAGGTCATGAACCCGGGACCATGAACACCTCAGTCACTGACTGTACCACTAAGGCATCTGAGATGTGTACAAATGTTATGGTGTTTAGAATATGCATTTTATGACAGGCATTCCTCACTACTGAAAACAAATGTGACAGTCAGTTTGTGTACATATGTATGATACATGTTAATGTTCATATGTTTGTGGAATTAAGTGTTACAATGTGACCTGATAGCATGTATTATGGATGAGAATTGTTCTTGTTTTGTTTCTTTTTTATATTGTCCCTATACTCCATGTACACGCCTCCAGTTCACTAATTGAACATCCAATCCAGGCTCTCTTTGATGCATAATTTCACTGTCCATCATTCCTCCCCCCACCCCAATCTCCACATACACAACAACCATCCCTTCTATGGTGAATTAAGTTAATATTAATAGTTATAATAGCAGAGCTGCATGTGTTTTGTGTACACTTCAATTCCTTTGGATTGCTTCTGTGTCACAAAGTGTGTTCATAGATGTTTATATATATGGCTATAGATGTAACTGTGTATATATATATATATATATATATATATATATATATATATATATATATATATATATATATATATATTTCTATGTGCAGACATCACTGACATGCATATATATATATATATATATATATATATATATATATATATATATATATTTAGTATTAATTCATATATCCAGCTAGACTAGCCTGGTTAACAAATGTAAAATAAAATAAAAATAAAAATTATACTTATGTAGACTTGTATATGTTGATTCACAAACTACAGTACAGTACAATGTACTGTACATATGTACACAAAGTGACTGTCCCATTTGTGGTCAGTACTGTGGATTGCCTATAGTATAAGGTATAGTCTAAAGACCATGAAACATGTATACAGCTCAGATGGCTTTGTCGTAAGTCCCATGACTACTGTGTGCATGGTCCAGAGTTCAACACCTGCGATTCTTTAAAAATATGTTTTACTCCAGAATAAGGCTCATTTAAGTGGTTGTAAGCATGTTTAAAATTGTTTGTGCGACATTAAAGCAGCAGTTAAACAAACTTTAAAACCTGTGCGTGCATACATGGCTACATCTGCTAACTACTCAGGATATATACATTTCAGTGAAGTAACATCTCACTATGTGCTTACATAACATTACTTTCTCTGTTGACTTTACCCTCCAGCACACATGGGTGTTTCAAATGTTTATTATACTGAAGAATACTACCTAGATATGCAAGCTGTGGTTAAGGTATACTTTTTAACATGAAAAACATCTCTGACTTTATTGGGATTTGAACTAGGAATGCACAGATACTATGCAAATGCTGTAACCATTACACTATTGACATTAACGTTGCTTCTGCCTATTTCCTGTTTAGATGATTTCTACGTGTAAGCTAGGCTAAGCAAAGGGCGAAGGTGCCCAAACCCGCTGAGCTTCACTTACTCTTGAAATATAAAAACATAAATGAAATGAGAGACTATAAATTAAATTCCTAACTACATTAGGCATAGCCCCTCACTGACACACTTCATGAGAAACCTTGATGTGTGAATGGGTAACAGAATATACACCCCTGTGATCCTGTGTCCCAGAACCATACAGCCAGGGGATGGGAGAGCCCCTCCAGTTTTATTGCAGCAAGACCTGTTGGGGAAATTGAATGGTGTTGATGTTTCACGCCCTCTTTAGATCACTAAGTGCCCCTATCACCCTCCGCCACCCCAGTCCTCAACAGCTTCCAGCAACTCTGCCTGGAATCACTTCATTGGCTATGCTTGACAGAGGCTCATCAATGGTGTGGATAAAGCCAACACACTGTAGCTATGCTTCTAAATGCCCTTGGGCAGATAGCCTACTACCTATCTGTGAACCTCTAAAGTGCAGGCCATCACAGACACAATACGTGAATAAACAGAGCTTTCAAATCACAATATACAGTGAAAAATCACCATGTAGTCAGAAAACAGTTAAGTACAGCAAGAACATAGAGAACACTGATACATAATCACTCCAAAAGCCTATCTTGGAAGCTAGAAGACTTGTATAAGTTTACGGCTTTCTATTGCTTACCAGTACGTTACCTGCAGAAAAGATGAGAAACAAGCACAGATGGGAAACATGCATGCAACAATACTATACCAGCTTGCATGTGTCAGCCTTAGGCTTTGGAATACTGGCCAAGGCTATTGGCACCCCCATGGTGCCTTTTTTAGGAAGTCTCAAAGGTGATTCCCACCTCAGTAAACAGCACAATAGTGGAATCATTGAGGGTTATGCTACTCAACGCCAGGGGTTGTAATCAGAACATGCATGCACTCACAGCACTTCTCCATATGGACAATGTCGACATCTGTGCAGTAACTGAGATGTGTTTTAAGGCTCCTGAGAGCACAGCAGCACTACTGGACTACAATCCATACCACACATTTTGGCCACAGAACATGGACCGACAGACATGGAAGGGGTGTATCCATATTCATCAGGGATACCTACACCTCCAGGTTAGTGGGGCAGCATGATACCTCTGAGATCATCCATGTGCAGCTAACATCAGCAACTGCAATGCAAATGGTAGCCTGCTACAGATCACCCTCCCTGACCCAGGACCACCACTCCTCCTACCTGGAGACAGTGGAAAACATGACAGTCCTACTGAACACCCTGGTATTGGTCGATGTCAACTACCCTACCATTAACTCGGAAACGTACCCGAGAACTCACTTCCAGGCTCAGCGCTTCCTGGAATTTATCACCTCATATGCCCTGTGACAGATGGTAAACTCCCTAATGAGAGGTGGAAACATATTAGAAGTGGTAATCACCAACATGGGCGACAGGTGCACCACAGCAGAGGTAAACCGGTCACCGGTTAGATCTGACCATGGACTTTTCACTTATGATTTCCACACCCACCAATCTCCCCTATCCAAGGAAACCACAGTGAATACCTTTCCTACAGCTAAATTCACACTACTAAAGACAAAGGTGGGAGGTTTCACAGCCCCCATGCTAAGGGAAAACACTGCTCAAGATACAGAAAGATTTACAAATGCACTCTATAAGCACCTACAAGGATGTATGGATCATGCCATCACTGGTAAATCAAAACTCGCTCCTCCTAGACAAGGATACCAGTCTGGTGGACCCCTGCAATAAATAGGCTATACAACAGAAGTAGGACAGTAGTCCAGAAAAACAGCAACACCCAAGAAGGGCAGACATCTGTGAACAGTATTAGTATGAAACCGAGGTCCATCCTGAAATCATCCAAGGCTAACATCAACAGGAAAATAGGCAGGGATACAAAAGATAACCACAAAGCCTTCTTTGGCTATGTCAAGGATCTAAGTGGTAACACACAGATTTGTACCAGTGCAATATAGCACAAAATATACTGACCCTA
Organism: Protopterus annectens; assembly: GCF_019279795.1. Classification (NCBI taxonomy): domain Eukaryota; kingdom Metazoa; phylum Chordata; order Ceratodontiformes; family Protopteridae; genus Protopterus; species Protopterus annectens. Next base: position 720,761,602 of record NC_056734.1, read on the forward strand.
CTGATATCACCAACATCCCTGCAGATACATTCAGTGCAAACTTCACCTCCTAAAGAGCCCACAACAATACGCAGAAAGTACAGTATCCCAGACATCAGAGACACACAGATGGAAATGGCACTCTCAGATGGCAAAACACAACTTCTATGGAGGCAGATGGTGTCCCAGACTGCATCTTGCAAACACTACAGGGCAAACTAGCCCCCCACCTAATTAAGCTTTTCAACCTCAGCCTCTACACAGGCTACATGCCCATACAATGGTGCATAGCAATGGTTATTCCACTCCACCAAGTTGGAAACACAACTGACCATGGTAACTACCACCCCATAAGCCTGACTAGCCTGGTCTGCAAAGCTATGGAGCACATCCTCATGGCACTTATTGACAACGACATTGGTAACCTCCAAACAGTTGACCCAACCCAGGTCAGCTTGGTTGAGTGCAGATCATGCCTACTGAACCTGTTTGACATCTTACAGACAGTCACCAAGACATTAGGTGAGGGCAGAGGTGGTACACACTTACTACCTGGACCTCACCAAGGCTGTTGACACCATTACCCACTCAGGTATTATTGATAACCTCACCAGCCTGTACATAAACCCATACATCACAGGATGGGTTGCCAACAGGCTTACACACAGAACCCACATGGTAAGACTAGCAGCCTCCAAGTCCAACTCTTAACCAGTCACAACTGGTGTCCCACAGGACTCAGTCCTCGGACCCCTCCTGTTTGGCATATACTTCTTAGAGGTACAGGCAAACACAGGTGGACTATGGCAGACCATGTTTAGCAATGACTGCAAACTGGGAGTCATGATCGACAGTCCAGCTGACACAGACGTCCTTCAAGGGGCCTCACAGAGACTGACACAGGGTGTCAATGTCATGGACTACAACTAAGTGCCACAAACTGCATGGTCATTCCATTTTGGAAAACTAAACACCCACTTTAATACAGATGAGGTAATAAGGTATCTGGGGACTAAGGTAGATAGTTATCTCTCCTTTGACAATCATATCTCCAAAGTAGTTAGGACATCCTTCTATGTATGCCATCTGACTACTAAAGGGTTCGCATCTAGACAGACTGAGGTTATAGTGCCCTTTACTCATCACTCATCAGTCCCATCATGGAGTATAATAACCCATTTGGGATGTACCTCAGAAGACACTTCCGACAGCTGGATGGTCCACAAACTTACCTCGCCAAGAGGATTACTGGCCTCAAACATATGTCCTATGCAGCCAGACTGAATAAATTCCTGCTTTACTCAGTGGCATCTCATTTACTCAGAGATGATCTCTGCTGGCCAACAAAGCCATGTCCATCTCAGGCTTAATGGGTATGCTCCACCTATGGGAATCCATGTCACAGTGAGCCACACGCTGTAGTGAGCTATACCTTGCCACAACAATAACTAGAAGATGCTGGAGGGACAGATTCCTGTCACAGAAACTCCCCATGCTTTGAAACTACATCCCTAATTACATTATACAGAGACCCTCACTAACACTCCTCATGAGAAACCTTGAAGAGTGGATGGGACCACCATTGGCGCTGCTCCACAGAGGGACAGTTAATTAATCAATGGGGTGGCAAAAGCTGACACATTTTGGCTAGGCTTATGAATGCTGTCAGGCAGTTAGCCAAGTACCTACCTATGAACCTATGAATCTATACATACCATATCAGCACACGCTGATAGCTTAATTTGCTGTTCAGGTGTTGACTTACCTTGTGCCAGTAGCAGTTGTGTGTGCAATAGTTGAGGGCTGCCTATGTTGGATGCACACAGTAGACTGCCTATACATGACAATTTACAGGTAGTCTTGTGTGTGTGTGCCATCCATTTTTACTGTGTGTGCAGGTGGTGAGAGGTATCAGTCCCTAGGTGTCTACACTGTCAGTGTGTGTGCTATACGTTCCCTCCTTGCCAAGGCATGTGCATACTGGGCACACCTCTATCTGCCTACTGGGGCTGGCTCAGGGTGTTCGTGGTCTGAGTACCTCTGTGCCTGTGGGGCCCTTGGCCATCATGGTGGGCTGTGAGGGCTTTCACCATTCTGTCCCTGCTGCAGCTGTTTCCACAGGATCATATTGTGTTGCATGGCACATACTATGAAGATGTGGGCACACGTGCCTGGAGAACACTGCAAGGCTCCACCAGATATTTCCAAGCAAGAGAATCGTGATTTAAGCCTCCCAAACACATGCTCTATGATGATTCTGGTTTGTGTGTGTGCCTCATTATGGCATTCTTGCATGGGTGTGTGTGCATTTCTGATGGGAGTCATCATCTACGGTTCCAGTGCATAGCCAACATCCCCCACCAGGTAGCCATATGGGATGTCACCCCTGGCAAATACCTGATACAGCTGTGAGGCATGCCAGATGAGGGAGTCATGATAGCTTCCAGGGCTGCCAGCACACATGCCCTGGGCATTGCACATGACCTGGCAGTTGATGGAGGGGTATCCTCCAGGAATTCTGCCACACGGAAGAGACGCATATTGCTGGCCAACTCATCCTGCATTCAAGGGAAGTATATGTGCTCATTGGCATGTGGTAACATGGTATCCAGGAACTGGTGAAGTACCCTGGATGCTGATGCCTGTGAAATCTCCATGATATCTCCAGTTGGCCTTTGAAAGGTACCTGTAGCTAGTATTCTCAGGCTTACACATACCTTCATATCCAATGGGATGGGTTCCCCTCTGTTTGTTTTGGCTCTGAGGCATTGCCGGCACAGCTCCATAAGTTGCTGTATGGTGTCCCTGTCCACCCTGTAATGCTGTACTATCTCCAGATAATGTAGCCCCTGGTAGGTTACCCAGGGTCTGAACACTTTTCTTCTCCTCTGGTGCCTGGGGTGATTGTGAGCATCCTCCTCCACACCACCTTCAGTCTCCAACACATCCTGGTGGATCAAAGCTATGGCAGCCCCTAACATGTACATATTAAAAGTTCCCCATCTGTAAACACCAATGGTGCAGAGTGTATGGGAATACACACGTATGTGTGAGGTGCTTTTGCACTTTATACTATTGTGCTATGTATGCTGCTGATGTCATTGGGTGTGTATGAGCAATTCCAGCTGCAGGGTATCTTAATTATGGGTTTTACAATGAGTTCTGCAAGTGTGGGGACTTTAGTGTGGAGTTATGCTTGCCTGCCTTGATAAATCTGTTGCCCTTTAATTCACTTTTATACCAGGATCCCCTCCCATTATCGGCATGCCTCCACCTGCCGTCTCTCTTGTTTTTTACTTTCCCTACCCAGTCATGTGTTGCAAAATGTGTCTTGTAGCTGATATAATGCAAAATCTGCTTTGTTCTGCTGTGACACTTTGCTGTTTTCTTTGCAGTACAGCCCCTCCCCTTTCCTGTTCTGCAGGTAGCTGCTTGCAGCCTTGTTAGCTGTTGTCAATGGCCCACTGTAGGTTCCTAGGTGTTAATCAGTCATTTGTACTCCAATTTCCCTGCTGCAGCATTTCCTTATTCTTTTCCTATATCCTTTCTGTTTCAGCTCTGGTGCGTGCCGTGCAAACCCATTTACCGAGTTTAAATGTGTTTTAATGTCCGTTCACATGCATACTCTGTTACCTTGTGTGCTCTCAGCTAAGCAAAGCTATTGCCAGTTCAACACACCCTTTTTTTGCAGCTTTGCTTAGCTACGGGACACCGGATTAGAAATGCTCCAATCTGCTTACAGCAAAGGTGACACACCCCTCTCTTGATGTTATTTCTATCTCAAGGGCACACCTCGGTGTTATAATGCTATGCTGTGAGGTGCAGCCTTACACCAGCAGGGAATCTGTGATTCACTATTACTCCTTTCATTTGCATGGCATTGCCTACTAATTCCTAGCTACCACGCAAAACACTGTCACAGCCCCTTAGCAACCTTTGCACCATGGTGTCGTGTGACATGCCTGCCATTGACTATTATAGGAAAATCAAGATATGTGTTACATTGCAGTTTTATTCTATATTTTTCTCTTTTTCTTGCGATCCGGTTTGTGCGCTGCTGCCCTGCGCTTAAACTTCGCGATAGTGCGAAAAATTAAATTAAATGTTCTTTTTATATTTTGTACATTTTTTTATGCCAGTGGCTATATATTTAGACATTGGCATATATTAATGATATAATACATGTGTTTGGCCGGCTGTCATGGCTCCGATTTTATGTTTGCAAAAATGTAAACCGCTTTTAACGGTTTACATTTCTGCATGATTACACTATGCCTGCACCACTTCCTGGATTGCTAAATACCTTCATTTGCATGCTACACTGCTGCAACTGGGGTAATTAGCATACAGGGGCTGGGAGCTGTACGGGCGTAGCATACGTAGGTAGTGCATGTAGAAACTGCTCATACCTGGATCGCTCACCGGCCGTATTTGGTGTTGGAACACCAACGCTACGCCTGCACCTAGCGCAAGCTTCATGAATCCTGGAAATAATTCCTTTACCGATCCTTATGTGTTCTTCTTTTTCTTTTCTTTTTATCTATATACCCAAATGATCTGAAAGACCTGTTTCGTTAGTACCTTTTTTATAATTCCCAATGTATCACATAATAAAAAGTAATCAATTTCTGTCTAATTTTGCTTCTCATTTTTTTCATTTCATTATTTCATATATTACTTTTCATTATTTCATATATAATTTTAACATAATTCCCTTATTTTTTCCCTTTTCCTTAAGTCACAGTAAAAATCTCCCACCAAAATTATTTCCATGTTTACCTCTACATAATTCAAGATATTTTAAACATTTCTTCACTTCCTTTTTATAACATATCCATATATAATGAAAATTTTGTATTCATCCTTATTAAATCTTATATCCAATATTCTTATTCTCCCTAACTCTTTCTATGCTATATTCTAAGATTGTTATCATTTTAGTACATAATATAGCAATCCCTGAACATGTATCTCTCCCCATGTTCCATACAATATTCTCCCGATAGATTTTTCATTTTTCTTTCATCTTTTGTTAGGATTCTTGTATCTTCTAAAATTATTACATGCATATGTTGTAACATACCCCATTCCAGTATTCCTAACCTTTTTAATGCTCTTTATACTGTTAACATTTATTGATAAGATTTAAATTTTCCTCCAACTGTTGTATTTCTCTTTGCTTGTTTCCAATAGTGATTGTTCTCCATCACTTTTATTTTCTTTTTCTTTCATATCTTCCTTTTGCACAGTAAAAATATCATCCACATATCATGATAGTTACTTGAATAATGTCCTGTTTTCCCACATTTTTCACATCAGTTTACATTTCTTTATTACCTTCTACAATTATTAAACCTGGAATATGCATAATGTTTTCACAGTCCATAAACCTTTATCATCATGAACTTTTCTAAAGTCCAATACTTCTTTACAATTTTTAAATAGTCTTTTAATGCATCATTGTTTACGTCAGTCTGAAACTGTATATCAACCATTTTCTTTGTTACTCTATAGAAAGTTTGTACTACAAAAACATTCAATGGACTGTATTCTTTCTTTTCCTCAAGTTTTCCTAGAAAACTTTCCCTATATTGTCAATTTTCAAATATAATGACACAATAAGTTTTTTTATTAATATGAATGAATGCTCTTACCTTGTTTTTTGCACTAAGTCTCACAACAAACTTTTTATTTGGAACCTCTCTTCCTCCTCCATCTCACCATCACTTCTTCCTGGATTTTGTCCATAATATCTGCCCATGATGCTGCTACTTCACTCTCTGGTTCATTCTGCATTGCCATTCCTTTTAAATAATCATTCCACAGTCTTCCCAATTGAAGGGTTGTAATCACATATTCTGATTTAGAATCAGAAAACAGATCTTTTTGAAACATATGCTCCAAATCCTGCGAAGGTTTGTTAACCTTCATTTCAGCCCTTCATCCTGATCTCACTGTCCAAACAACAGTTTTCTGACTCATTTCTGTCCTCCAAACCTTCTTTTTCAGTTACTGCCAATATTCAGAACAGAAACCAGAAGTGCCTCAAATAATGGGACTAATCTAGTCAACAAAGTGTAAATAAATAAGAGTAAAAATGAAAATGATGGAATATTGTCATGCCGAACCTTGGAAGAAATTGAGTGGGGGAAATTAAAAGGGCAGTAGACGAAATAATTCACAGGCTGAAAGATTTTTTACAAGTTCATTTTTTTTTTTTGGAGACTGAATTTGGGCAAGCTCCTAGTTATGGGACATCTGGTATATAGTGATAACAGAGAAATTATGTCACATATGTAAGGAGATACAAACATGTATCTTCTTCTAAGTAATATTTTTAAAATAAATATGGATATGATTACATGGTTACTACAAAGGGTTGAAAAAGGTGAATACTCAGTTATAAATGAAAGCATTTAGGATCATATGAGAATTGTGGAAAGCAAGTGAAGAGGAAGAGTGTGACTTATTTTATAATAAAACGTGTTTTCATCATAAGTAAACAAATGGTTGAGAAAAATGGAGGTTGAAGCTTTGATACTGAAAAAAAATGTAAGGTTGAATACATATGGTTTGTATAAAGTGTAAAGAAAAATATGTTTGCATGTGTGTGTGTGTGTGTGTGTGTGTGTGTGTGTGTGTATATATATATATATATATATATATATATATATATATATATATATATATATATATATATATATATATATATATATATATATATAGATATATATATATATATATATATATACATATATATATACATATATATTTATATCTAAAGGTTTACTATCAAAATGTCGAAATTCATATTGTCTAACGTTCATTTGGTCGACACATGAATATTAAGAAGTTAATTTGGTTGACAGAAAGTGGATGCAATTACCTGTCGACATTATGTTGGCAACAGACAAGGATTTATCCTTGTCAGCACTGTTGTGCGAACTTGGAGTTGTAATATATAAGTAGCAAGGGGTGGGGGGGTGCAGCCCCCCTGCAAAAACACTAGTGTTATTTTGCTGGTGTTTGTCGACCATTTAAACTTTTACATTTTTATTTTCAGTATTTTGACCGTTCGATGTAATGATTTCGACGTTATGAACATCAACCATATGAATTTTGACATTTTGATAGTAAACCTATATATATATATATATATATATATATATATATATATATATATATATATATATATATATATATATATGTATATGCATATACATATAAATAATTTATATATAAAATATGATATATTTATGTATATATATGTGTGTGTGTGTGTGTGTGTGTGTGTGTGTGTGTGTGTGTGTGTGTGTGTGTGTGTGTGTGTGTGTGTGTCTGTGTGTGAATAATGTAGATATGTGCATAAAAATGTAAATATGTGTGGACAAACTACAAAAGGGCCTCACTGAGACAGATATCTGGTGTCAAAGCCATGGTCTGAAGCTCAATGCCAAAAAGTGTATTGTCATCCCCTTTGGTAAAAACTCTGTACCCATGAACTACCACATAGCTGGTAGTCTACTTAATGCCAAAACTGTGATAAGGGACCTTGGGACACAGGTGGACAGTAGTCTCTCCTTTGGTAATCACTTCGCCACAGTGGTCAGGATATCCTTCTACGTGGCTCATCTCATCACAAAAGGATTCTCATCCAGAAAAAAAGAGGTCATTGTTCCCCTCTACTCATCACTCATTAGACCCATTATAGAGTATAACGCCCCTTTTGGTATGTACCTCACAATACATCTACAACAACTGGAAAGACCACAGAAATTCCTCTCAAAGAGGATTACTGGCCTCAGACAGATGCCTTACACAGACCGTCTCAAAAAACTACAGCTTTACTCCATCACATATCGTCTACTCAGGGGCAATCTCTGCCTAACATACAAAGCTATGTCAAACCCAGAGCTGTTGGACATGCTCCACTTAAAGAAATCGCAATCCCTCCGAGCTATACTCTCTAGGGACCTAAACCTTGTCACCACAATAAACAGAACATGCTGGAGGGATAGATTCCTGTCCCAGAGACTTCCCATACTCTGGAACAGACTACCTATCTATGTCAAACAGAGCTCCTCATTAGCACACTTCAAGAAAAATCTTGATGATTGGATGGGAAATGGGAAATTCACCCCAGGGATCACTTCTGTGGCTCTGCTCGACAGGGGCACAGGAAAGTAATTTTCTTGGGTGGTGAAAGCCAGGGTACATTTTTTGGCTAGGCTTATATAGACCCTAGGGCCAATAGCCTAGTACCTACCTATGAACCTATGAACCTATGTAAATAAAATATACACAATCGCAACTTAATGAGTACCATGGGGTCTTATACATACTCCATGTATTACCACATAATTTCTAATACATTGCACATTTCATGCCATGTATAATTCAAACATATTGTCACAATAGGTTAAAGGAATCACACATTATTGTTTCTTAGCTGCTGATTGTTCATAAGTAGAGTTTTTTTTTTGTTACGAGGTAAAGTATTGCACTCTACAAGTTTAACTGACACATTAACTGACAACTTGTTGAATCACTTTTTGGATGGAGAATGAACCTTAAGCTCACTAGTGAAGATGTAATGGAATAGTATCTTTGATAATATTGTAATATGGGGAGATGTGGAATAATCCTGCTAATAATGCTGATTTTTAGAGTAGAGCTTCTAGCAGGGATGCTATTTCCATATAACAATTCATTATAAATTATAGTCAATTGAAAATAAAATGCACAGAGTGGGGAAAAATGAAACAACGTTATCTCCATTAACCAAAGAGTTACGAGTGATACAAGAAATACACAGTGTACATTATTAGAAGCCATAAGCACTACATTAAATCTTTTCCTTTCTCATGATACAATGACAAGAACATTTGCATTTTACTTGTACATGTACACTGCGCAAACGAAAAATAAATATTAGACAAACTATACCCTTTCAAGGCAATTTCATGCTTGCTATTCTGAAAACCAGATATTAACCACCACACAGAAATGGATATAAAACAAAATAATGACACAGATACTGATGAAACAGTACAAATGCTGTTTATGTTCAGACAAAATAGAGAGTACAGTAATCAAATGAAAGATCAGTTATCAATTTATTATATGGAGATGTCAAAGGAAGTCATATACATATGCATTACTGGATGGATGGATGGATGGATGGATGGATGGATGGATGGATGGATGGATGGATGGATGGATGGATTACAGGACTGCATTATTGGAAGAAGGTGTAATATAGAGAGACTGTCATCATGCCTGACATGAACACTCGGCTCCAACAGTGAACATGATTAGATCTGATTACACCATACTCCTGTTTGATATATTGCAATTGCACCATAATAAATACAAATTATGGGAACTCCTGACATTTGACTGGCTTCCAGAGCATTTTAGAATAAAGGTATCCTGTAATAACTCCCTCTGGAACAACGAAACTTCCAGAAAAAACCTAAACTAAGCCTCATCACCTTGCACCTTCTAAAACTCTGTGTTATTTTCAGCTGACAGGACAGCAGAAAATTAAAAAGTAAAAAAATGTTTAAAAAATTACTTGCCTTTTATTTTTATTGATTATTTATTATTTATTTTACATTTGTTTACTGGGAAAGTCTGACTGGACATAGGGCCTTTTTCAGCAGTGGCCCGGGGAGAAAAGCTCCACATACAATATAAAATATTAACAACTGACAATTATAAATACATAAGATATTTTGAAAACAACATCATAATATTGTTATTGCAGTAGGACATTCTAATCATAACAAATCCTAAATACATTTACATTATTAGGAATATCATGCAGTTTCCGGGGTACCAGTCTAAGGATGTAATACAAGTTGTCATAAAAGGAGTGAAGATATTTTAGTAAAAGCAGAAGAGAGTAAGACAAAAGTATGTTAATAGGGAAGAAAGGTGGAGAGAGAGAGAGAGAGAGAGAGAGAGAGAGGGAATTGGTAATAGAGCCATAAGAAGACTAAACATAAATAAATACATTAGGGTTAAAAAACTACACAGCTAAGATGTGCTGCGAGAAAGTAAGTAGGTAGAACAGAAATAATGAGTATAAACAACTAATCCGGGTCATCGCAGTTACAGAGCCAAGAATGCAACAGATGGGATTTTAAGGCTGTTTTAAAGTAAGCAGTGGAAGTTGAAGCAGAGGTGTTGGTGGGAAGGCTGTTTCATGTTTGCCAATAATGTAGCTATAGAGCGACATACCTGTAGCTATAGAGTGACATACCTGCAGCTATAGAGCGACATACCTGCAGCTATAGAGCGACATACCTGCAGAATTGATGACTTTGGTCACATCTAAAAAGAGTTTTTGATTGGATCATAGGACCGAGATTTTGGTGCTTGGGTTTAGTAAGTTTTGCAATGCAGGGTTTTTTCAGTGTAGTAGATTAATTTGTGGGTTAGCACAAACTGATTGTAAAGAATGAGATGTGGAAGTTCCTGCCAGTTAAGTTGTTTAAGGGAAATGCAGTGGTTTGTTCTAGGAGGAGAATTGGTTGCAAATTTGGAAATTTTATTATAACATGCTTGCAGTTAGGAAAGATCAGATTTTCTAAGATTGGTGAGGATTGGTGATATGTATAAAAGAGGTGAGATGAGGTGGGTGAGTGCAATGATGGCTCTGGTGGAGTCTGTTAAGAACTGTTTATTTCTGTAAAGCATAGCAAGTTTCTTATGTACTTTATTTATGGTATTGGATATATGTATGTCAAATTTCATGTTGTTGTCAGTTTCAACCACTAGTAGCTTAGTGTGATTAATGGGAGATATGACTATGTTATTACTGGAGGTGATGTTAAATGTAAGGTTATGAACAGAAAGCTGTGTAAGTGAGAAAATCTTAAGCTTAGTTTTATTTGGATTTAATGTAAGTTGTGATTCAGAGATCCATCTTTCAACAAAGAGAAAGGAGGACTGTGTTTGTTGGAACAGTTCCTGGGAAGGAGGAAGAAGCACAGATTAGAGTGGAGTCATTTGCGTATTGGATGACAGCAGCCTGAGATGTGGTAGTATGAAGGTTATGTGAAAACAGAAAAAGCAGTGGTTCAAGAATAGAACTGTGTGGGACTTCTAGTGAGACTGGTAGTAGTGGGGAGAGTTCTTGGTGCCATCTGACTGCTCATTGTCTGCCTGTTAGGTAATTCCTAAACCAGGAAATGGTGAAGGGGCTATGATTTAATTCTGACAGTGTTGATGAGTCTGTCATGATTAACCACATCAAAGCGCTTTGGGAAGTCTAAGAATATAGCTAAAACATATTTTCCATTGTTCCTGTGGTTATTGACAGTCTGTGTAAAAGACATAAGTGCTGGATTAGTGCTATGTGATGGTCTAAAACCATGTTGTGTATTTGTGAGTAGATTATGAGAGTTTAAAAATGTCATGATTTGTGAATGTACACATCTTTCCAGGATTTTGGAAAGGAGAGAAAGTATAGCAATTTGTCGGTAGTTAGTAAGGTCTTTAGAGTTGTTTTCCTCGTGGAGCGATTAATGAGAATTTCTACAAAATATGCAATTACATTGGCAGCAGATTTTAACAATTCAGCTGGGAGTCTATCAGCTGAAACAGATGTTGGTTTTAGTTTATTAAGCATCTTTTTAATATTGCAGATGGGAACATGTTGCAGTGAGAAACTGTTCAGTAGTATTGTTTTTGGATGACTTGCTAGTAGTGGAAGGGTTTTGAGAGTTAACTAGAGTTAAGATGGAATCTGTGAAGAATTTGTTGAACTGAGTTGCAATGTTTGATTTGCTATCAGTGGTTGTGGGGGCAGGAATGTCAGCTTTACCTGGCTAAAGTAATTTGTTTATGGTGAATTTTTTTTAGGATTATTTTGATGCTTATTTTGAATGTTGTGGAAATAATTTGTTTTATCTCCTTTAATTATTTTCTTAGCCTTATTTCTAAGCTCAAGATATTTCTGTTTGTAGTAGGTGTACCTGATTTCTTCCGATTTACCCAAATTTGTCCCTAATATGAAGTAGAAATCTAGTCTGTTTGGATAACCAGGGGGCAGAGTTAGCTTTAATTCTGATAGTTCTGGGGAGTGCATGGTGGTTAAGTATTTGAGGAAGGTTGAATTAAAGTAGGATAGGGCTTCATCAAGGTTTAGTATTTTCAAGAGGAGTCAGTTACAATTTCGTATAGCAGCTATAAAGTTGCTGGGGAGAAAGGATTTTTTACTATGAATTTTGTCTCACATTATGACTATTATATCATTTTTTTGACATTGTGGCCTTACACTGCATCCTCCAGCTAAGCTAAAAACCTTTAAGTAATGAATAATTCACAAACAAATCTTTCAAATTCAATTAAAAAAAAAAAACTTAGATTAATGCAATGATAGCTTAGGCACAGATTAGCAGATTCACAGTTTACAACAGTCCCATTTAACTTTATTTCACCTACAAGTGTTTAGTAATAAAAAAAAAATAAAAAGAACAGTAAAATGGCTACATTCATTATAATATGGCATAGAAGCAATGACCTGTGGGATAGAAGTGCACATCATGGTGAAACAGACTTCTTTCTGGCCATAGTTTAAGCTATGACCTGAGAACAAATCTTTCTAGTCAGGACTAAATGTCACCACAGCCTCCACTATTGCCATACATTACTGCTCAATAATAATGGCCTGATGATGCAATCACCATTTTGAGTAATGATTAATAATGTGCATCGTACCTTCGTTGAAGGTTGTGTGTCAGGGCCAGCAACTCAGCATGTAAAAATCTACTGCCAATCATTAGCGGACCGGAGTTCTGCTGTGGCGACCCCTAACCGGGAAAAGCCGAAAGACACAACAACATTAATAATGTGCATGTCACATTTCTTCTCACCAAAGAGATTAAATTGTCACTTATTTGTGCCAATATCATGGCACAGCTTGGGAGCACTGTAGCAGAATAGCTAAGTAGTAATTTCAATGACTAAATAAAGGAAATCATTTTTATTGTTTTTGCTGCTGATTCCTTCTGACTGTTTATCTGACATACATGCTATTGGCCCATTTGTTCTCCAAGTGGTAAAATCATATGTCCAGTTTTTTCCTTTAGGAGTATGAGCTGGGGTTGTGTTTTCTGTTCTGCCTTCCTGTTTTCTGTCTTCACATGCTCACTTTTAAGCCCATGGCGGTGACATGTAATGGATATCTGTGAAGGTGTGATTCTGTTAATGTGAGTGATGCTACCTCACTCAGCATTGCCCATTCACAGTCAACATCTTCACTGATAACTGATACACAAGAACTTTAGAACATTATGGGAACCTTTTGAAATTCCAAGGTGAGTAAAAGAAATCATCAGACTAGCATAACTGAAAGTGTCTATGAAGGGGAATCTATACTAAATATGTAGATGTAGATGTGGTACTTCACAGCAGTACCCTTTTGCTCAGGTAAAACAGTTTCAAAGATAGCATGTATAAGTATCAGGGGTGTGGGGAACCAAACTCCCCACATCATGGGGATGAAGTCCCCCCCTGCAAAAAATAGTTTCAACATGTTACAGTGAGTTTTGTTTTTTTTTTGTTTTGTTTATTTTTTTTTTCCTGGAGTCACAGCTTATTTTTCAAGATGTCAGGACATTCAGACAGGTAGCTGTACTTCAGATAGGGGGCCGTAGTTCAGACAGAGGGCCATAGTTTAGGTAGGGGCTATAGTTCAGATAGGGGGCTGTAGTTAGGGGCTGTAGTTCAGATAGGGGGTTGTAGTTCAGATAGGGGTCTGCAGTTCAGAGAGCAGGATGTAGTTCAGATAGGAGGCTGTAATTCAGATAGGTGCTGTAGTTCAGATGGGGGCTGTAGTTAGGGGGCTGTAATTCAGATAGGGGGCTGTAGTTAGAAGGCTGTACTTCAGATAGGGGTCTGTAGTTCAGACAGGGGTCTATGCCAGCATGACAATATTTCTTTCATATCCAGATTACTAAAATATATTCTATTTTGGTTAATTTATATGTATTTGATAGGAAAAGAAAAGTAAACCTAAGTTTATTTTTGCAATCAATGGGGAAGTAAATAGGGAAATAATATACTATTCTATAAACTGTTCATAGTTATATCAACTGTAATTCTGGGTTATTCTGACTTCAGTGTAACTGTTTTGTATGTCAATGTAGTCCATCAGTTCCATTTTTTATTACTTGATTTTATGATAATGAAAAATTGTCATATCCCAAGGCTTGAAAGGAGCTCCGGAATGATACCCTAACTCATGGTCATGAATGCCAAGGTGAAATAGGATACAGGACACCTAACTGATTAGTGGCTGACAGACATGTATTCATGTCATGCAGCTGAGTATAAGTTGGTATGGCATGGCTGAAGCACCGTATAGCATTCAGTGGTCCACAGATCAATACAGGCTAATTGCCCTAAAGGACCATTTTAAGCCTAGCCAATAGTACAAGGTCAGAATCAAAGCCTCTATCTCGTGTCTATAAGGTGAAGACCTTAACCATTATGACCAGTTATGACCCACCATAACTGAAAATGGACATATATCCAGTTAGACTAGCCCGGTCAACAAAAGTAAAATAAATAAATAAATAAATAAATAAATTCATAGATGTAGCTATATCTATCTAGCTATGTATCAATATTTACCAAAAAATTCTGGCTGGAAAAAATCTTTTTGGTGTAGGAACTCCAATAATAACATGATAAAAACATTTAAACTACAGTAGAACCTCCAGTTGACCACCTCCCTACACTGACCACCTCCTTAAGTTGACCTAATTTTCATAGATCGGACATTCACCACATGGAAGAATGAACTCTCTATATTGACCACCTCTATAATTTGTATCTTGACCACTTGCACTGTGACACACAATATTAATTTACCCTCTATAATTTGACCAGTTGAGTACAATCTACACCAAGGGGTAGAAGGTGTGGGCTTTGCCCGTTAGTTATACTATTTTTTTCTTTATAATAAGTTCTCTTTTCATGTTTTATTATTACCACGTGTTGGATTAGGCCTAACGTCCTATGGTTTATCTTATGTTTCTGAAGATTTTTTTCAATATGAAGGACTGGTCGGAATTGTAGGTACATCCTACAATTACTGAAACATTTTACAGTTAATTGAAACATGATGGCCCAAAGCAAAGAACTCGAAGAACTGACATTGAAGGAAAAAGTCAATCTACATTTTCTGGAAAGCAGCAGCCAAAGAAAGACGGTGGAGCATTTTGGTGCTAGCAAGACCACAGTTAGCAACATACAAAAACGTAAACATGAGTACTTGTAGACATATGGTAAGGAAAGCGGAGACATACAGTGGAAAAGGAGGAAAACTTCCCTCGATTAAGTCAATGAAGCTACATTAAGCTGGTTCAAACAAGTGAGGGCAGTTAACACACTAATCTCTGGGCTTATGATCCAAGAAGTTGCTAAAAAATTCGCACAGGAATTCAGGGATGCCAGACTTCCAAGCATCCAGTGGTTGGCTTGAGAAATTAAAACTGCAACACGGGATCTCCCAGAAAGTCTTGTGTGGTGAATCCAATGAAATTCCAGTAGAAGTTGTGGAAGAGTTCATCAAAAAGTTCCCGGACTTCGCCAGAGGCTTCAAAGATGATGACATCTTTAATGCTGACGACTGTGGACTCTTTCAAGGTGATGCCTAACAGGATCTATTTCATGAAGGGTGACAAATGTAAGAGTGGAAAACCTTCCAAAGAAAATTTCACAGTTCTGCTTTGTGCTTGCTCAACCAGAGAGAAACTAAAGCACTTGGTGATTGGTAAATTGGCAAAGCCATGCCCATTCAAGAACCTGAAGACTGATGAACTCCCTGCCACTTAGAGATCAAACAAATGTGCATGGATGACTGGTGCCCTATTTAAGGAGTGGGTAAGGGGTATCAACCAAGAAATGAAAAAGAGGAAATGGTCTATTCTACAGGCAGTAGACAACTGTCCTGGCCACCCGCAAGTGAATCATCTCACAAACGTGACACTGAAATTTTTGCCTCCAAATACAACCTCAAAAATCCAACCTCTTGACCAAGGCATCATCAAAACATTTAAAATGCACTACTCAGCCCAGCTTCTACAGTGGGTCATTACTTAAAGATAAACCTGTGGTCCATCTGTGAAAGCATCTTCATCCACTGCATCAGCTAATGTTCTGGATGCTGTCTTCTGGATCAGTTCTGCTTGGAATAAAGTTCAGCCAGAAATGATGCAGAAATATTTCAAGAAAGTTGGATTTGTCACAACCCAAGAACATGATGTTTTGGCCCCATCAGACAACCCATCTCCCATAGCAGAATTCAAATGAGTAGATTTTGAAGGTTTTGTTGCAATGGATGATGAGATGGCAACCTGTAATGAACCTGACCCAGACGCAATTTTCCAAGCGATATTGACTGAAGTACAGACCAGTATAAAAGTGCATAAAGCAGCTAACGAAGTGGAAGAAGCAAGTGAGGGTGACACAGAAATTGCAGCGACTCCAAAAGAAGAGGATTTATTTATTTATGTATTTATTTATTTATGTATTTATTTATTTGCATTTGTTTACTGGGATGGTCCACTGGGCCAGAAGTGTCCATTTTCAGTGGAGGCCAGAGGAGAAAAGCTCCACATTTAAGACAGTTTGCATACAATACAGATTTTATATTGAAAGACATTTGGTGCATAATATTATTGGGTTATACAATTAATAAACAGTACATACAGTAAACGTACTTGTATCAAGAATGGTATACAAGCAAACCAGAGATTCTAAATGAGAACATTCTATACATATAGTTTTAGCTCACATAGATGTAAGTGGAACACTTCATGCAGTAGGTACAAAGTCGATACAGGAATTATCTACAGTCAAAGTAGTTGAACTTTTTACACACTTAGGTGGTGTTATAACAGAGACAGGCTAAATGAGTTCTGTTAGAGAATTTGATTAAAGTCAGTTGGCTTTGTAGCAAATATAAGTGGTGGTATGATAGTGAGATAGACTACATGGGTACCTGAATGAGTATGGATGTCAGCCATCTGATAATGCAGTTGAACTCATTTGCTATGGAAAAATGCCCAGGTATGCTGAGTGGTGTAGTCAGCATTCAGAGTGTTTTCTCGACTTACTTTTCTAATAAGAATAAGAAACAGACCAAGATTGACTCTTTTTTTCAGAAAGAATGATTAAACCATGAGAAATCAGTAAATGTATTGATTTTGTATGATACAGCATGTATGATTTTACTGTGTTTTGATTATGTATGATTTTGTATGTTATTCTCTAATAAAAGCTGTACAAGAAAGTAAAGTACATGTATGTAACAGTACAGTAGGCTTAGTTCTTTATATTGACCACCTCAGTATGTTGACCAGTTTGTTACAGTCCCTTGGGTGGTCAACTTACAAAGGTTCTACTGTAGATAAGATGAGATGGAAGATGAGAGAGAGAGTGAGGGAGATGATATCAGGGAATCCAGCATGCCAAGTCTAGTAAGTCACATTTATACTGTATGAAGGACAAACAAGAAGAAGCCCATACTCACAGCAGAAGCGTGTACTAACCATATGGAACATTGGGCCAGTGACAAAGTGTACAGTTGTTACTCAGAAAAAAAAAAGGTTCGGGGGTGTGGCTAGCATGAGCTCTGAGTAGCCACCTTTTACTTCAGCTCTGTCCATTCAAATTACTTTTGACATGAATTTTTAAAAAACACTATTCTAATAGTGGAAATTTTTATATCATTGGATTCTTTATATAGTATACTAGGATAGTATTAAAATGTTTCTTTTGATACCATTAATTTTCCTGTCAAATCAGTGGTAAGAAGTTCTTTCTCATCAGTCAACATGAGAGTCACAAAAACTTCACATACTGACATAACTTTTAAAAAGGATCTGCAATCTTTGTTAACTAATATCCAAGAGTTAACTTCCAAAATAGACAGATTGGATATGAAATTGGATACTTTTAAAGAAAAATCTTCAAAGCAGATGGACATTCTTCATGAGGATATGCAGCAACAAAAACAATTAATTTCTGGGATAGATACAGCATTAAATGACATGGAAACTCGGCTACAGGAAGGTGAGCACAACATAGAATTTCTTTTAAAGCAAAATACATTACTTCAAACAAAAATAGATGACCTTGAAAACAGGTCCCGTCGTAATAATGTAAGAATATTTGGCTTACCTGAGAATATAGAAAATAATAACAGGGAGAAATTTCTGATATCTTGGATACCTGAAGTTTTAGATCTTCCTGAAGCTATATCATATAGAATTGAGAGACCGCACAGGTCATTGGTTTCATAAAAAAGTAGTAAAACTAACTCAACAAGATCTGTAATTGTCAAAGTTTTATCTTCACATGACAAAGAAGTTGTCCTTAAAATTGCTTGGTCTAAAGCTCCAATCAAAATAAAAGACAGTTTGATACGCTTTGTCAATGACTATTCTCCTTTGGTATTATCTAAAAGAAAAGTTTTTTACCACTGATAAGAGAACTAAAGAAAAATCAAATAAAAACACAACTAGTATTCCCTGCTAGACTAAAAATCTTTCAGCAAAATACTGCAAATATATTTGAAGACGTAGATTCTGCCTTCCCTTACATTAAAACAAACAAAATACTAGCAAAGGTTGAAGATATGGAATGGATAAATACTAGAACAAGAAGACTTCTGAAAATGTAACATGGATTAATACAGAACAAAAGAAAAAACATAAGAAATGACTTTATCTTCAAAGCATACAAAACTAATAATATCTAAACTAGTTACAAAATAAACCCAGAAGTTGGGGAGAAAGAAATTGAGACAACTGGTAAGTTATTATTTAAATAATTTCCTTTTCTTGCTACATTGTACATGTTACAATATATTCTTTAATTTCTTTGTTTAAAATGAACATCGAGTAGTACTATTGCATTATTTATTTAATTGAAAGGATGTTTGTTATTTCATAAAGTCGCTAGAGTAGTTTGTTGATTTCATCTTTTGGTTATTGTGGAAAGTTATGGTGTTGTGAAGCTTGTTCCTGTAGCAAGACAAAGGCAAATGCTAACTGATGTTGTTTGGCAGTGATATAAGCATGCCTTTTGAATGTATGGATGTTTCTTTGATGTCTTTTATTTGTGAGATATGCTGCAGCATGTGGTGACTATGGATGGTGGAGGCATTGTTTACTATATGTTTTGTGGAATATGTAGGGCAGAGATGGTTGCCATTAATGACACTGTAGTTTATAGGCTTTTGGTATTGTTTCATGAAACGCTTATCGTGTTCAGAGATTGTTGAGATAGTAGTTGTTTATGCCTTTTAAATGATATGCCTTGTATAATTAGAAGTGTTCGTGGTTTGTAATAAGTATTGGTTACCCTCACTTATTTTGTAATTGGGTTGTGTTTAGTGGTTTGGAGGTGATGCAAATGGATATAATATGGGAAGTTTTAGTGAGGATGTTTTGAACGTAAACTACTGTGGTGGCTTGTTTCCGTTTTTTTTTTCTCTCTGCTTTCCTTTTCAGGATACCAGTTCTGTATGCGATGGGTAAAGCTCGAGCTGCTCAGAAGCTTCAATTTAAAATGTATACTTACATTTCCCACTGAGATAGTCTCGTGTGTTGATCTGACCTAGTGAGACTCTCGATCAGACAGGAGAAAGCCTCTTCGAATATAACTGTTTCCTCCTGCTCTTGACGCTTGAATCCTGGTGTAACAGATTGAACCTTGAACTGGTGAGATTACAACAGTCACATAGAACCTTCAAATGCATATAATAAAACGGGATCACCTTCACTACTTTTATTATACATCTGAGAAGAGAAGTTTAAAGCCATTAAATTACTTTTTCTCATACCCTTGAAAATGAAACGTTATAAGAAAAGAGACTGAGGGAAATGAACAGAAAAGTGTGAGTAGTGAACATTAACTTACACCAGAATATGAAAGGCTGATTACTACTATCATTATTATTATTTTTATTAATTTTACTAATATTCATATAGTAAGTTTCTAAACGTGTCCTTAAAGGTTTATGCAATCATTTTGATTCTGTTGAGAAGCAGGTTTAGATTATCTCATTCCTTACTCACACACACACACATGCATATACACACACACACACACACACACACACACACACACACACACACACACACACACACGCACACACACATGTAGACTCACATACACACGCCTACACACACACGCACATATATATATATATATATATATATATATATATATATATAAAGCGTAGACCTGCTTCAGTTATGAAGGTGTATCCTACTACTATAATTGGTTCAGTATTAATATGTCTCTCTGAAATCATCATCCCATTATTGCAGTCAAGAAAAGCTTGAACTTTAAAGTTAATTATTTTTGTTTAAGTATAATTCAGCAAGATGTGCTTTTGATATTCAATTATTTTTACTTGACTGCACTTTATTGGTACCCTTTGCAACTCAAAAATTTCCTCATTAATTGTAATTTTGTAAATATTGATTCTTGCTTACAAATAATATGTACATTTTTATATTATACAAATATAAATATAATTATATCAGTTATTTTTGTTTTATTGCAATAAATACTTCTAAAGAGTTTTCATGTTATGAAGTACATTGGAACTGTTACATTTGATGAATAGTTATATGAAAAGTGATAAGTTAAAGAGTTAAGACACTAAGGTAAATAATATTATAATAGAATATATAAATATTATATATTCATACACTGGTTCACCAAAGTCAATCTACTTATATATCTACAATATATTTTGGAACAAATAGATATTAGATAATCATTTTATGGTTTGAAGTTTATTATTATACTAGAACAAATTGAATCTGTCATTTGACATATATCATTTAGTAATATTCCAATCCAAATGAATGATTATGGTTATATTTTACTTTATAGATATTCTATTAATGTGTTATCTTGTTTATGTAATTCTTGTGTACTAATAGTATACTAATATGGTGTTTTCATATGAAGCCATATTAATTCTAAGTATATATCTCTTATTAGACAGTTGCTGAATAGAGGTTGTTATTGGTTAGAAGGTTAATTTGAGTGATAGTATGTCACTCAAATTGGGAGTTTTATACTCCAGGTGGGTTCTAAGGGGTTATAATGTATGTGATTGTTATTATCAGAGTTTTATAACATTTATTATTTTGACATTCTCAAACACTGATAAAGAAATAAATAATATTTTGCTTTCATCTCTATTAGACGTTAAGCATAATCAACTATACAATATTTCTTCATTAAGTAACAATAAATGAATTTGATTAATAATTTTCTTATATTCTCTATATTCCCTTAAATGAACTCATTAAGAGGTATTTCTCTAAACATAATGGACTAAACAATCCTAGAAAGAGAGGTCATTTATTTAATTTCATCAAATTACATACATCTCAATTCATATTTCTACAGGAAACACATTTAATAAATGAAGATATAGTCAGACTAAATAATAAATCATATAAAGTACTAGTAAGTTCAGAACACACTCAAAAAAAGAGGAGTTGCAATACTATGGAACAATTCTTTGCCAAGTCCAAAACATTTAGAGATGATAAAGGAATGTTTTGTCTTGTTTCAATTGATAAGAAGATTTATACATTAGTAAATATATATTGGATCCCAGGAATAGGAACTAACACTGTGAAACAGCGTTTAGACTTTATTATACAATTATCTAAAGGGAACATAATACTGGCAGGAGATTTCAACTGTATTCTGGACACCAAAGATTCAACTTCAAGTAATAAGAGAAAAATCACACCATCAGCTAAAAAAATTAAAGGAATTCTCAGACATATATTTATTAAAAGATATAAGTAATTTTGCAAATCCCAATTCTTTATTATATACTTTTTTCTCACAGACATAATACATTTGCTAAGATAGAGTTTTTTTTTCTCTAATAATTTAATAGATTCCTTAATAGATACCACAATAATCACATATCCAGTTGCAGATCATAATCCCATCCTATTTGAAATTACAATTAATAGTAATTAAGGTACCCTGAACTGCGGTGGTGATGCTGCTGTAGCATTGTCGCCTCATAGCAAGACGTTGTCCCATTCGATTCTCAGCTAGAGCGTCTTCTGTGTGGAGGCATACATGAATGGGGCATGCCTTCGTTGAAGGTTGTGCATCAGGGCTGGTAACCCGGTACGTAAAAATCCACTACCAATCATTAGCGGACCGGAGTTCCGCTGTGGCAACCCCTAACCGGGAAAAGCTGAAAGACACAAAGAAAGTAATTATGGTACCCAAATAAGAAGAATACCGGCTTATATAACAAAATTAAAGGAATTTAAAGAATTTATAGATTTAGAAATTCGGATCTTTATGGACACTAATAACACATGAAACCAATGAAATCTATATATGGGATGCTCTTAAGGCTTATCTTTATGGAAGAACTCTTAATTGGTTTTATAAAAAAAGAAAGGTTGGGATGAACAATTACTTGACATACAAAGTAAATTAGATATATTAAAACAGAATCAAGGGAGAGATTTAGATAAAAATGAAAAAGAAGGAAATAAATGCACTAAATAATAAGTATCTAGAGATATTAAATCATAAAACTATGATCACTTTGGAAAAATTTAAATGTATACAATTTTCCACTAATCCACGGTCACTCAACATGTTAGCTAATAAAACTAAACGACTATCCAAATTTAATCATATAAATTAAATATATTCACCTAAGGAAAAAAGGACAGTCTCAGACATAGAAAATATACTGATGGAATTTAGACAATTTTTCATTAATATAAATCAGCATACTGCGACAATTGATTCTAATGAAGAAATCAGTAACTTTATTAATAAATATACCCAAAATAAACTATCAAATGAACAAAATAATATTATAGACAAACCCATTACTTTAAAAGATATTGAAACACAAATCATCAAATTAAAAATAAATAAAGCTCCAGGAAACAATGGCATTATTCCTGAAATTTATAAGATCTTGCCTTTGAATACATTAGAATTAGAATTATTACATAAGTTTTACAATAGTGCTTAAAATAGAAATATAACTCCACCCTCATGGAAATACACATTTATCTCCCCCATCCTGAAATCCAATAAAGATCCCATTCATTGCACATCATATAGGCCAATTTCTTTGTTAAATGTTGACTATAAAATGTTTATGTCAATATATGCTGATAGGCTTAAAATCTTTCTACCATCACTAGTAGAAGATGATCAAACTGATTTCAATATAAATAGAAATTCTTATGATAACATCAAAAGAACATTATCTTTAACAGAATCAATCAAACCTTTAAATAAAAACCTAACATTAATTAGTCTAGATATAAACTGTGCATTTGATTCAGTTAATTGGGATTACTTATTTATTTTATTACAAAGTTTAAAATTTTCAAATAATTTTATTAATTTAATAACCCAATTATATAAAGATTGCCAAGCATATATTAAAATAGGTATATAAACTCCAACTCATAGACAGGAACAGGAACGGCAGTATGAGAGCATCCAGCAAACGTTAACTACGAACAATGTCACAGTCCATAGATCTCAATAACTCAAAATAAAAAAAGGTATCACTTCTTTATTCAAACAGAAAGTAAGCGCTTTCATCATCAGGCTTCTTCAGACTTCGTTCGACCTGTTCCTGTCTATGACTTGGAGTTTATATACTTATTATTATTTTATTGCAGGAACGTATCTCCCGTTGTGGTTATTGTTTTTATCATATATTAAAATAGAAACAAATATTTCTCAAAATATTCCCATCATTAAGGGTACTAAACAAGGTTGTCCATTATCTCCCTTATTATTTACATTAATTATGGAGCCCTGGGCCAACTTGATAAGAAATAATGTGGCAATTGAAGGATACAAGATAACTTCAAATGAGTCCTCCAAAATACAAATGTTTGCTGATGATATTCTAATCACATTACACGGAAATAAATGCATCAGGGCATTATTCTCAGATATGGAGTATTTTCAAAAAAAAATCAGGGTTACTCTTTAATAATAACAAAACTCAAATACTAATAATTGGCCCTAATAAATTTGATTTAGAGAATGATTATAAAAAATACATAACACAATCGGAAGAAATATGTTATTTGGGTATTATGATTACTAAAAGTATTAAAGATATTGTTCAAGTAAACTATAATAAAAGTCCAAAGATAATAGAAAACCTTACTCAGAAATTAAATAAGATTCCATTCTCAATGGATGAGAAACTTTTAATAATTAAGATGATCTTCCTATCCAAAATTTTGTATATTATTCAATCAATCTCCTTACCCCCTCCTACTTATATCATTAAAAAATCAATTCTGTGATGCATACATTTTTATGGTATCCGACCAAATCCAGAATAGCTTGGTCCATCCATATGAAAAATTGGAATAATGGAGGTATAGCCATCCCAAATTTAGAAATGTATGCAATCTCATCAATGGTTAAAACTATTTCTCTTCTTATAGATCCACAATATTCAGCCAAATGGAAAAAAAATCTAGAAATTTTAGCTTATAAAGCAATAAATAACAACAGATCCCAGAAAATAGACCTGTTAAATAATACTTTCATATGGGTTTTAAAAGAATACATTACTTTTAATAATACTCAGAATTTTAAATCAAATTATATAACTCTTTTATTGAGATCTTTCAGAAATTTAATGTTTAAATTTAATAATTTTAAAGATTGGTTATTTCTGTTATTTCTAATAGCCTACATACATAGTGTTATATTTTCCTCTGATTACTCAAAAATGTGTTTATTTAAATATAAAAAAATAATATTTTGGTTTCACATGATGTCAGATAATGACTTAAAATCTATTACCTTACTTAAAATGAATATGAAGATGTCTCTCTTTCTTAGTTGGACTTACATGAAGCAAGGAAATATATTTTAAATAATTTCAATACTATATATTTTGCAACCAAGACTTCAATACCTAAGATTATTCAATATATGGTTTTATCTATACAACATAAATCTCCTACCAAAAACATATTATCTCACATATATAAACTAATTAAACTTGACATGGAAGCTGTTTCAGATACCAATTGGAATTACTTTAACTTTAATTTATAATCATCCTCCTACAGAAGATGATAAAATAAACATATTACAATCAGCTAGTTTTACTACCTCATCAGTGAAATGGAAACTTTTTACTTGGATATATTTACACAGATCTTTTATTACCCCATTCTCTCTTAGTAAATTTAACAAAAGTAATGTCAACTGTTGGAGATGTAATATAGAAGTAAATGCAGAATGGGCTCACATGGTATATGATTGTGTAATTTTAAATGAATTTTGGGAAAATGTTAATTCCTTTTTACAAGCTAGCTTCACAGATAATTTTACTCTCACAAAGTCACTTGTTATTTTCAATACTCCTGTACTTAATTGTATAAGCAAAGTTAATCAGTCTTTAGTCTGGACTATATTATCAGTTGCCAGAAAAATAATTACAAGAAACTGGAAATCCAATACTATTCCCTCGATTCAAGAATTCAAATCTTTACTTCTGGAAGTCTGTAATATGGAGTATTTAACTATCAAATCAAGATCTCGTCAGAATACTGTTAAATGCAATATATGGGAAAAGGTCTACAATTTATTACAAATGTAATTATTTAATCAATTTATAATTGTTGAGAATGTCTTTGTATATAGTTTTTTTCTGTTTGTTGTATTACTATTTGATTATCTGTTTGAAAATTGTTCATTTCTAATGTACATATTTATTGTTTAATTTTAATTTTAATAAAACTGTTTTGAAAAAAAAAGAAAAAAAGGTTCTACATGTTTTGGAATATCATCACTTGCATACAGGAAGACCAATAACTTGCCTTCTGGCAATATATAAACTATAGACTGGAACTGATGCCGGCAGAGTTTATAGTCATTTAGAAGAAAATTCAATCATAGTAGTAGAACAAAAGGGCAATAAAAGAAAGTCATATGGAACTAAGGATCATTTGCTGTTAAATAAATTCATAATGGAGAACTGTAAAAAGGGGAAGAATCCATGTATGGCATGGATAGACTGCAAAAGAGTATTTGACAGTATCCAACATTCATGGATTAAAGAGTTCTTAAAAATGTATAAGATACTTAAGATATTTCAGAGTGACTTTCTCTCACAGCTGCTCTTTGTCTTGCCCTTAACCCATTACATTGTTTACTTAACAGATTAGGCCATGGCTACAATTTGGCTCACAGAAAACAACAAAGTGTAAAGACTTCTCATCTTCTTTTTGTATATTGTTTAAAGCTGTATAGTTCATCAGATGAGTAATTGAAAGCACAACTGCAAGTGGTCAAATTTTTTTCAGGTGATATAAGAATGTAATTTGATCTTTGATAAATGTACAATAGAAACCTTTAAAGCAGGAAAGCTGCAGCACCAAGAAAACATCAGTTTGAGACATGAATGTGATATAAAAGAACTTGAGCAAGAGGAAGCATGTAAATATTTAGGAACTGGTGAAGGATTAACAATAAAACATGAACAAATGCAAAGAAAACTTAGTAAGGAATATTTTAGAGGACTAAAATTAATACTGAAAATACTGTTGACATCTAGGAACAGAGACCAAGCTATAAACCAATTTGCTCTTCCTGTCTTAATTTACAGTTATAAGCATAGACAACTCTTGGAACAACCTCATATTGATCAGGATTGAACACAGGAATTGTTAATGAGAGGTGAATTTAAACCAAAAGATGAAAGTTTAATATTGGCGGCCCAAGATAGTGTACTATGTCCATGTTGATTTGCAAAGTCCATTGAACATGTGGGAGAAACATACAAATTCAGGTTTTGTAGAACAGGATTGGAAACAGTCGCACATCTTGTTGCTGGTTGTGTTATACTAATGGCAGAAGGACTATATACTGAGAGGCATAATAATGTGGCAAGACTGTTGCATTGGGGATTGTGCAAACATTATAATACTGAAGTAGCTGAAAAACATTGGCAACATAAGCCACAAAGCATCATAGAAAATGAAGTTTATATCACATGGGATCATCAATTACCAACAGTTCAAAAAATAGATGTGTGAAAACCAAATATGTAATCCATGAAAAGAAGAGAAAAGTAGCATTGATCATTGAAATTGCCATACCCAGTGACTATAGTGTCTTCCACACAGAAACATAAAGTCATAAAATACCAGGATTTGCAGGCAGAAATGAGGGCAATGTGGAAGAATGATACCCAGACAGTTCCAGTAGTAGTAGGAGCAATTGTTGTTATAAAAAAGAATTTACAATCATACTTAGATATGTTACGTATACATGTAACTTCATATGAATTGCAGAAGGAGTCATTACTGGGCACATTTCAGGTGCTGCAAAGAGTACTTCTGTCTGCCATCTAAGATTAAAACAATACTAATTTCATGAGCTTTAATCAAACTTTGACTTAGGAATGGGGTCCATTTCCATCATGGTATTAGAAACTCAAAAGATTTGTAGAAATTTAAAAAGGATAGAGAAGAACTGGTGTTAAAGGTTTTGGCCCAATTTACACACTAAATCTAGAAATTGGAGGGAGGATACTTCATTTTCAGGACTGACGAAGAGGCAATAATACCAATGGAAAATTGAGTCACCATTATATAACAATAAACAATGGTTACAGAGGGTGAAGTGATGCCACATGTCTCATCCAAGTAGACCAGATGGCAAGCAAGAACTTACCTTTCATGGATGGATTGATGCAGGTAGGATGCTTTTCAGGCTGAGAAAAAAAAATGTCTGTTATATGGGAAATGATCATGGTCATTTTGAAATGATGACTACAATCACATGGCAAATACAGTACATCAGTCAATATCTGACTTTTGGCTTATTGATGCATGGATGAGACATTCGCAACACCATCAGCTATACAGTAGTAGAATATAATAAGCATGGCGAATGTGACCCTTGTGAGATTTTAGGTTTGGGCTCTTAATGTACACCGACAGTGTTATGGGAGAAGGAGATGTTACATGGGAGCCTACCTTGATACATTGTGGGTTGAGGCTTTATTATGTTAAACTCTGTGTGGCTCCCATCATTGCCACTACACATTGCATTCCCTTGGTGTTTGTTTCTTATCTTGTACATTCCATATGATAGGATGCAATCACCAGAATCATCTTGAAATATACTATGGGTTCCCCTAATTAGTTTGAGGTAAAGCAACTACTGGTGCAACTCACCCCCACCTGGGTTCCTGTCAGAAAATCGAAGACACATTCTGTTGAATGCATCTTGGTCAAACTGTAAATGTCAAAAATGCAAAACGACGAAGCGGCTTTTAAGCAAATTCTTTCCCCGGGAAAGAAGTCGCATGGCCACTTCCATCACTTTGCCATTTTCGGCATGGTAGTGCAATCTTGGAGTTGGTATATTTAAGTAGGGGAGCACAGCCCCCCCACACACATGGGGGGAGAGGGGCGGCAAAGCCCCCCACTTAAGATAGTGTTTAGGATTTTTTTTTTGGGAACAGCAATTTTTTTTTCCCTCGGAAAAAAATTCACTGTAATGGCTGTTCGCTCTTTTTTGTTTTCATTCTTTTGTGGTCGATATAAAAGCATCTGATCTTTTGTTCATTCACTGCTATAACATAAACCCCCCCCCCCATCCAGCCTCCCACAAGATAACAAAGATGAATTCTGCATGCTAGATGCTGCAAACTTTAATGTCTCGAACCAAGTTTCAGTAGTTTGTCATTGAATGGAATGATACCCACCATGGATGTGAGGACTGGCAGAAAGCAATGTGCATCCCTTCCTTCTGATTTGTCTGTGGCATGACCTCTCTCTCCTTGTCCATCAAAAAGCACAGAACTTGATGGTGAGATGGCACTTCTGATTGCAGTGCCTTCTGTATTACAATGCTGCAGCCTCTGTGACTTGCTAGATATAATCAGAAGTGAGCAGAACATGGCTGATATCAGCAAGCATATGTTATATATCGGCTACCAGGAGTCATACAGTTGTAACTGATAAATTATATATCAACTATCAGGAGTTGTTTAGTTTTACCATTTACAAGCATAGCATAGCACTTGATCAACTTTATATTTAACAAGTTGCTTGTGTGCTTGTCATCATGGTGCTCTGTCCTTACCACAATGGGTTTTTACCATTGCCTTTCTTACAGCGTGTCTACTACCTGGACATTGTATTTCACCATAATTCACATCTGTACAGACTACTATGGATTTACTAAAATGCTTTGCCTTTATTGTACTGACAGTATATTTAGTATGCTGCTTTGTTTGTCTGTGGAATATATTGTGCCTAGGAAATCATGCTGGATAACATGGGTTTTGTACATGGATTACTACTGGAGTTTCATGTTTGCTTTCTGGTTAATGGAATTTTTGCCTCTGGGAGTTGGACATGTTTTTGCATGTTGTATTTTGCTGTAAGAAAGGGACGGTGGATGTTTTTGGACCATCCTAATAAAGCTGCTGCTTCTATAACACTCAGAGTACCTGAAAAGTTTACCACTAGTCTGTCTCCACTCTCTAAAGTGCACTTACATCCGTAATGATAACCTGCAGTAACTAGTATAATTTTTCTGTAAAGAAATGTAAAGTAAATACATACTCACAGACACAGACAGACAGACACACACACACACACGCACACACACATACACATGCATACACATAAATACATTATGGGTGTGTATGTGTGTGGGTGGGAGTGTGTGTGTGTGTGTGTGTGAGTGTGTGTGTGTGTGTGAGTGTGTGTGTGTGTGTGTGTGTGTGTGTGTGTGTGTGTGTGTGTGTGTGTGTGTGTGTGTGTGTGTGTGTGTGTGTGTGTGTGTGTGTGTGTGTGTGTGTGTGTGTGTGTGTGTGTGTGTGTGTGTGTGTGTGTGTGTGTGTGTGTGTGTGTGTGTGTGTGTGTGTGTGTGTGTGTGTGTGTGTGTGTGTGTGTGTGTGTGTGTGTGTGTGTGTGTGTGTGTGTGTGTGTGTGTGAGTGTGTGTGTGTGTGTGTGTGTGTGTGTGTGTGTGTGTGTGTGTGTGTGTGTGTGTGTGTGAGTGAGTGTGTGTGTGTGTGTGCACGTGCCCATGCAGCTCTTTGAGTTAGAGTGATGCAATGGTTAAATCTGCATTTTCACAGTGTTTACACATATTTTTTGGGTCTTGGGTACATAGTATTTACTTGCTTTCCATATTTATTGCTTTGATTTATATAAAGATCTCTTTTCCACCCAAACTACAAAGACATGCTGACACTTTGATTGGGAATGGCCTTTTTCCTCAGGTATATACATAGGTTCATAGGTTCATAGGTCGGTACTAGGCTATCAGCCCTAGGGCCTATACAAGCCTAGCCATAACAATTCCATGGATATTTCTTCCCACAATATTTACTTCCCTGGACCACTATCTAGCAGGGTGACTGATGTGATCTCCGGGGTGAATTTCCTATCTCTCATCCAATAATCAAGGTTCCTTTTGAAGAGGGCCAAGGAGGCGATCTGCTTGACATGTATGGGAAGTCTATTCCAGAGTCTGGAGAGTCTTTGGGTGAAGAATCTATCCCTCCAGCAAGTTTTGTTCATTGTGATGACAAGGTTTAGATCCCTGGAGCGTGTGGCTCTGAGGGATTGGGATTTCTTTAAATGGAGCATGTCCAACAGCTCAGGGTTTGATATGGCCTTGTATGTTAAGCAGAGATTGCCTCTGAGTAGATGATATGCCACAGAGTATAGCTAGGGTTTTTTTAGATGGTCAGCATAGGGCATCTGCTTTAGGTCTATGATTCTTTTAGTGAGGTATTTCTACGGCCTTTCCAGCTGTTGCAGATGTCTTGTGAGGTACATACCAAATGGGGTGTTGTACTCTATAATGGGTCTAATGAAGGATGAGTACAGTGGGACAATGACCTCCTTTTTTCTGGATGAAAAGCCCTTAGTGATGAGGAGTGCCACATAGAAGGATTTCCTGACTGTTGTGGTGATGTGGTTATCGAAGGTAAGAACAGTGTCCACCTGTGTCCCTAAGTCTCCCATCACACTTTCGGTGTTTAGTGTACTGCCACCTATGTGGTAATTCATGGGTACATGGTTTTCCCAAAGGGGATAATTATACATTTCTTGGCATTAAGCTTGAGCCCATGGCTCTGGCACCAAGTATATGTTTCTGTAAGGCCCTTTTGTAGAATATCCACATCATTTGGGGATTCAATAATGGCTCCCAGTTTGCAGTCATCTGCGAACTTTGTTAGCCAGAGTCCCTTAGTGTTGGCCTGTACTTCAGAGAAGTAGATGCCAAATAAGAGCAGTCCCAGGACTGAACCCTGAGATACTCCACTTTTCACTTGTCTGGAGCTGGATTTGGAGTTGGCTACTTTTACAGTCTGTATTCTGTCAGTAAGCCAGTTGGCAACCCATCGAGTGACGGATTTATGCCCAGTTTAGTAAGTTTATCTATGATATTGAATGTGTCAGTGTGTATGGATAAGCATCTTCTCCAGAAATATTTCCTTCATGACCCTGAATTGTATGAATGTATGTTTAGAAAATGTATGCATACATATATGTGCATTTTATATATACATATGTACAGGAGAGGGAGAGATACACACACAAAATATAGCATGAATGCCATATTGTAGCTCTAAAACTAGTATTTAATGTCTGACTTACAAAGACTAATGTTTACTCAGCATCAACTGGCCAGCTTTTAGTTTCAAGCACTGAGAAAGAAGGCATTGTATAGCAGAAATCTGTAGTCTGCATGAAATACGATTCAGGGGTCTCTAATATAGATAGCTATACACTGTATACTGGAGACTTTCTATGCTACCAAAACTGAGAGGTTTTACTATACATGTGAAAAGTAAAAGAAGTCTGAATGATTACATACATTAACTTTTACCTAAAATTTGTCTGTGTGGGACAAGAAAAAAAAATTACTTCTCAACTGACCGCTGAAATTCTATCCCTTTTCTATATGTTTGATGTAGCCTTATGATGAAAATTTTGTCTTATTAGCTCTTAAATTTTAAACAGTGATAAAAGCTCAGTATGTTATCCTACTAAGCTATTACAGCTGGACAGAATAAATCATTTAATAAAACAAAAATATGTGTTGCCAAGAAAGCTTAATGTGAACATCTGCATAAAGATGAGATATAACTTATGAACAGACAGATTTAATATGGGCATCTGCATAAAAATGAAATATAATGAAATATAATTTCCAAACAGACAGAGTTGATAGCTGCCTCCTTCTGGTCCATAATTTTAAATGCATCACATTTTATCAGATGTCCTTGAAGTAAAAAATGTAATATGCAGTAACAATGCAGGTATAGTAGCTAACAGCTTAGTACATATTTGAAAAGCTATGCAGATACCTGCTGGGAGGGAAGGGTGACCTTTCACATGGACTATGCTTTTTTTTTCAGTCCTGTGTTCAGAAATAATACGTTATTATAATCCAGTACTGTTCACAATACATAGCACAGCATGACAAGTACATGCAATAACAGTGATGCTGCAGGGAAGAAGTAGCTCCTAGGCTGTTTATATTCGCGCAGGCAGAGCCCTTTTCAGTTTGTACCAGCTCACTGCAGTATTTGTCAGCTTTAGTTAGCATCAGTTAGGCTGCATTTTCCTGTACCATATCAATGGCAAAGCTCTTTAAAAAGGTGGTCTCAAGTGGATCACTGACAAATGTGTTCAATCTCAATTTTGTTTTATAATCTAATTGTAGTCTGCCAATGGGCATTAGTGATCGATTTTCATAGTCATTACTTTTCTTTTTCAGGAACGTGGGTCACATTTGGTGGTCAGATTTCTGACGAGGTAAGGCATATTTGCACTTGAGGAAAAAAGTAAGTGGCTTTAGCTGTGCAGTGTTTTATAAGTTTAGATATCACACAGACTCTATGCTATATGTAACATGTGATACAATGCCTCAGTTTAATTGCATAAATTCTTTGGTACTGCATAATATAGCAAATAAATGTGAGTCCACTACCTCACAACTTAAAAGAGTGCAGTATGACATGCCTTTAAATAACTTCATTTGCAGGAGTTACAATATTTCTTACTGTAACATGCATTATATAGAAAGAAACCAGATATTGTATAGGTTGACACAATAACCTATGATAGCAACATGGCCTAGAATATGAATATGTTTCCAACAACTGCTAGAACTCATGTTGGTCATTTCTCAGCTGTCCAAACTTCTCAGACTTAGTCTTTCAATGCTAACTCTCATTTTAGCACTCTATGTGTGACCAGTATGCATCAGCTTAAAATCAGTTCATTTTGCTGCAACATCTCAGTAAAAGAAAAAGAAGTTTCTGCTTTCCTTAATTGTTCCTCTACCAGTTGCAATGGCTGTTCAGAAAGATTGTAAAAACAAATGTGGCATGCTGGAAGGATGCAAGGAAGTCCTTGGAAAAAAAAAAAACACTTGTTAGGAGTCTCACTAGCTGCTTTTGTGCAACTGTAGC
Source organism: Protopterus annectens (assembly GCF_019279795.1). Taxonomy (NCBI): domain Eukaryota; kingdom Metazoa; phylum Chordata; order Ceratodontiformes; family Protopteridae; genus Protopterus; species Protopterus annectens. The sequence continues at coordinate 720,795,132 of NC_056734.1, forward strand.
CAAGTAATACAGTTTAGAGCAGCTTAATTTTGATCAGACATAGCAACACTACCAGCATTTTCACACACCTGGTATGTTTGTTTTCTTTCATAAAATTCTGTTTAAAAACATATCAACAGTTGCATCACTGCAAATTACCATCTTGTATGAGCTGGTGGTATAAAACTTCTAAGGTTGTTAGTCTTGTCTACAAAAATTGAAAATGCATATTTTTATTTTGCTTTTTTCATCCTTCAGGAAATAAAAAATGTGAATGTTTGGCTGACCTTTGTACATGCCCATCTTTTTCACCTGCAGAGTGTACTGTTAAACCATAAGAAATTATAAAGTTCATACAAGTGGCCAGGTACCTCATTTTGATGTAACATTATAGAATTTAATTGTTTGCACATCCTTTATTGATATGAAATTTGTTTTTTAATATGTATTCCCCTTATGTATATATCAGGACATGTAGATCTATTACAGCATATGAAAACTTAAATGATGTGTAAAGTCCTAATGTTGAATTGGCTATTTTAGAGCATAGAACATGTTAGATGGATTTGTATATCTATTTCACAATTTTGGATCAATATTTTGTTTCTTGGGGATATAATATGGTACAAGTCTGTTTTCATTGTAAAAAGTAATTCTTTTTTCACTTGCAAGGTAAATGCAGGTGGATAGATCATTCATCTGATAGTTTGGAATCTCAGTCAACAGTTAAGATAAAAGTTTCATCATTTAAGATGAATTGGCTAAACTTCTTATTGGTGTTTTTCAGAATTACAAATGTTCTTACACATTCTTCTACAATAATTTTAACAGACAGTAGAATTTTTCATCTTGAAGCCTGCTCAAGGTCTTGTAATGTAGTACTAAATGCATCAAGCAACTCTGGGAGAAAAATGACAGATTTAGAGGTCAGAAATTATCTAAATAACCTTCCCTAAGTCTGTACCTATAAACAATTATTACAACTTAACAAGAACTGGTGTCTGAAATTCTAGACTACTCTAAACTTACATAGCAGATTTTTACTGAAAGAACACACAGTTCTTCTGGAACCTCTGGAACCTGTTCAACTTTACCTGCTTCACAGATGGTGTTACTGAAATTACAAAAGTACCAGCATATTTGATTCATTATTCATACCAGCAAAAATATTTGGGCTGGAAAGAAAGCAAGAATAGAACTGTACAATTTGCCACTTTCGAAGCCAAGCATAGACAGTTAACTAAATTTGTTTATATCCTTATAAAAATATAGAGGTTCTGCTCCAACAATGTACCAAGCATTCTTTTCATTTGTTAAATATTGTTAGAAATGCATTACTAATGATTCTGTAGATGCTTCGAAAGTGCTTGCTCTATTTCTCTTGTGGGTAGTAATATTTGACTGATGTTACTTTTTATAGACTGTATACTTCGATATAAACAGGTCTGCATTTTCTTTCATAAACGTGTTTATTCCAATGTTTGCATGTTGACCTTGTATCCAAATCTGTTGCAAGCTTTTGTCTGTATTTATTAAAATATCAGGGTGACTGCTTTTTCCCATCTTTAATATTTGATTTCTCTTTGAAAATTTTTAACTGCTTAGTTGAAATTGTGCTTGGAGTTGGACTTGGTCTTTTTATTTTCTTGTTCCCTTCAACTGGCATTATATTTTCTTGCTGTTTTTCTGCTGATATGCAGTAGGTGGATTGGACACTCTAAAGTGGCCATAGTTGTGCATGTGAGTATGGGGTGTGGAAGAACTACTGCTGAAGGGCTAGTAACCCAGTGGTGCAAACCTTAGCTTTAGACAATTGTCACAGTTGAAGTGACACCTCGACCCCCGTGTGCAAAAATGGGACAAGGGGTAGTGAATGGATAGCTGGATATATCTGTCTTTATATATATATATATATATATATATATATATATATATATTCTTACCTGACTTCGGGACAGCATGAAGACCGACAGCGAATTCGAGCTCCAGAAGATCAAAAACAGAGAAGACCGACCGCCGAGTAGCGAATCAGCAATTTCAGAAATGCAGAGACCACACGACCGGATGACACACCAACAACACGGATGCATGGGGATGGAAGGCTGTGTGAGGAGCGTAGGTAACGGACGTAGCGAAAAGGGCAGGTAAGTGTGGAGATTGTCTGGAGATGTGGGGATAGGGGGGGGTTAGTTGAGTTAGGGTTAGTAGGGCGATAGGGGGTGGTGGGTTAGGGTTTAGGGTTAGGCTTGGGGGGGAAGGTTAAAGTTAAGTTAGGGGTTAGGGGAGGGGGGGGGTGGGTTAAGGAGTTAGGGTTAGGGGCCGATAGAGGCGAGTTAGTGTGAGTTAGGGGTAGGAGCTGGTAGGTAAGCAGTGACTGCGATAGTGGCCAGGGGGTTAGGGTTAGGTGCTGTGGGCTTGTAAGGATTTTGGTGTGCTTGTGTTGTTGTGTTTTTGTGGGATTTTGTGTGTGTTGTGTTGTGTGTGTTTTGTTTGTTGTATGGTTGTTATTGTGTGTTTTTTGTATGGGTCGGTTATTTATGTTTTGTGGTTTATGTTTGGTAGTTTTGTGGTGTCGGTGTGGTTATGTGGTGTCGGTGATGTGTGTTGTATGGTTTGTCGGTGGTTGTGTTCACCATATATATATATATATATATATATATATATAGTTAGTTGGCCTCATTATAGATGGTTTTCTCAATGATGCTGTGTTGTTTGCTTTACTGCATATTTGATTTTTACTTTCATATGTGTGACCTGATTGATTCAATGTATTTCTCTTTTCCACTGCTTGCTATATGGTTTAGTTTTTAGACATACACACACACACACACACACACACACACACACACACACACACACACACACACACACACACACACACACACACACACACACACACACACACACACACACAGATATATACACTTTTCTTTTCTTCTTTCTAAGGTCTTGTTTTCTCACTATGAATGGCCCATATTTTTCCATTTTATATAAAATAACTGGAGTTTCTTGTTTGCCTTGTTTTGTCTGTTTAGGTCTATATCATTCAACTATAAAAGTAGAAGGCTGAATTTTACCTATGTTTTAATAGTATGGTTTTTCCTTTATTTCTGGTGTGAAAATTGTGTATTGTGCACCTATCATTCTTGTGACATGAGACAATAGGGACTTAGTAACTGAATAACTTAAGGAACAATATAGACTCTGAAGTTGGAGTAGAAACACAGAAGGTAGAGATCTAGGGTTGTCACAGGGGGTAAAAAGTTGTTTCAAGCATTTTCTAAGGTGCACTGGAAGGTATAGAGAGTGCATGACCAACACTAACAAAATACAGGAGATGAGAGGCAAGCTAAAAGCTAATTATCAGGCAAGGGCAGTGTGAGTGAGGACATCTTTGAGTGGGAATAGAATATTGGTGAGGCATGAGATCCCAACAGTGGCATAACCTCAAAAGACTGGGATCTGCTGAATGGGATGAAAATATTGGCATGTAATATAGTGGACAGATAGAACACCTAAAAAACAAACAGAGATGACTCTTTTTAAGCAAGTAAGTGAACTGGATCACTGGGTTCCTTTTTCATTCATGACTTAGTTACAATAAAACTAAAAGTGTCCAATATATATTGTAGATAAAAGATAAGAAAACATGACAGTAAACATTCCAGCAACAAACGAATAGGAAGACACAGAGACAGCTGATATATCCAGTTCAAAACTTTTACTGCAGTACAGCAAAACACAAGCGCTTTCACCAAACAGGCATCATCAGGTGTATGACAAAAGCATTAACAAACACACCCCTATTTATACATCAAATGTCACATGATACAAATTCAAATTTAAAACCACAAATTCAAAGACACAACACATATAAAAGACGTATAAATTTAATTTAAAAACATACATAAATAATGCAACTAAAACTATACTTCAGTACTAACAACTACCTTCTTAGGGGGTCTCTTCTTTAATTTGGGTACTAATGGAACTGATTCATTAAGCCCATGTCCTACATCAGCCCTAAACCTCACTATCCATGAGGATTCCAAATCCTCGGTCTTAGCACATATATTACCCTGCTTCACATTCTCATAAACCCTAGCAATTACTAAATAAAGGCGGACCAATAGTGGTATTAGCTAGGACCTGGTACGTGTTTAAAATGCAGGCCTTGATATGTTTGCTTCCTTTATGGAATATGTGAATAGTAGTACCTGTTATTTGAAGTTTATATCTCACTCCTCAGAATTAGCGGTGGATTTCTTGGATGTTTCTGTTATTAAGGATGACATTGGTGTTATTTACACTAAGCTGCACAGGAAAGACTGTCATGTGAATCATTTATTACATAGGGACAGTCTTCATGCTTCTTATGTTTTTAGAAGTGTGGCTTCTAACCAGTTTTATAGAGCTTCAAGATTAAATGCTAGGGATAGTGATTTTATTGGTGAAGTTGATAATGTGAAGATGAGTTTGAAGGAGAGAGGTTATGAGGAATATCTTATCCAAAACAATGCAGTTAAGGTTTTTGATAAAAGGATGAATGAAGCTTGACCATATTTTTCTGCAGGTAATAGTGAGCTTGTTAGGAGGCGAAAAAGTAAGTATAACACTGGTTTGAGGTTTAAAGTTACTTATACTAGTGATGTAGATTGTTACAAGGATATCATTAAAAAACACTGGGGTGTCCTTAGAACTGATAATGATATCTCTAGGCACATACCTGAAGTGCCGTGTTTTTTATATAAGAACAGTAGGTCACTGAGAAGTAGGTTGTGTTACCCAAAGGATGCAAGTAGGAATTCTCATTTAGTTGGAACTAAACCATGTGGTCATTGCAACTGGTGTGTATATATTGACAGCAGTTGCAAATTTGAACATCCTGACCAAGGTAGATGTTATAATTTCACAATAGCAGCTACATGTGATACCTCACATATTGTTTATTTAGCTCATTGTGTTGTATGCAAAAAGTTTTACAAAGGTAAGACTGACCATCCCTACAGAGAACGCATAAGAGAACACATCTGCAAAATCAATAAAGGTAATGTGGTTAGTGCATTGGTGAAGCATGTTTTGAGTACTGACTCTAGTCATGGTTTTAAATTTTTAGTAATTGCTAGGGTTTATGAGAATGTGAGGCAGGGTGATATACGTGCTAAGACCGAGGATTTGGAATCCTCATGGATAGTGAGGTTCAGGGCTGATGTGTGACATAGGCTTAATGAATCAGTTCCATTAGTACCCAAAATTAAAGAAGAGACCCCTAAGAAGGTAATTATTAGTACTGGAGTGTAGTTTTAGTATGCATTATTTATGTATGTTTTTAAATTAAATTTATATGTCTTTTATATATGTTGTGTCTTTGAATTTGTGGTTTTAAATTTGAATTTGTATCATGTGACATTTGATATATAAATAGGGGTGTGTTTGTTAGTACTTTTATAATACACCTGATGATACCTGTTTGGTGAAAGCACTTGTGTTTTGTTGCACTGCAGTAAAAGTTTTGAACTGAATATATCAGCTGTCTCTGTGTCTTCCTATTCGTTTGTTGCTGGTATTTTTACTTTGGACACAGTAAGTGAGCCTTTTATAGTGGTAGTAGTTTTTGTAGTTTTATTAGTTATGACAGTAAACATAACCAGCATAATGAACATTACATGGACACATGGCAATAAGAAACAAAACTTGAGACAATATATATTTTCAGATGAAGTAGTAGTGCTACTCAATAATATAATCCATAAAACAGTCTTGAGGAGTTTTATTCACAGTAAAGGCATTCTGGAGTTAATCATAGGTTTCAAAGTTCACAACTAATACTTTTACCTATCAGTGGAAGAGTGAGATTTCTAAACTTTTAAGGATGCAAACCAAAGGCACTTGCACTCAACTTTATTCTGTGAGTAAAAATTCAGTTATTTGAAACAGAAAAATACAAAGATGAAGACTATCTGGAGGACAGATGTAGTGGGATGGAAGACAAAGATGAATCTATTTTTCCAGACAAATGAGAAAATGGGAGGGGGGGCTAAGAGTAATAGCAGTGCAAGGAGAAAATGCAACAGATCTGGCATATTAATGAGCCAGTAGGGCCGTAAAAGAGTTTATATAAAAGAGTGTCTAAGGTGATTTGTTATGAAACTGCTTACTTGATTGCAAGCCAATGATAAAATCTTCAGTGGGTTCCAGCAATAAACTGGCAGATGGGATGTTGATGTTTCTGATGTTTCTATTGGTGAATGGAAGAGATGAAAGCCAATTATATATTCGGAGTACTCGAGTGGGCATTTGTACACCCTTACCAACTGCAAGCATGTACTGCTTAGATAACAGTTTGTTAATGCTACTATATTCATACAGAACATAAGTAACTTATTTCTAAAAGTCTGAATGTGAGTGGAGAAGATAAAGTTGCATGAAGCCAGATCCCAAAATATTTTGTGGACTGTGCCAGTTTCAATAGGTCACTATCAAAGCACAAGATCAGCTTTAGGCATAGGCCAACTAGGAGGCCACCTAAGGCACCATGCTCATAGATGCAGTTTTTCTATATTTAATTATTAATTTTTAGAACAATGTAATTATTGTTTCACTATTGTGAAAATAAATAAATTACAGACATCAATATATTCTCAAGTGCTTTCCTCTTTGGTAGTTGATGAGTTGTTCTTTTTATTTTTGTAAACGTTTTAGTGTTATTTACAGCTTTTCCCCTGTGCTTGATGAGTTGGTAATACTAATTTAGTTTAAAGGTATCACATGAATCTGCTTTGTATTATATGGGTGAAAAGGGATTATGCTGAGTGAACATTCAATTCAAATCATTTGGATAATTGTATGTTATAGCAAATAAGTTTTTTTTTTTATTTCTGCAGCTTTTTGAAAAGATAATAAAATGGATCTGTAAACTGGATTAATTCTTTAACTTGAAAGTGAAACTGATGCAAGACCATTTTTAGGTGGCATGTTTAACTCATAGTGAATGTTCAAGAGTTATTCTATGTGTGCACTACATGTCTCTTAATGGGATACTATTGCGTTTCATAGTGTGTGAAGTACACTGTGAGGTGGGGCTATTATGCATTTTAAGGAGTTTACTCATTTCCACTAGGCTAACTGCGGTGGTGGTGCTGTGGTAGCGTTGTCACCTCACAGTAAGATGTTGTCCTGTTCGATTCTCAGCTAAAGCGTCTTCTGTGTGGAGACATGCGTGAATGGGCATACCTTCGTTGAAGGTTGTGCGTCAGAGCTGTCAACTCGGTACGTAAAAATCTACTGCCAATCATAAGCGGACCGGAGTTCCGCTGTGGCGACCCCTAACCGGGAAAAGCCAAAAGACACAACAACAACTCATTTCCACTAGGCTGAGGCAGCAGCGCTGTATAGTCTGTAGCTGAGGAGTTATTAATTTTGGTTAAAAACTCTTACATGTATGTGACGTTAATAGTTATTCAAATTTCTGTAGCAAAAGAGGATTTCTTTTTTATAATATTAATGTATTTTACTTGTTAAAACATCACTGATCAGTTGTGTCGGGTTTGATTCAAAAGGTCGCTTGAATTTTGTCATGCATTGCTAGATTTGTGACTAGAACGTGCAGGACATTAACCCATTAGGGTAATACATTGAATGATAGTAGGATGTGCAACTGCTTATCTAAGAGTGTTACTCTTCTCTGGGTATTTGGTGAGGCACAGTCTCTCTCTATGTCTGTGAACTAGGGCTGAGCTTAGGATGTGATCCTAATGATGGTTTTTTTTCTTCCTACACTGTGGCAGTGTAATTTTTTTGCTTGGGGTTAAGTTTGAATTTTGCCCCTGACTTTCATGAAGTATTGTTCAAGTATTTACTAGTTAGCAAGCAGAAACTTGGAGGGGATGGAGATTAGAAAACCTTAGGGGAAAAGGAAGATAATAACAAAAGGGTTCATCTATTAGGAATTGCAATAACTATAACATCTGTATGTTTTAGGACGTAAAGGTTCACTTCTGACCTCTGGTAATTCTATGGGAAAGTTATACATTCCTCGTACTGTGTGTTTTATAATGTAAGGCTTCAATTCTGACCTCTGGTAATTCTGTGGGAAAGTTACACATTCCTGACGTTGTATTGTCTTAAGATGTAGGGATTCGATTCTGACCTCTGGTAATTCTATGGGAAAGTTACACGTTCCTCGTGCTGCATGTTTTAGGGTGTATAGGTTCCAGTCTGACCTCTGTTAATTCTATGGGAAAGTTACTTGTTCCTCGTGCTATATGTTTTAGGATGTAAAAGTTCCAGTCTGACATCTAGTAATTCTACTGGAAAGTTATGCATTCCTCGTGTCTGCACATTTCTCTCCAGAATGTGATTGGCAGTGTTTTACAGTAATAGTGTTTACAAAGGGGTCACTACACCCCTTTTAATAATGGTACTGTGTAGTTGCTTCCCTTTAACATAACATTTGGTGACATGAGAGCCAGCTATTTGTTGCTTGGGCATTCTATCTGCTCTGCTGGTACCTTGCCACAGAGTAGCATTAGAGATTATTGTAAGCCATTTCAGTGTTGCTGACATGTATAATGTATTCTTACACATTTTGAAAAAGGATGGTTTGTTGCCTGAGTGGCAGTTTTGCATCAATTTTGTTATATTGTTTTCACTTTTGTAATGGTGTTGTTTCTTGAAATCTACAAGTATAAAGTGCTATGCGTCTCATTGTATAATGCACTTTTTGGTAGTATTTCTTGCAGAAGTCTAAAATGTGTTTTCTGTTTTACATTAATTTTCCCATTTCCTTAGTGTAGTCAACCATGGAATAACGTCTACCTTTGCGGACTGCTTGGAAAGTGAGGTACTGTAGGTCTAAAGTTTAACTAGATAAGTGACTTATTAGGGCAGAGAAGTCTAGCTTTCCTCTAGTAATGTGTCACATCATAATATTGGAAGTGAGATAGTGTTTTTCCTTGCATTAGTATTATATAACAAATTGTAGGTGCTTTTAGAGAATGACATCAGTGAAACTGGAAAAATATTGTCATCGGATGCTTACATGTCTTTGAGCTCTATCATTTTGCATTCCAGACCGATGACTTCTGTATGAGTGACTGATGCAAAAGAATGGAAACAATTGTAATTAGGCCTGCACTTTAGTTTCATATAGAAAGCAAGTCTAGTTGTTGGAGGCTGAATGTTCTAGGGTTAGATAAGATAAATAGCCTGACTAGCTTAAATTATCCCCATGACTGACTCTCATCCTCCTAATAGACAGACGGAGGGATTAAATTGCTCTTCCTTTTGTGGCCCTAACAATTAATTTTTTACAGATGAAATGTATCTAAATAAAATTATGGTAAGGATAGTTAAACACCTATAGGATAGTATAGCTAGGAGACAAACAGGTAATATGGTTAGGCTTAAAATGTCCCACCAGAGATGATAGCTTAGTTTTTTCCTATTAGCTTATAAATAAGGAGCCTTGTTAAAAGATAATTGACCTGCAAAGTGATGGGTACCCCTTGGGGATGTTACTCCACTTAACGTAATCATTCATATCATGTCACTTTACACTGGGGTGTGGTTGTGGGGGCATCAGCCTGGGATAAATGTTTTGTTACCCATGCATATATCCAAGTTGTGGTTAAACATGGACAGAGATGAACTTTGCTTCATGTGGATGGGGAGTCTGTTCCAGAGCAGCGATATCCTCTGCAAGATATACTTATCCCTCTGAACCATTCTGTTGATGTTGCAGAACAGGTTTAAATCTATAGATCAGTTTTTTTCTGATGCCATTTTACTTGCTAATGTGCAGTAAAGCCATTGGTATTGGGTTGGAGGATGCCTTGTATGCCAGACAGAGGTCACTTTGTAGCAGTCTGTAGGATACCAAGTATAGTGACAGGGTTTGGGGTCAATCCATGTAGGACATATTTTTAGGTTTGGTGTCCTTATTAGCAAGGCAGCTCTATGGATTTTGCAATTTTTGCATGTGTCTGGACAGATACAAGGCAGAAGCGGACATTATATTCAATGACTGGCCTAATGAGGGCTGAGTAAAGGGGAAAGATGACATCCTTAGATCTGGACACAATCCTTTTGTTTATAAGTTGTGCAATGTAGAAAGACTTTCTTTCAACGCTGGATACATATTTGTCAAAAGTTAAGTCAGTCATCTGCAAACTTAATTCAGCCACACCCCTTTAGTATTTGCTTTTACTTCAGAAAAGGACATGCCAAAAAGGAGAGGTCCCAGAACATAACCCTGGGGGACTCCACTGGTGCCTAGTTTCTTTGTGGAGGTAACTTCCCCTATTTTGATTATCTGGATCCTATCTGTGTGCCAGTTGGCAGTCGAGTGGGTGACATAGGAGTTCATTCCCAATTTATTTAGCTTTTCTACTATGTCTGAGTACAGAATTGTGCCAAAAGTTTTGGCCGGATTCAGATTGTTGTGTGCACTACTTTGCCTTCATCCATTGCTTTGGTGACCATTTCAAAAAATTCCAGCCGGTTGAGTAAGCATGACCTGACCTTAAGGAACCTAAACTGAGATAGAGCCAGTGTTTGGAGGTTCCCTATGCCCTGATTGATTAGTTCCTTGATAAGTCTTTCCAGGGCTTTGCATACAAAGTTGGTCAGACTTATGGGCCTGTAATTGCCTAGGTATGGGGAATGTCCTCCCTTATGCAGTGGAATGACTGTAGCTGTTCTCCATTAATTTGATACAAAACCTGTATGGAGGCTGAGGCTGAACACTATTCTTTGATCCTGGTGTTCATTCAAGTCATCACTGGATGAAAAGGATTTTTAAAAAAAATCAATAAAATGTACCTTAGAGTATCTGGAACCCCATGGTTTTGGCTTAATACAATTGTTTCCTCCAGAGTTATCGGAGTGTAGTCTTGCCTGTGTAGAGCATGTTAAATGAGTGAATGACTGCAGGAAAACACTGAAGAGTAAGACAGTCTGTGAGAAAAAGGAAAATAAAAGTAATCTAGGTATGTTGGGTAGGCCAGGATGAGAGTGGTAGCACCAGGTCATTTAATTATTTATTTATGTTATTTTACATTTGTTGATCGGGCTAGTCTAGCTGGATATATGTCCATTTTCAGTAGTGGCCCAGGGAGAAAAGTTCCACAACAGCTGTATACCACTAATATACATGAGTAAATATAAACATAAGGGCATCTTCTTCTTCTTCTTTCGGCTTTATCCCGGTTAGGGGTCACCACAGCAGCGGGATCACCTGCATTGGAATGGATGTGTTTTTTTTTACGGTGTGTTGCCGCCCCAGCCCGCCCAACCTTCCACAGAAGGCCAATCCACCTGCAGCATGTCTTTGGGATGTGGGAGGAAACCGCACCCGGAGAAAAACCCGACCACAGGGAGGACATGCAGACCAGCTGAGCTGTGATGCCACTAATATACATGAGTAAATATAAACATAAGGGCATACTAAACAAAAATTGGTTCTACATAGTAACAAAAAACCTCTATGAGTTAGGCTTGTTTATATTACATGACAAAAAAGGAACAGCAATGAGGGGAAGGACATATAACTTGGTATAGAGAATAATAGGTACAAGACAAAAATAGACACTTTTGACAACAGAGTTTAAAGCAGAAAACTTAGTACTAGAAAGGTTAGTTGTGACAAAAAGAGTTTCAGCCAGGATTAGTGCATGGACACAGACATTGTGACTTAAGGAAGGTTTTTAGATGCTTTTTGAACAGTGGAGTAGATGAAAGGGATATAAGATTACTTGGAAGTTTATTCCAAAAGATTCCAATGGTGTTAGTAAATAGAGAATCACCTGATTTGTTATTGGATTTTAGGGTTGCAGCTAGTAACTTATTAGCTGAGCATAGGGTACTTAGATTTTTGTATGGGTTGATCGAGTTAGAGAGAATGGGAGTATTTGTAGGATGATGCAGGATTTTGTGGGTGATGGTTAGTTGCTGAAAAAGAAGCTGGTTTTGCAGTTCCAACCATCCTAGTTTCCTTAGATTTTGACAATGGTGAGCACGGAATGGGGATCCAGTGGCAAATCTGGCAAAGTTATTGTAAGAAGTGGCCAGTTTATTTTGATTGTTTTTGTATAGATTTGTAAAAATTGGGGAGGTATAGAGAAGGGTGGAAATTAGGTGAATTTGGGAAATAGTAGTCCTGGCTATAGATGTAAGGAAGGGTTTTAGCCTATAGAGAAATCCCAGTTTTCTATTCACTGATTTGATGGTTGAGTTTATGTGCGAGTCAAAGTTGAGGTTATGGTCAATTGTTACACCTAAGAGTTTAGCAGTTGTGTCTGGTACTATTACAGTGCCATTATTAGATATAATTGTGAAATCAATAGAGGGAGACTTCGGGGTAGGGGTAAACAGTAGAAGTTTGTTTTTTGGGGGTTAAGGAGGAGACAGTGTTTGGAGAACCAGTTTTCAACTAAGGTAAATACTTTTTTGGGTGTTAGACTGAAGTTCAGCAGAAGATGCTGCGACGCAGATTAGCGTCAAGTCGTCGGCATACTGAATACAGGTGGTTTGATGTAGGGGTGTTTTCAGGTCATTGATAAAAATAGAAAAGAGGAGGGGCCCCAAAATAGAGCCTTGTGGGACTCCCTGCGAGATAGGGAGTAGAGTAGATAGGTTGTTGTCCCAGAGGACTGCCTGTTGTCTATTTCTAAGATAGGATTCAAACCATTTGACTGCCTGAGTGTCAATTGAAAGTGAAGCAAGTATATCTATCATTAAGTGATGATTCACCATGTCAAAGGCTTTGGAGAGGTCTAGAAAAAGAGCAAGAGGTGGGCAAGTTGTTGTTTCGATTTTTATTAATTGAGTCAGAAAAGGATAGGAATACAGTAGTAGTACTATGAAAAGACCTAAAGCCATGCTGGCAGTTGGCTAAAAGATTATTTTGGAGGATATGATCGAGACGTTGCTGGTGAATGCATCTCTCCATGATTTTTGTCATGTAATTGGGGGGGTTGTGGGAAGCAGAGGGTACACCATGGAACTCTTCGCCTAGGGCAACAGTTGACCTAAAGCTGTCCCAGTCACAAATATTGAGGGTCCAATTATTATTGCACACATTAATTTGTGAGCACCAAAGCTCACTGCCCACATTTTATTGAGATTATGGGTCCACGCAGCTCATATTCATGATACAATTGGATTAATATATCAGTCAGTTAATTGCTATGGTATCTACAAAACTGCCAGAGTCTTATATAACAATGTTATTTTAGGAAATAATAAGGGAAATAGTACAGATCATTAAAAGTACTGCTCTGAGATGGTTAAAAGTATTGATCTGAAGACATAGTCCATGAGAGTACTTTAGTGATCAAAGAATGATTTAAAAGGTCAAAAGTCGTGACAGGATCAACAAAAATCACACATATAAGGTTTCCTATATTGATAGCATGTTAGAGGGCCTTGTTAAAAAAGATTAGGGCAGTATCAGTTCCATAGCCCTATATGAGTCCATTTTGATAGATAATAAATCACAGATTTTGATGAGGTTTTGCAACTGCGAGACAGCAGCCTTCTACAAGATTTAAGCTAGTGAGGAGAGAGAACATTAGGCCAATAGGATATATGTTTTTTATTTAGGTAATGGAAGTTTTCTAGAGGTCAGAAAATGCACCAATAGAGATTGAGCCATTAGTTATGTGCATTAGCGGAAGAGCTATGAAAGTACCACTGGCCATAACAAAATTTGGATATAAGCCATCAAAGGCAACATTTCTGTCGGTAGGAATTTTTTGACAAAGTTTTTGATTTTGGTTAGTATAGGTTATTTGAAATGAAAATGATTGCTAAAACCAAACAGAAATTCTGAAAAGGTGATGAAGTTAAATTAGGACAAAATATTAGCAGAGAATAAGCTGAAGTGAGAAGAATGGTGGGTCCAAATGCATTAGCTGTCAATTTACTGTCAGGTAACAAAAGGTTATTCACCTTCAAAGAATATCATTGGTGTTGTAATAACCATCCAGGAAGGTTATCAAACTCTTTCCAGAAATCTCCTTCTGCTTCCACTTAAAAAGCCTTGATTAGAAGTCATTCCCATTCATTCTGGTGTGTGGAAGTACTGCTCAAAATCAACAGAAAGTACTGTGGTGTTATAATTAGTCCAGATTAGTATACTTGGAGTGATATACTTTGTTAGCTCTTAAGATAACTGGAGAACATTGTTTTCTCAGATAATTTATCACAAGAAAATCTAAAACTTTCAGAAGATACACTTACATGCTTTCTCTGCCCTGGTCCTCAGATCAATAAATGTATATATTATATCTTGGGCAGTTTTTCCATCTCTTTCTACTTTCTGGTTAAAATCCCGTTTTGCATTTGGTCCCTGCCTTTCCTATAACTAGTGTAGTCCAGGTACAAATTTGCTGTATTCAGGACTTTTGGTAAGCTTCTGAGCCCCCCAAGCCCTTCTGTGTTGGAGAGAAGCCTTCTAGCTTATCAGTGGGAGTGGTAAGCACTAGGTAGCCTATCTACCACAAGAGGAGTGGTTTCTGGCCCAGAAGTTATAATTTATTGGCCGTTTGGGAACCGTTTCCACCTCTTTCAACCTTCTGATTTAAAAGTCTGTGTTTGCGCTTGTTTCCTGCCATTCCTGTTACTAGTCTAGTCCGGGTACAGATTTGCTGTATCCAGGACTCTTTGTGAGCTTCTGAGCCCCCCAAGCCTTTCCGTGTTGGAGGGAAGCCTTCTAGCTTATCAGTGGGAGTGGTAAGCATCAGGTAGCCTATCTACCACAAGAGGAGTGGTCCCTGGCCCAGAAATTGTAGCTATTGGCTGTTTGAGCAGTTTTTTCCATCTCTTTCAACTTTCTGGTTTGAAAACCGCACTTGTGCCTGTTTCCCACCTTTCCTATAACTAGCCTAGTCTGGTCACAGAGTTGCTGTATCCAGGATTGTTACTAAGCTTCTGAGCCCCCCAAGCCTTTCTGTGTTGGAAGAAAGCCTTCTAGCTTATCAGTGGGAGTGGTAAGCACTAGGTAGCCCGTCTACCATGAGAGGAGAGGTTCTTGGCCCAGAAATTATAGTTTATTGACCATTTGAACAGTTTGTCTGTCTCGTTCAACTTTCTGGTTTAAAAGACCACATCTGTGCTTGTTTCCCATCTTTCCTGTAACTAACCTACTGGGTAGCACTAGAAAGCCTTAAACTGATACAAGCCTTATAGCTTGGAAGAGAGACTTTGGAGTGATTAAGTATCAGTTTTCTGTACTTTCTTGCTGTACTTAACTGTTTTCCGCCTAAACACAGATTTTCCAGCACTTATTATGATTTAAAAGCTTGTTTTTATTTTACGTATTGTGCTTATTTGACTGCCTGCACTTTTAAAAAGTTGTTTCTTGTTTAAATAATTTTTTTAACTGTTGTAGGCTACACACTAAAGTGTGATAGCCTTTTCTGATTGTTTGTAGTCATTTAAAGCTGTTTTAAGTGCATTTTTTACTGTTTTTGCCTTATCTTTTCAAAAAAACTAAAATAAAAATAAAAAAAAATTCCTTGTTTCCCACCTTTCTAGGCTAGTATAGTTCAGTTTTCGGCTAGTGCTGAATTCAGGGCTGTGATACTAGTTTCTGAGCTGCCCATACCTTATTTGGATAGAAAGAAGTTTCTCTGTTCACCTGTGAGAGAGGGGAGCTTTGAGCAACCTATCTGTCCCTGGAGGAGTGGTTCCAGCCCAGAAGTTAGTAGTTTGTTGGCCATTTTGTGCTAATTTCTATCTCTTTCATTTCCCTACTATAAAAACCATGTTTGCACGGTTTTGCGCACCGGGCAGTGCTGGTTAGCTACAGTTAAATTATTACCGGCTCCACTAAGCCTCCTCTTCAGTTTTTCCTGAAACTAGTCTAACTCTCAACCTAAGCACTCAAAAAGCATCTTACAGCCCAGCACTTGCTCATACCTAATAGCAAGCACTAATATACCCTGGCACTGATTGCCCAGCAGGGCAAGGCTCTTTATTCACCTTTCACTAACCAAGTGACTAAGCAGCTCAGCCTACTATTCGGGCATGACCAAAGGGCAACTTCAGGCGCACTCTCCAGTCCAGCTGGTGAATCTGGGTATCCTGAGGCAATGTTACAACTGCCTCATGTACACAGACAACCCTCTCCTCCTACCACAAAACACAAACATATGCCAGAGATGCAATTATACAGCCAAACTGGAAGCTAAGCTGTCTCCACCCAAGACTGGAACAGACAGAGGAGAAGATTAACATTTGCACCACACCTCCAGCCACACACAGACCTACTAAAACAGCACTGGCAAAAAATACACATAAATATACAAAATCATACTCGGAGGCTCTAAATAAAAACCTGAAAAAGCATCAGAGACCTCCAAAGCAGACACCCAAACAACCTGTACTTCCCGTCACAAACCAGACAACACACAAAACACAAAATCAGTGTGCCGCACAATCACAGCCCTTAAGGTGAAATAACATACCTAACACACTAGTAATAGCTGACTCTATAGACAGGCACACTGATGTCCCACTCACTAGGCTGAACAAGCAGAAGGTTACTGTTAACTGCCTGTCGGGAGCCAGAATCCACCACATAACACAAGCACTCAGGTCACTCCAGGACAAGTACAAATATGACTCTTTCATTGTTTATGTTGGTGTGAATGACCTGAGACATACCTCCCTGGACTACATGAAAAGAGACATGGAAGAGCTCTCTGATCATGCAGCCCAGGCTGGTACGACCCTGACCCTGAGTAGCATCCTGCCCTCACCAAGAATGATACCTCAGTATAAAGAAAAAAATATCAATTTCAACAATTGACTAAGCTTCTGATGTCATTCAAAGGGGATCCAGTGTCTGTCAGTCTGGGACGACATGCTCAACAAGCCACGTTGCTTCGCAAGAGACGGCTTGTACCTGTAACCCCTAAGCTTTCAAATACTGGCCAAGGCTCTTACTGCCTCCATAGTTCCTTTTTTAGGCAAGGCTCAAAAGTCAAACCCACTTCCGTAAACAGCACAATTAACAAAAAACTGAGGGTTATGCTACTGAGTGCCAAGAGTTTAAATCTCAAAATGCACGCGCTCGAAGCACTCCTCAGTATGGAGAATGTCGACATCTGTGCAGTAACTGAAACCTGGTTCAAGGCTCCAGAAAGCACCCCAGCACTACTGGGCTACAACTCATACCACACGTTTCGGCCACAGAACATGGACCAAAACACAAAAGGAGGGGGTGTATCCATATTCATCAAGGATACCTACACCTCCAGGTTAGTGGCACAGCATGATACCTCTGAGATCATTCATGTGCAACTAACATCGGGCAAATCTGCAATGCAAATTGTGGCCTGCTACAGATCACCCTCCTTGACCCAGGACCACCACTCCACCTTTCTGGAGACACTGGAAAACATGAAGGTCCTACTGAACACCCTGATATTGGACAATTTCAATTACCCTACCATTCACTGAGAAAACTACTCAAGTACAAATTCCCAGGCCCAGAGCTTCCTGGAATTCATCAACTCAAACACCCTGGATCAGCTGGTAAACTCCCCTACCAGAGGTGAAAACATATTGGACCTGGTCATCACCAACATGGGCGACAGGTGTTCCACACCGGAGGTCAACCCGTCACTGGTTAGATCAGACCATAAACTAATCACTCTGGATGTCCACACCCCACCACCACCCCCTACTAAGGAAACCACAGTGAAAAAACTTTTTTAAAGCAAACTTCACCTTACTTAAGCCAGAGATGGTAAGTTTCACAGCCCCCACGCTAAAGGATAACACTGCCCAAGATGCAGAAACCTTTACAAATGCACTCTATGAGAACCTACAAGGATGCATGGATTGTGCCATCCCTAGCAAAACCAAGACTCACTCCTCTAAGAGAAGGAAACCAGTTTGGTGGACCCATGCAATAAACAGGCTATACGATAGAAGGAGGAAACTAGTTCAGAAAAAAAGCAAATACCAAGAAGGAAAGACATCCCTGATCATTATCAGTAAGAAACTAAGGTCCCTCATGAAATCATCCAAGGCTAACTTCGAAAGAAAAATAGCCAAGGATTCAAAAGTATCCAAAAGCCTTTTTTAGCTATGTTAAGAATCTAAGTGACAACTCACAGATATGCACTGAACTAGTGCAAAATAGCACAAAATATACTGAACCTACTGATATTGCCAACATCCTGGCAGATAGATTCAGTGCAAACTTTATCCCCTCTCACCTCCAAAAGGCCCCACAACAATACCGGAAAAGTGTAGTGTCTCAAAAATCACAGACGCACAGGTGAAAACAGCCCTTTCAAAAGCCAAAAACACAGCGTGAATGGGACCAGATGGTGTCCCAGGCTGTGTCTTGCATGAACTACAGAACGAACTAACCCCCCACATAAACACGCTGTTCAACCTCAGCCTCTCCACAGGCTACATGCCCATAGAATGGTGCACAGCAATGGTTATTCCTCTCCACAAAGGAGGGGCCACAACTGACCCTGGTAACTATCACCCCATAAGCCTGACTTGACTGGTCTGCAAGGCTATGGAGCACATCATCATGGAACTCATTAACAAAGACATTGGGAACCTCCAAACACTTGACCTGACTCAGTTTGGCTTTGTTAAGGGCAGATCATGCCTACTAAACCTGGTTGACTTCTTCGAGACAGTCACCAAGGCCATAGATGAGGGAAATGTGGTTCACACAATCTACCTTGACCTCGCCAAGGCTTTTGACACCATTCCCCAATCGGGTATTACAGAAAAACTCACAAGCCTGAACATAAACCCCTATGTCATGAGATGGGTTGTCAAATGGCTTACAGACAGAACTCACACGGTAAGAATAGAGGGCTCCAGGTCCGACTTTAAACCAGTCACAAGTGGTGTCCCACAAGGCTCGGTCCTGGGACCCCTACTGTTCAGCATATTCTTCTCAGAAGTACAGGCAAACACAGGAGGACTATGGCTAACCAAGTTCGCCGATGACTGCAAACTGGGAGCCATAATTGACACTCCGGCTGGCACAGACATCCTCCAAAAGGGCCTTACTGAGACAGACACCTGGTGTCAAAGTCATGGCCTCAAGCTAAATGCCAAAAAATACATAATCATCCCGTTTGGGAAAAACAAAACATGCACGAATTACCATATAGGTGGCAGCCCCCTTAATGCAGAAGAGGTAATAAGAGATCTGGGGACCCAGGTAGATAGTAATCTCTCCTTTGACAATCATATTGCCAAAGTAGTTAGGAAATCCTTCTATGTGGCCCATCTAATTACTAAAGGGTTCGCATCTAGAAACAAAGAGGTTTTAGTGCCCCTCTACTCGTCACTCATTAGACCCATCATAGAGTGCAATGCCCCATTTGGGATGTACCTCACAAGACCACAAAAGTACCTCACCAAGATGATTACTGGCCTCAAACATATGTCCTATGCAGCCCGACTGAAAAAACTCCGGCTGTACTCAGTGGCATATCGCTTACCCAGAGGTGATCTCTGCCTGACTTACAAAGCCATGTCCAACTCAGAATTGATGGACATGCTCCACCTAAAGAAATCCAAGTCACTGCGAGCCACGTGCTCTAGTGGACTAAACCTCACCACAACAATAAATAGAACATGCTGGAGGGATAGATTCCTGTCACAGAGACTCCTCATGCTTTGGAACAAAATTCCAAATTACATCAGGCACAGCCTCTCACTAACACTCTTCAAGAGAAACCTTGACGAGTGGATAGGTAACAGAAAATATACCCCTGGGATCACTTCATTGACTCTGCTTGACAGAGGATCAGTTAATTAATCAATGGGGCGGTGAAAGCCGACACACTCTGGCTAGGCTTATAAATGCTCTCGGGCAGATAGCCTAGTACCTACCTATGAACCTATGAACCTATATTTATATATATATATATATATATATATATTTATATATATATATATATATATATATATGTGTGTGTGTGTGTGTATATGTATTTGCACAAAAGTTAGTACTTGGCAATAAGTATCTAATGTTAGTTGCCAACTAAAGTAATAAACGTTTGTGTATTTGCTGTACTTTACCCACAGTACTAACATCTTGAGACATACCTATACATGCAGCTTCTGAAGCATTTAACAGATAATGCTGTACTTCATATTCTTTCAGTATGGTGTTAGTCTAGGGCATCAGACACTGTGTATCCTAGATTTCTCAGATTCAGCGAGAGAGAGTTCTAACTCTGGTAATGCTGTTAGTTCAGTCTCTATCAGCCTTTAAATCCTCTGCATCTGTTGTCAAGGTTAAACAGCTGTTATCTCTTCAAACATTCAGTTGTTTCTCAAGCTATTTAAGCAATGGATCAAGCTAATTAGTTAAAATAATGTTATAGTCTTTGCAGTCACAAGTCACAACCATATCATGACATTACAGCTTCAAAATTGCTTCAATGCATTACAGAGCTGGTCAGACAAATTGGATCTTCTCCCTAACAAAGCAAAAACTAAAGCTGTTTTATTTACAATTAACAGTCAGAAACTCCATGGCATTGCTAATTTTCAGATCTTCTTCAAAGAGGGAATGCCACTTTGAGGTAGTAAAGGCAATGATGAAGCCACTGTGCATAACAGCAGAGATGATCTTAAATTCAGTCAGAATGTTAAAAACATAATACTGAGAACTAGTCTGAGACTAGGTCTGCTTTACAGATCTGCTTGTGCAGTTGTAATCATTCCTACTTTCCAGTCTATTCCACTCAACCTTCATTTAGCACAAATAGCAATTTTTGTAGAAAAACATAAAACAACATATTTGTTTCTAACCTCTTAAACAGAGCTCTCCACTGCATTTAAAAGTCACGCGGTGTGCTGCTTGGAACCAAATAACCAGTTCGAACTAATACATTTAAGGAGAGTTTATTTTATTTATTACCATCCGGAAATATATACAGCCATACAGATAAAGATATATTGGTAAATACCAAGCTTGCAACTTGAACCAGCATTGTGGCGCATAATGTTGGTTATAAAATCAAGAAATCATGTTGACAACTGCCTTATGCTTCCTGACTGTTCACTGCTTCCACCAATTTATATTACAACCGGCAAAGAGATGTAAATATTTAAGAGACATGGAGGCAAACCATTTGTATCAGCCTACTGTCAGTAAAAATGATATTTACACAACACCACATCAGTCACAACATATCACTAGGCCCATAATATATGCTGAAGCTATAAAGAAAAAGTTACCAAAGTTTCCTAGAACATAATCTAAAAGATCACAGCCTCCAGCACTCAATGTGACACATCACTTATCTTGTTTATTCAAAGAGATGCTAAAGTGTGGTAATGGGTTCAAGATATTTATTGTACATAAATGCATCAGAAATTGTAACTGGAACATGTACGTCGAATTACATAAGCTAACTGACTAACTTATTACTTCAAACACACTCGCATGTGCATCTCCATTCATGCCTGCATTCATTGTAACTGACTGCACAAAATGTCACTGATCTTGTACATGCTCAGTAACTTATATGCACATGCTGTCTATGCTGTCTAACTACAGTGGCTGACTAGGTACAATATACTCAATGATCTACAACACCTACTCCTGCTCACACATACTGCAAAACCACACAAGTCACACAAGAGGCACCAAGAATGTAGGCCTAAGCCCATTATGTCCACCAACTCTGTTTTCACACAAGGAAATGACTTTGTCATAGGTGCATACAGACTCTACATTCACCAAACTGGACAAGAATAGAGTGAATGTAAACTGCTTATTCAGTGCCAGAATCCAGGATATCATAAGTGCCCTAAGGGCCCTTAAACCAGACAAGCTAATGATGACCTATGTGGGAGTTAATGATCTGAGGTGGTCTACACAAGGAAACATCCAGAGAGACATCATGGAACTTTCTATTGATGTGAAGGAGGCAAGAAATACACTAGTCTTGAGAAGCATCTTGCTTTCACCAAGAATGATACTAAGTAGTTGGTGTCATTCTGAGGGGAATCACTATGTGTCAGCCTGGTGAAATAGTAGATAGCACTTCCTGTTTTGGGAGGGACAGCTTACACCACTCAAATAAGAGCTTTTGCCTACTGGTTAAAGCCTTTACTGCCTCCATAGTGCCTTTTATTAGGCAGAGTCCCATAATAGACCTAACAACCTAACACATTCCAACTCAAATTTGGTCGTCATAGTGACAGTACTCAGTGCTAGGCATCTAAGTAAAAAAGATGCGAGAACATGAAGCCCTCCTTCAACGTGATCCCAATTATATTTCTTCAGTTACTGAGACATGGTTTTAGTGTTATGACAGTACTCCCTCTGTACCAAGGTTTAGAACCTGTCATGCCTTCCAGCCCATAGATAATTCTGGGGGCATATTTGTATTTGTCAAAAACACCATAGCCTTACTTCATGTTTCCCAGGACCCAAACTCTGAGCTCATAAAGATCTAAACCACCCTTAAAAAAAGTCAAAGTATTACTTCATTGCTTGCTGCATATTTCTGCCAATGTCCTTCAAAGATCAGGGAAACTGCCTTAACACCATTAACTGTTTAAATATCAAACTAAGTACCTTCTTGCTAAGGGAATTCAATCGTCCATACATTGACTCATGACATTAACACCTCTAAGAAGGATATGCTCAGTGTTTCTGGAATTTTGTTAATACCAATACATTGGAGTAAATTGTAAAACTACTGACTAGAGGGTCTAAAATCCCTGAACTGGTCCTTAAAAAAAAAAACAAAAAAAAACTAGACCATGCCTGTACCCAACCCTGCATCTCCTTATCTTTGGTTAAATCTGACCACATGTCCATCATCTTCTCTGTCAGACCTAGTGGCACTGCCTACCACTAAATGAGGCCCTCTTTAGGGGCTTCTCCTGTGCAGATCTACTTCAACGTTTAGAAGACTTACACAGACTTTCAAACAATTTCCTGCAAATGGACACAAAGGGGCACGGCTGGTGCATTCAACTTCCACTTTTCACATCAACTAAACCAATGATTGGAAAATTCAGTACCCATCTGCCCAGATGTTATGGCAAATTCCACAATGAACCTCTAAGGTGGAATTCCACTGTTAATAAACTTTGTCACAATAGAAGGAAAATAATGAAAACTTGTAAGAAATCCCTATCCCCTACCTCAATACCATACTGAAACAGCAAGGAACTCAACAGTATAAAAGCCTAAAGCAGATTATGAGCTTAATATCACTCGCAATACTAAAGGAAGCTACACATCTTTCTTCAGTTATGACAGGAAATTAAGGAATCATTTCCAAATGTGCACCAAGCTCACTGATAATAATATCACAAATTACAATTGCAAGGATATAGAAAATATGTTAGCATGTGCAGGCATGTAGAAATGTCTGTGAATGTGTGCGTGTGCGTGTGTGTGTGTGTGTGTGTGTGTGTGTGTGTGTGTGTGTGTGTGTGTATGTGTGTGTGTGTGTGTATGTGTGTTTGTGTGTGTGTGTGTGTGTATGTGTGTGTGCGTGCGTGTGAGTGCATGTGTGTATGTGTGTGTGTGTGTGTGTGTATGTGTGTGTGCGTGTGTGTGTGTGTGTGTGTGTGTGTGTGTGTGTGTGTGTGTGTGTGTGTGTGTGTGTGTGTGTGTGTGTGTGTGTGTGTGTGTGTGTGTGTGTGTGTGTGTGTGTGTGTGTGTGTGTGTGTGTGTGTGTGTGTGTGTGTGTGTGTGTGTGTGTGTGTGTGTGTGTGTGTGTGGGTGTGTGGGTGTGTCTGGGTGTGTGTGGGTGTGTGTGTGTGTGTGTGTGTGTGTGTGTGTGTGTGTGTGTGTGTGTGTGTGTGTGTGTCTGTATGTGTGAGTGTAATGGGCTCCCTTTGTCAGCTATATGCAAGGATATCAGGTCTTTAACACCACTAAATATTAGATAAGGACTATTCAGCAATATGCTAATGAGATGATAATGTAGATTTTCACAGTGGGGCCATAGTTGTCTCTGAGGTGCATTTTTCACTATCATTTAAATTGACTTACCTATAGTATGCAATTTATATGAGCAGTAAGGATCTTTTTGATTCTTAGGGAGTGACACTGTGCTTGTTTTTATAAGCTAATATAAGGTAAATAAATGTGTAAGCTGTGGAAAGAGACAAAACTACTGACTTTTATGAGATTCAGCTCAGAGACTCAAAGAAAACTGATTTGAAAATCATTTGCTGCATATCATTAACAAAAAATGAGACATCTGAATAAAATAACATTGTTTTTGTTGAAACTAGAAATTCATAGTCTTTAAGTGTTTCATGTTTGATAAAGAAAAAATCTAAAACAGGAACTTAGCAATGTTTGTTTCCCATGAAATCTAACAGCAGTCATCAAAAATGCATGCCTTTGGTACTTAGTCTGAGGCCTGAATTTGACTTTACTTTAATACTAACCATGAATTTTAAAAAAGATGTACAATGCATTGAACATTTTTTTGCTACAGTGTATCTTTCATCTGTAACTGCTGTTAAAAGTGACAGCTGTTCTAAGGTGTAAATGACAGCAGTCAGGCACTGCAGCTGACAGTCAATGAAATCAATAGCACATGAATGTCAGATCCGGGCTTGATAGATGTAGCTATTCTGTACGCTGTCATCTGTCAGAAAGATGAGTTATCTGACTGACTGCACTGCCCTGCAGATTTCCTGTATCTATATATCAAACTCATCACACACACCAAATTTCTTCACCTGTAAGATTACTTTTCCATTGAATATCATAATAACATGATATGTAATATGAAGTCAGAAATGAGTAGCTACTGCATGTATATGAGGTACTGCCATAAATTAAAAAGGCAAGTTATAAAAGGAATAAAAAATATGCTGTCTAAAAAAACAAAAAAATGGAGTAATTTGCTTTAGTACCTATGAAGTTTCTTATACATGTACATGGGTATATCCTTGTCTTTTATTTCTGATAGCATCAGGTAAACCAGATTAACAAATTGTACAATAAGAAAATGATTTCTACTTGCTAAACAAGGAAATTATCATTTTGAAATGTTTAGGGCCACATTAAGTAGAAACCTTTTTTGACTTGCATTAAATAAACATATATTTGAAACTTACCAGGGATTAATATTTGCATTCATAAAAACTCAGTGCATATTGCATTTTCACATGCATTGCATGCACCACACGCATATGCACGCACAGACACATGACACACAAAATCTGGAACATTTCTAACACAGAATGTGGTAACTGTAGTGCTGATAAGATACACAGAACCAAGTATTGCCCTCACAGTTTGCCAGAATAATAGAATCAGCAGTGCTGGCTTCTGATCCGGCTTGGGTACCTGAAACAAATGAGCAAGGTGCACACTATGATGTACCTTCCCACATATATGCCGTACTGCACATGTGCATCCCCTGCATTACATAAGTACGGCATGGCCTCCATCTGTCAGCAACAGGGGCAGCATTGCGAGCATGATTATAGGGCTAATAGTGTAACGGAAATGTGTGCAATTTAACCACAACATCTGGCAACATACCAAGTATCAACCTGGTCAATCCATCGCGGACAGATATTCTTATGACCCGGAACGTAAAGAGCAGTATGAAACAGAAGTAAAGAATGACTGTCCAGAAGGCTGGAGGAGGATGGGATATGCCTGAAAAGTGGAAGGGAATGTAGTTCAAAGGTTGAGAAGTATGGAAAAGTAACAAAGATTAGCTGCAAGATACATGACAATGACAGGAGCAGGGGGAAGAATACAGTTACGGAGACAGAAAGCGAGAGTGGTAGGAATGAGGAGATCAACAAAAGCGTGTTTGAGAGGACAACATGGGATTAGAACCGGCTGTGATAAGTGAGAGGCAGTAGGAAATATTCAGGAAGGCACTGGGGTGGGAAGGAAAAGGTGTTCGGATGCACTGAATAGATACAGGGGGAGGCGAAGAAGCAGCAGTACAGAGTCCTTGACCAAATGAAGGGGACTTTGGGATTACAAGTAGGAGATTGGTTAGTATATAGGGTCGGTATTAAAAAAATAGAGAGAAGAGGAATGGCACAAGGGAAATAATGAGACTGTTAGGGGAAGACAGTATGTATTGGAACATATAAGAAAGGGAAGACAACACACATATATAGGGATCTGTTGGTTTTGTTAAGCTCAGGGTGAGATGGATAGAGGAAAACAAAAACTGGATGGCGAACAAAAGTGGACAAATGCTTGACAAATGGTAAATAACTTGAAAGTATCAGGACAAATAAGGGATTAGCATATAAGGCTTTTATATTAGTGGTATAGGACCCCAAGGATATTAGGAGGGGATGATTAATGGGAAAGACTAAAGTATTGGAGAAGTTGGAAAAATCAGAAGATAGCAAAGGAGCTCAGTAAGGGGGAGAATAATGGGATATTAGTATTAGTGTGAGGGCACTCAGGCTAGGACAATGGATACTGCAAATAGTGAAGGAGAGGAAAAGAGATGAAACAAACCATTAAGGTATAAGGGGCAGACAGTATGGAGAGGTAAATGGGAGACAGATGTGGGGGTAGTAGGACAAATGGAGCAAAGGGGGCACCACTCTATGTGCAAAGTGTTAGTAAGTGGAATTGGTAGCTGCCAATTGGCTGATAGTATGTTAATACTGCATTTGCAGTCAGGGCTGAAGTGCTTCAGTGCTTTGTGTGTGGTGTGTTACAGAGCTACAGCAAGGTGCAGTTTTCAAAGGAAAAAAGCTTTGGTTTTCTTATTGCTCAAGCACAAAAGTATTTTTATTTGCTACTCAACTTAAACTTGAGGAGGATGCCAAATCAGGAACAGTGCAGCATGTCAGAATAGCTAGCTCTAGTACTGAACAGAGGCAAAATAAGTCAGTATAGCATGAGAAAGGTCTACTCTTATATGAATTAACAGAAGTTATAGAACACATGGATGAAACTAATGGGGTGGACAATTCCTAAACAACATACAGTTTTGTGCTCTCTGTATAATGTGCAAATGTTAAACATGGTTGCATATTGTAATATGTATGTGCTGAAGCTTGTGCTCAGTTTAACATGTGCATGAATTCAATAAAAATGATTTAGACAAAAAAACTATTCTTGAGATCCTGAAGGGGCACTAGGGCCATCTTCTTACACTGTGCACAACTGGATGGACAGATTCAACTCTAGTGTCTTGACAAACTCAATGAACTATTTGATTGCAGCATATAATTAAGTATACAACCATGTTTAACTAATACACCATCACCACTCACACATCCTCGGACAAGGTGCTCTACATCTGCCCAGGACAGAGAGAACCAAAAAGTCACCAATACTTTAAAGGTATCTGGAATGGGAAACTGCAAGTAGTATCAGGATAACATGCATTTTTACAAGCATGGACATTTACATGTGTAACCCTTCATCTGCATTCATGCAGACTCTCATAGCCATCACCAGCAAAAAGATGTCGGATGTCCAGCTTATCCAGATAGTCATAGAAGACTCAGTCCATGCCTCCACCTAGCAAAAGCAGTTCACATTCAGTCTAGGGCTTTCACGGTGCCTCATTTATATCATCTGCAGAATTACTGTGATACACATGCCAACATGATCATCACATGTGGACACTTACATATACCTGTAACATACATTAGTGAATGTATACCTGCATCAGCAGAATGCTGTTTAGTATTTCCCAGCTTGCAAAGATAAAAGGTAGCCCATTACCTCGAACTGCTGGATGTGTGGCACATTGCTATTATTTGCAGCAGAAATCCAGCACATGAGATAAATCACATGACATAGGAAACATTATTTAATATGCATGCATATGCAGATATCTACACTTGTATGGTATATATTATTGCAAACTGGTGTGGAAATTTATGTAATACTCAACTAGTGCTTACATGAGAGTTGTAAGGCAGGATTAGCAACTATTAGCATCCCACTTTAGATATTTAATTGTATTATTATTATTATGATTATTATTATTATTATTATTATTACAAAATACAGTGGTATAGATGTAGATACATGTAGTAAAACTATGTCACTATACTAACTGTAGTACTTGTCAAAAGTCTGTGTAATAGTCAGATGTTATCTTATGTGGACTGAATTTGTGAGTCCAGATTACATGCGAAACACCTGTGTGGTGTATTCCTGTAGAGAAGACATTGTGTACATTTATAGACACTCATCAGAATTGACTGTCTTTGATTTGCATTGTTCATAGGTTTATATGTTTTTACTAGGCTTATGACCACAAGGGCCTTTTTAAGCCTAGCCATGCATCCCAAATATTGGAAAAGTTCTGGTATCCTTGATAAGTGTAATTAGGGGCTTGGGAGGTGAAACATTTACAAACAGGGGCCTGGGAGATGAACCATTTACTCCATTAGAGGCATAGGTGCCAAACCAGGGATGAATTTCCAGTTCCCCATCCAATTGTCCAAGTTACACTTGAATTGGATTAGGGAGGAACTCTGTTTCACATGGATGGAGAGCCTGTTCCAGAGATGAGTAGTCTCTGGGATACACAACAGTCTCTCCAACAGGTCCTATTTATATAACAGGCAAGGTGTAACTCTTTAGAATGGGTAATTCTAGTCCTGTTTGTTTTGCAGATGTGCAGGAAGTCTATCAGAGTGGGGTCTGATAATGCCTTGAATGCCAGGCATGGATCTCCTCTCAAGAGCCTGTAGGAGACAGAATACAAGGATAGGGCCTTGAGGTGGTCTACATAGGAAATTTTACTTACATCCTATATTCTTTCAGTGAGGAACCTCTGTAGATGTTCCAGTTGTTGGATATGCCTGGTTAGGTATATACCAAAGGGGGGATTGTACTTAGTGATAGTCTGTTGAATGTCTAATACAGTGGAACAATGACTTCCTTGGACTTAGATGTCAGACCTTTGTTTATAAGTTGTGCAACATAGAATGATTACCTCACTACTGTAAACATTTGATAGTCAAAGGCTACATTACTATCTATATGTGTCCTCAAGTCCCTGACTAATGGGTCAAAACTTAGGGTTGTGTTGTCTATATGCTAGTTTACCAGTTGTGAATGACTTCCCGAAGGATACTATTATGCATTTCTTGGCATTTAGTTTTAGTCTGTGGCTTTAACACTGGCTGATTGCCTCTATCAGCCCCTCCTGGAGAACATTTTTGTCAGTGGGTAATTCAATGACAGTTTCTAATTTGCAAGCATCTGCAAATTAAGTCAGCCAGAGGCCATTGACATTGGCCTTGATTTCAGAGAAGTAAATGCCAAAAAGGAGAGGTCCCAGGACCGATCCCTGAGGGACTCCATTTGTGACTGGCCTTTTTGTAGAGGTGGACTCCCCAGTTCTAACTTCCTGAGACCTGATGTGAGCCAAATGCCTATTCACCAGGAAATATAAGGGTTTGTAACTAACTTCTTAAGTTTATCAGCAGTGCTTGAGTGGGAGATTGTGAGTGTTTGGTGCACAGAGGCAGGAATGGAGCAGCTGTGATGTGCACCAGGCAAAGTTCCATGCATAAGATTGCTGTATGTCTTCTATGTCTTCATGAATGAATGAATAAAGCCTCATTCCACTTTCCTTACTTGTTTTGTCTCTTTTAGTGTGCTCCACAGGGTAGTGCATTTGATATTTCTTAGCATTCTGAATCCAGACCAGTTACTTTACTAACTATGGGAATGATCATTTTATAAAACCACCAGAGTTATGAGACTAAACTATTTTATCCTAATGGAGTCACCTAACTTTGTACATTTTCTTTAATTTTGCCAACAATTCACCCACTGAGCTGGTGACTGCCAAAGCCAGAATGTGTTAATGGGTGCATTAGTGTAACAAGCACAAGAATTTGCACTTCCAAGGATCTCATAATCTATCAGTGATGATGGGATCATAGGTCAGCTGGGAAATGAAGAGGTCATTGCATTACTCATGTCACATGTCAACACCACATTCCATTACAAGTACAAGGTGTGCCACCACATTCCATTACAAGTACAAGGTGTGCCACCACATTCCATTACAAGTACAAGGTGTGCCACCACATTCCATTACAAGTACAAGGTGTGCCATCACATTCCATTACAAGTACAAGGTGTGCCACCACATTCCATTACAAGTACAAGGTGTGCCACCACATTCCATTACAAGTACAAGGTGTGCCACCATATTCCATTACAAGTACAAGGTGTGCCACCACATTCCATTACAAGTACAAGGTGTGCCACCACATTCCATTACAAGTACAAGGTGTGCCACCACATTCCATTACAAGTACAAGGTGTGCCATCACATTCCATTACAAGTACAAGGTGTGCCATCACATTCCATTACAAGTACAAGGTGTGCCACCACATTCCATTACAAGTACAAGGTGTGCCACCACATTCCATTACAAGTACAAGGTGTGCCACCACATTCCATTACAAGTACAAGGTGTGCCACCACATTCCATTACAAGTACAAGGTGTGCCACCACATTCCATTACAAGTACAAGGTGTGCCACCACATTCCATTACAAGTACAAGGTGTGCTACCACATTCCATTACAAGTACAAGGTGTGCTACCACATTCCATTACAAGTACAAGGTGTGCCACCACATTCCATTACAAGTAGAAGGTGTGCCACCACATTCCATTACAAGTACAAGGTGTGCCACCACATTCCATTACAAGTACAAGGTGTGCCACCACATTCCATTACAAGTACAAGGTGTGCCACCACATTCCATTACAAGTAGAAGGTGTGCTACCACATTCCATTACAAGTACAAGGTGTGCTACCACATTCCATTACAAGTAGAAGGTGTGCCACCACATTCCATTACAAGTACAAGGTGTGCTACCACATTCCATTACAAGTACAAGGTGTGCCATCACATTCCATTACAAGTACAAGGTGTGCCACCACATTCCATTACAAGTAGAAGGTGTGCCATCACATTCCATTACAAGTACAAGGTGTGCATACTGCTATTATTCCAGTAGTTCAGTTAAAGTCCCTTTGCCCTCCACACTTGCTTCTACAGAGA
Organism: Protopterus annectens; assembly: GCF_019279795.1. NCBI lineage: Eukaryota > Metazoa > Chordata > Ceratodontiformes > Protopteridae > Protopterus > Protopterus annectens. Next base: position 720,826,140 of record NC_056734.1, read on the forward strand.
CCTGCTTGTGTTATTATACAAACAATGTGTTTTTACAAATCACTCTTATTTAACTCCCCATAAAAACATCTGTCCATTGCTACTCTTTGCTTTTTTTATTGATTTAATTTTAATGACTTCAGAGATTGTATTTCCATGACCAGTTCAACTACCCAAACCAATTACCTGCATGTCTCCAAGTTTTTTCAAACATTACCACAATCTAGCTCAGCAAACAGACCCATGAATATAAACCTCAACTTTCTTTTACAATGTATCACCACCAAAACAGTTCTCAAGATGAACAATGTAAAAAACCTAGCCCAAAACCATACACTGTTCATCCTTTCTCTCTCCCCAGGAATCTCAAAGTCTCATCAAATGTGTAATCTAGCCATAATAACATGAACGCTAAATCCACAAACTAATTATTCTGTAATCACCCCATACCTTAAAGTCAGATCTCCTTCCTCCACACAGGTTAATATTCATTTCCAGTTCCTGCCCTACAATAAAAATCATTACAGTCAAGTAATAGAGCAGATTGACATTAACAGTCTTTTCTCCAGACACAGTACTTTGACAGCCATTTGTTCCACTTCTGAAAACATGCATGCTACAATAAAAAGGCTGAATTATCAGGTGGTATAATTATTAACCTCAAAAGAGCATTTGAAATTATGAAGCAAGCCCTACTTATCCACAGTTTGCTAAACTGGCTATAAAACTACCTTATCAACAGAACATTCCCTATCAAATCATTGAATCTTTTGTCTAACTTAGAAATTTTTGGCACTGGTTATTGGGATTAGTACTGTTTTTTTCTAGATTAGTGGCAACACCAGTTCACTCTGCACTCTTTTTAACGCCTCGTATATCCATGACAAACATATTCTCGGAAAAAGATCAAACACAAAACTCAAAAGAAAACCAGTTTAAAAAGGACTTCAGCTCCCTATTACATTTGGTAGAAACCAACAAGCTCTCAATTTTACATCTCACAAAAACACAAATAAATCAAACACTGTTGCCATAACTGGCCTCCTATAAATAAAACATAAAGTTCCAAATGCAAGTGTCTAGGAATCCAAATGGATCCTTCAACTCATTTCGAGAGCACTCAGTATTTACGGCAGACAAATGTCTTTTCTCAGTACAAAGATTGCTATGAATCTCCGAACATCTCAACCCAGACATTGTCTATAAATATTTTAATCCCCCAAGGTAAAATACAGACTACTTATAGTCATGCTAAGTTATTTTTTAACAATCATGATTTATTTGTGATATAATTACTTTTTTAGCAGTTATAATTTATTCAGGAATGTTGTATAAAAAAGAGTCTAAAATAACCCAACAAGCTGGAATGAAAATAAATAAATAAATACCTGCATACAAACATACATACATGCATTAACATTTGCTGTAGTATTATATTTGTAACTACAATATCCAAAGAGGCAGAGAAGATATTTTATCATGTGCCAGCTGCACAGATAGATATGTTGGCACCAATCTCTGACACAGGAGATGTTAAGTAGAAGAGTATGAGGTAACATAGTGCAATAACAACATCCAGGTAACGGTAAATGATAAAGCCTTACATCAATGCAAAGACAATAAATGGTGAAGCCTTAAGTCAATGAAAAGGCTCCACTGAGTAGAAACACACCATGTTAAGGTTAGCTCAGAGCTGTTGAAACTTCTTGTTAAGCTGAAGAAAAGAAATTTTCTGAGAATTTCATTGCCTTCAATAAATTATAGACTATTTAGTCTAACTGATCTGAAGTACTTTTTTATAGCACTGTCTGTACACTTTAACATTTAATGTAATTTTTCTTAGACATATAAATATTTTCACTTAACTTGTTCTTGTCTGTATGTTTGTGTGAGTGATTAATATTATGAGTTCTTAATAAGCTCCTACTTGTTGTCTATGGTATGACTCCCTAATGCTTAATTATTTATTTATTTTCTATTTTATATATTTTTTAAACAAGCTTGGTGACTTGATGGCGCAGTCTGGTTAAGCAAATTGCGTAGTCATACAGTTGGCAAATGGAGATAGAAGGATTTAAACCTTGCACCCTTGTCTAAAGGAAGCACCTAATAGATGTGAAATACTTAAAACATTCCAGTTTTTTAGTGAAAAAATTCCATATCTGAAATAAGCAAACAAATATAAAACAGCATATTACAGCCTTTCAATTAGTTTAAATATACACCCGCTTAAATCCATAGACAATCAACTTTTAAATCTGAACATAAAACATCTTATGCATACACAGCACTGTATTTGTCTATCCCTTGCTTAAACACAGCCCATTCTTACAAAAGGCACTCATTATCTCAATACTTCCTGTAAAATCCAACTCACTCCCATGTTAATTTTAATATATAATGTCATTAAACTGTAGTAAATAATCTCTCACCATTTCTTCTATTGCTATCCACTCCCTTTACTATGTCCATCACTTCCAGTTTCTGCCTACACTCCCTTAACAAACCACATTTTAGCATTCCTCTCAATGATTATTGATCTTACCTCACCTTTGAATTTATTGTATTCACCACGGAAATAAGACAATTACTAAGTTCATATTGCTAACTGTTCACCTACCTACCTATAGATGATGTAAAAAGCCCTATTTACATTATTTTACTATCCACACATAGTAATGCCATATTTCTCTCTCTGATACTTTTCCATTTATTTGTAATTTATTATAATTGATATATTTCTCACTCCGGTTTTTGTTTTATATCATTATTTAGTATAACTTCTATTTTCACTTCGAACTTACTGTTTTTGCATCCATCTTTTATGCTAGTTTTCAGTTTTAATTCATGTAATGCAGTACTGTAACTTGTGCTTATCTACCCTTGCCTCAGTTAAAAAGGGGTATTGCTTTGCCAGACAGATCACTCCAGTACACAAATGCAAATCAGAATAGAACATGCCACATTTTATAGTTGTGTTTCAAGATGTTTGAGGTGGACTATACAAGACTTACTCAGACCAGGTGAATTTGTTCTCTCAGACGTCATTACTTTGACAGAACCCCACCACTTACGAATAAATCCCAGCATAACGAATAAACAAACATGGTATACCACAGTTCTAAACAGGATTATTATGTATAATGATGCTTGCCAAAGTATTGATTATGTAGGGAATCCTTTTAAGTTTCTCACAGTTATTAGCAAACCTGAAACGTTCAGGGGTGAATCACATTTTTCTTAAAAGACAGGCAAAGTAACATAATCCTCATCACACATGACTCATGATTGGCATAATCAAGGCCAGTTAAACCACTGCGTTTAGATAAAATGAGCAGATGCAATTAAATATGTATGTATTCAAACAAGGTCAGCTGATGGCACATTTGCAGATTCTGTTTAGGAAATAAACATAATACAAACAGCTATGGTGAAGGGACATTCATGTTTTTAAGTTCAGAAATCCAGTGTAATCAAAACAACATGAACATGTTTTCTTGTTTATTTTATTTCAATTTATTTGAATAATAAAAGTAAATTGCACATTTTAAAGGTACTTCTTATGGATCTGATTTTCTCTCTCTCTTATATTCAAACTGTAATAATTGTGTTGTATTACAGGCTTGTGACATACATTAAACGCATCTAAACTGTTGCTCTTTCTGTTCAATATTCTTTCATTTTACCTACTCATTTAAAGCTGGAAAGCAAATGCTTTGCAGAGTGGATTTCTAAAGACAGGTTATCAATGATCACTGTTCTAATGACTCAAAATGTGAATTGGTAAAGAAATGAAATGAAGTACTTACATTCTATCTCACTGTAATTTATTAAGTTGATAAACTTAAACTACCTTATCTTGGATTCAGAACATACTGCTGACATGAGGGGTTTAGGGTAGTAACCAAAGATCCTCTCCTTTGCGGCCAGGATGGCACCAAATTGTGACATTGTTATTTCTTGCCCATTTTAATAGCGAGACTGAGGAATGATTATGATATATATATATATATATATATATATATATATATATATATATATATATGATAGCAAGGGATGGGGACCCACAATAAGCAGAACTCATATTTACCTGTCACTCTCCTTCTTTATATAATAGGAAATATTCTTGCAATTAAATGAAAAACTCAATGAATATTCAAAAGCCATTATCGGTCTAATACGAATAAAAGAATAGCATTTCTGTTCAGATTTCTTTGCTTTGGGGCTATTCAGACAATGCACGATAGACAGATAGATTGATAGATAGATAGATAGATAGATAGATAGATAGATAGATAGATAAATAGATAGATAGATAGATAGATAGATAGATAGACAGATAGAGATAGATAGATAGATAGATAGATAGATAGATAGATAGATAGATAGATAGAGATAGACAGACAGCTAGATAGATAGATAGATAGATAGATAGATAGATAGATAGATAGACAGGTAGATAGATAGATAGATAGATAGATAGATAGATAGATAGATAGATAGATAGACAGACAGACAGATAGATAGATAGATAGATAGATAGATAGATAGATAGATAGATAGATAGACAGACAGACAGATAGATAGATAGATAGATAGATAGATAGATAGATAGATAGATAGATAGAGAGATACATAGATAGATAGATAGATACATAGATAGATAGATAGATAGATAGATAGATAGATAGATAGATAGATATCTTATAGCCCTAACATAATCATCCTGCAATAGTGTCTCAGAAGTGCGCCCCATCCTGTGCATCAGTTTTTTATATCTGTTAAAAGATACAACATTTTTCTTTACCATCTATCAAAAATGGCAAAGGATAATAAATTATCCAGTTATAAAATTCTAATTTTTTTGTGATTCCTCAAAGGTTAACGTCACTTGCTATCCATGTATTTTTTGCATTCATTATCAATATTATGTCAGTGATGGGATTATAGTTATAACATTTTTTGTGTGTTTTCAGTTACATACTTCTGATATCCATGAAGTTATAAATAGAGTCATCAGCTTCATAGTTAAAGCTGGCATACCCAGCGCATCATTATAGTAATTTTCAAAATGTTATACTTAAAAAATCTAGATGCTGATACTTAGCAATCCACAATACAAGTATCAGAAAATACTTAATTTCTGACCTACTCCCTGTTTGTTAAAATATGCAGAAATCTAGGATTGCATTCTATTAAAAAATAAAGAAGGGAATATGCATTTGGAATTATAAAGGTTACTTTTTATCCTAAGTAGCTTTTCAATCTCCCATTCAGAGAGAAGGTCCTTGACAGACTGTTGACTTATATGTGATCACCTTACAGAATTGTAATCACAATGACTGGAAGCTCTCTTAAGTGCACAACATTCAAAGCAAAAAAAAAATTGCAGGGTAATAAACCTCCCCTGCAGAGCCCTACTTATATATCCCAACTCTGTGGTTACACCATTGTGAGAGAAAGGTAAAATCCCCAGAAACTGTAAATTTGAATTTCTAAGGAAATGCCAAGCATTTGCACACTTGTGATTGCATAGTTAGCATTGGGTATTAATCATTAGTGTTAATCATTAGTGTTTTAGGGACAAGCCTAGCTACCCAGAAATAATATACAACATTTCCACATCATTGACATGAGGTTTATTCATGCATTATTAACATGTTAACTACTTTTCTAGGCCACAGGTGGACTTGCAACAATTGCAAGTGAAATTTTAATTAGCTTGCTGAAATTACACATCCTATTAATTATCTGTCACCAAAACTCATGTTGTCCAGTAAAGGTTTGGATTATTCATCTGTTCATTTTCTTATGTCCTGCTTAATTCCAGACATGGTTGTAAGGCAGCTGAAGACTGTCCTGTTAAACAGTGGGAACAAAACTGAGAAACTAATCCTGGATTAAATAACAGTCAAGCGCATTCATTGATGATCTGTAACAGTGGAGAAATAATTATTTTTCAAGTGTATATACAGAATGAAGTGTTATATATCATTCCCTTACAACTTACTGGATGTGGATCCATCTGGTTGAATTCAGCTCAATTATGCTGAAAGGCTCCCTACGTTACCATTGAAACATACAAAATTGTGCAATCAGTCGTGCGTCGAAAACCCCAATAAGTGATTCTGTACAATATTGGAAAAAAAACCCATCGATAAACAAAATGCAGTTTGCAAAACTACACTCTTCAGCATTAGTGCAAAAAATCTGAAGTATATAACTTTGTGAGTGTCCCAGCAGCTGCTCATTAGCGTATTGTCCCTGTACCTTACCTCTGATTCAAGATTAGCTCCAGATAGCAAAAATTGTTAAGCTTATATTACCTGCTGTACAATTCGACATCATGATCAATATTTAATCATTTATTGTACTGGGTCTTAGTCTCAGCTGAGACTTATTGTCAGTCTGTGTTCAGCCACTTTTCTCTTTATACACGTTTTACTATGGGGGCACAGGAATTAGTCAGGGCCTACCTGTAGTTTTGTGCATGGTTTTGCCAATAAGGTGGATTCTTGCTGATAAGGTAGAATCTCTTACCTGTGGCCAAGGCTTTCAGGCTTTCCAGGCTCTTGATTTATTTTAGGGAGCCATGCTGAAATCCCCGGTCCCCCTTTTCCATAGGAAATCTCTGCCAGTCAGTTTGTACGACTGCACCAGTAGCGACTCATTTATTTACAGAGTCCTTTTCATATTGTGTAGGTGTGGTCATGAAGTTGGCCTACACAAGTTCAGAGTGTATGGGGGTGGGGTAAACACATATAGTTGTTATTTATTTATTTATTTTAATTGGGTTGAATCCCTGACCAGTTGCAGTCAGTGAGTTGGACCATTACTGAACTTAACTTAATGAGTTATACTGCAAACATTACATACTGTTATTTATTTAGTTAGTTAGTCATTTGTCTGATTGCATATTTATTGATTTATTCATGTATTTATGCAGGTATGTATTTATTTATCTGTTTGCTTATGTTTATTCAGAGAAATGTACTTTTATGAGCCACATCTGACCATAAGATAATTAGATTTTACTGTATAAGTTTTCCGCAGGTATTTGAGAGAGTTATGAATTTGCTCATCCACACAGAGACTGTTTCTGGCACCCTAAGAATTATATTAATACACTTCATCCTATTCTTCCTGTTCTTGTTTGGCAAGAACAACTTGTGAAAATGTGATTTTACTAATACTATTTTGACGTATGTTTATTAATCATGAGACTGATTTTCCAAGATTCTTATATACTGTCATATGTACATAAAACAAAACTATGTCAATACATTCAATCGTCTTACATACTGTAGTTCTAATGTATACAGACAAAATAAAATTGCTTTATATACTCAGTACTGTTGTACTGTCCCCATTGTAAAATTATATTCAAGGTATTCCTAGAATTAACTTTATTCACTATAATGGTACTGTATGCAAATATTCATAAGCTGAAAACCTAGACTTTTCTACACAAATTTTATGCTATACCAGTCAAACTCTCCACCTTCACAAACATAAAAGAATGAATAAACTAGGATTTGTAGTTTCATAACATGAATATAGTGTGCATCTTTTTATGCTGAAATGTATTGTCTGTTTTGTATAATTAAATAAATTTCAGTTAGATCTCATTCCAAATTCATTGCTTGGAAAATTCTAAAATTTTATACAGTTTTTTCAATAGTTTGTCTTGTTAATGTACCCAGACTAAACCATAAAATGGTAGGTGTCAGGTCAGATCCAAATATTAATTCCTCTGTCTAACCTGATAACTCTCATTGGAAAGTTTTAGAATTATGTCCATTTCTACAGTGTATGCTTACTAAACCAATTTTTTTTGTATAAAACATAATCTCTTTACTTTGCCACATAGCAGCAGATTTCCAATTCAAACAGCAAAAACTCTTTTGACTTTATTATTCTGATGAAAATTGGCAGATTTACTTGCCTTAAAATAACTGTTTGATCATTTTGCATTGTAATCAGTCAACAACATTTCTTAACACATTAGTAACTAATTGGAGTTATTTTATCTTCCCTACCATTTATAGGAACACAGTTATAGTACTAAATATTTTCTTGGCTTATTTTATGTTTATCATACTTTGTCAACCCATTTCATTTTTCACTTCAGTGTATAATCTTATTACATTTCTAAGAATCAGTGCTTCCTGACTTAACATATTTAATCTATCATTTGATGCCATTTCAACCCACTCTCCCATTATACAAGTATATTTGTGCAACTTTGTTTCCTAAGTCACGTTTTTCCTGATTAACCTTTGAATTTTCCTCATAAGTCATTGCAACAATGTTACTATTGTTTTCATTTGGACATTTTTTCATTAGCTAGAAAACAACACTTACTGTCTTACCTTAGGTGTCCTGCTTGTATTTTTCTCTGTTAGATTTACTTAGATTAGCTTTTATTGAAATTACATTTGCCTCATTTTTTCTCTGTTATCTTAACACTATGCCATGCTCCACATTACTTCTGTAATTACTATTTCATGTTATATATGCAACAGATGTAGGGGAGAGCAGCACTCACAGCATTATTAACCACACTGTTTTGTTTCAAGTGGTTGTTTTGAAACACTAATAAATGAGTAGAGGTCATCATGTTTGTCAAAAACAAGTGCAAGCAGATATAATAGTACATTTAATAACATTATTCTGGCCATTATTTCATATGCGTGACATTCAAAAAGGACATAAAAAGAAAGTAGAAATTATTATGTTATAGATCGATGCTTATTGCATTTTTATGCAATCTTCAGTCCCAGTATTATCCTGACTCATGGATACAGTTATCATAATAGCTAAAGTCTTAGGTTAAGTCAGGTGACATAGAATGATTTTCTTATTACCTTAGCCACATGTTGATCAAAGGTCAGATTACTGTGTACATATGTTCCCAAATCCCTGACTACTGTCAGCCAGCAAATTTGCTGTGTCACTGTGCTCCGTGAAAGTGACACAATTCACCATCAGTTTGGCACACTGATGTGTTCTGCATTAGAGGTTTTGGACATAATGGTAAATGGCCTTGTGGTTGTCTTTAGCCTGCGAGGCTATTTTGATCTTCTAATTGGCCTTGTACCTAATTAGTCCTCTTGGGCTCCTGTTTAGTTTAATTAGAGAGCTCCTATCACTAAGGGAGCTGCTTTTCCTGATTTTAGCCATTACTTTTTTCTTTTATTAACTCATTCCCTCCAGGCAGCACTTTTGAATGTGCACCTTTAACTCCCAGTGGGTGTGGCTTAAGCCTTTAAAAAATTAAATTATCACCTTGCATTTCTAACAAATGCTCATTGACAGAGGTCAAATATCAGTACAGTTGTGTTTGCCATCAGTTATGCTTCAAGATAAAATATTCTGATACCTTGTACATAGCATGTTTTTTGGAATTATTAATCCAAATATGAACAAGCAATATTTGATGCCTAGAGGTGCCAGTAGGATGTAACTGCAGATGTACCTCGAGGCGTCACTCTGATGTAATAAGTAACCAGTTAAGGTTAAGATTCCACCAATGTGGTTTGCTTTTAGAGTTTGTTTTAGGCTTATTTTTAGTAGGTACAGCAGCCTCTATACAGCCATTGACATGGTTTTACAGGATGTCTGTGAAGAATTCTGCATAGGATGTTGTGAATGCAACATTTGGAAAGGCACTAAATTGTGGCACACTATCACTTAATAGGATGTAGGTTGCTTTAGAATAGTTCCTAACTCTTACAGGGTTTGCTGGAGTCACCAGTTGATTTTTATTTCAAAGGAGACAGCTTTATGGTCTGATCTCATCAGTAAGGACATGCGACTAGGGGGGGGATGGGCATAACACTCTCCCATATTGGTAAGTACCACATCCAGTATGTTTGAACCTCTGGTGGATATGCTGTCTATCTGGTCAAGAGTATTTGTGTTAGTAAAGTCCAGGAATCATTGTGCCAGTGAGTATGAGGTAGTGTATATTTTCCAGTCTATGGAGAGGTAGTTAAAGTCTCCTATGAATATGGTATTTGGTTTAATGGTCAGTGTCTCCAGTAGGTCAAGGCACAATCTATGAAATTCTAGGGACATAGATGGTGACCTACAGTGTGCTAGAATATGGTATGGGACTTTGTCTGTGGTGATTTGCATGTGGGTAAATTCTGGGGCATCATCCTGTTTAACCAACATGGAGTCATGCTTGTTGTTAATATAGATTGAGTCTCCTCCATGTTTTGTCGCTGTCTGTGCAGCTGATGGTCAGACTGTATGGAATGCACTGAAGCCTTGCACTACTAAAATACTTTCTGTGGATTTAAACCATGTCTCAGTAATGGCACAGATGTCTCTATTCATCAGAGTGAGGAGAGCATGAAGGGTGTGGAGTTTCCTGTTTGGGCTCCTAGCATCGAGCAGTAACACCTTAAGGTTTCTTTGAGGTTTATTTGCTATGTCAGTAGGTTTGTCAATTTGGCATTGCCTAAAAGAGGCTCTAAGGGGCTGGATAATGACTTAGCCAATGTTCTAAAGCTTAGGGAGACAGGTGCAGACCATCCTTTGCAAAGCAACAAAGCCAATTATTGAAATCAGTCATCTTTTGTTTGTACTGTGGCATCATCCTTGGTGAAGGTAGAATGCTGCTCAATACAAGACGCATACCTGCCAGAGACACATATTCAGGGAGATCAGCAATGTATTTCTTCATATAGTCCAGGGATGTATGTGTCAGATCATTAACACCCACTTGGCCTGTGATAGAATCACACTGGTACCAGTAGTGCATAACTTGGCAGATTCTATATCCGCATAGCAACAAACCATTATCTTCTCCTTGTTCCGTCAGGTGATTGGTCATCTATGTATCATACAATGGAGTCCCCAATGAAAAGAGTGCCGGGTAATGTGTTCACTGGCCTTATGTGCTTTTTTCTTGGGGCTGCACTGGGTGTAGGCGTATGTGTGGTGATTGGTGTTGCTTTTGATGAGTACTTCAGAGATATCTGAAGATAGATGTTTCTGTTTATAGGCTTACTGGGTCTTTCAGGTTTGGAAAGATTGCTTTTTAGTGCCTCAGTGTAGGTTGGCCTATGTGTGTATGGTGGACACTATCTATGTTGGATGTAGTGTGTGCGCTCTTGACAACCTTATTTGTATGCGAGATTTTTGCTTCCAGTGAAATTGTGCATTTGCATGTTTCATTAAGGATTAAATAGCCTGTGAACACGAGGCAATTGCTACATTGTCTCAGGAAGCACATATCTACCAAAATGGCTACAAGGATATTTAGAAATTGCATAGATATATTGTTTAAACCTATATTTGGTGGTGGAGGGGGTGCTTCTGTAGATCATGGACTAGGATATACAGAGGTCTCCCTGGGTGGTCTCTGGGGCTTGGCACTAGATTGTGTTAAGATTTGATAGTAGTGCAGTTTAATGTGCAAACTAGCTGCTCTAAGCTGATTTCTGTGCAATGGCTTTGTTTTAGTCACACTAAGGTATGTTTCATTTCTAAGCAAATTTTGTAGATAACATTTACTTTCTGGTCATTTGTGTCTATAGATGCCACTGCTAACCTCTTGATGTAAGAACACCAAAAATACTGCTTGTGAGTATAATGCTACAACAAAACAACTTAAACAAACTACTGTGACAAGGCAGTTTCAAGTATTAGGAACCTTTAGAATGATCTAAAGGTAAAATCAACAAATAAAGCAAAAGTAAAGTGGTGACACTCTATAAACAGTTAACTGAAGTGCAAAACAATAAAATAAATCTCTTATCTGCCAAGGATGGAGCAGGATTACCTCAGGACTCCTTCAGAGTGTGGTGAGGGTGGGCACTTAGTATGGATGTATGAAAAACAAAAGGTGGGAAAGTGCTTAAATAGGTTACACAACAGACAATGACAAGGAAAGTGGGGCACTTTGGAAGTCAAATTACCATAAGGGATGGAAGCCAGAGATACAGCCTTTTAAAACCACAACAATGGGAGGGTTGGTGAAAAGATTCAAACTGGAGCTCAACTTCTGTGGTTTAGCTTAATGTTTTGGGTGGGGGGGTGGCCAGACTCAAAGAACAGGGTTAAAAACAGCAACATAATGGCACGGGAATGCAACTTTAACCAGGTATATAAAGCTATAAAAAGTACTGAAGCACAAATCCTGCAGTAGAATTCATAATATTGCCACTCTTACAATCCCATAAGCTAAGGCACCAGACTACTGGCAATGAAACTTTAAGCATAGACACAAGGTGCAGGGCTCAATCCTGGCCTCTGGTCTGTCTGTATGGAGTTTACATGTTCTCCACATTTCTGTATGGGGTTCTTGCCACTTCCCAAAATAAACATGATGGCGATTTTTATCTCAAGGATGGAACACTCTGGATTCAAACCTAGCCTTCTCAGTTGACCTTGAGAGGTATGCCAGCAGACTGCACACAAACTGGAAAAGAGTTGTGTGCAGCAGTACAGGCTGTAGGTGATGCCTACCTGTTAAAGAGTTGTCCAGAACACCTGCTTTAGGAATCAACTGTAGGAACACAGATCACAGACTTTGGGCCATGTGAGGACCTAGTCACATGGCTTTGTTAAATTTGGCTGTAAGTGATCTTTGGTCATGGTAACTAATGCAATAAATGGGAATGAGTATTTGCCAGTGGTAAGTTCACTGAGGGGCTAGTAAACTCCGAACTATGGCAGGGGACCTGCTATTAGACTGAAGTGGGCTGTGTCATCCAATTGGCCAATGTGTTCCTGTCATAAAGACCAGAAGCTCTAGGTCTGTAAACTACTGGCCAGCTAGAGTCTAATTACACAGCCCGGGTAACTCTCTTGAGTGAAACCTGGGCATGAAAGCAATCAACTTGCAAAAATGAACTAAAGATTGCTAGACTGAGAATAGGTTCACTAATAGGACACAACTTGGAAGGGGACTGGATAGCCTAGCTGTCCAGTAGATAAGTTGGTACAACAGTGCAGCAACGTAACTAGGCTTGGGATCCAGAGTTGACTATTCAAGAGAAGATAGATTAGAAATGGTATGAGAGCTGTGGTGAGAGACATCCTTCTGAAAACAGTGAGAGGTACCATCAGAACTAGTAACACACACAAGGCATTCAGACACAAGTGTAAACAGAGGGCGGTACTCAGAATCTCAGCCTATGCAGCACAATGCAGTGCTGGGCCTACTAAATAAAATGGGACAAAATGAGTTGGTGCTGATAATGGATGACCTAAATGACCATATTGGGGCCAACAGAATAGGATATGAGGACTGCATGGGTCCACATGGGTGGGACAACAGGAATAACAAAGGAGAGGCCATTCTAGACTTCTGTGGAGTAAATAATTTGATAGTGTCCAACACGAAGAGATATAGTCTCAAAATCACATACAAAAGAAGCCAACATTCAACTCAGGTAGACATATTACTAGTAAGGAAAAGATACTGACGTAAAATCAGAGATTAAAAAGACATTCACTGGTGAAACTGTTGACTTCCAGTATAAACCACAGGTAGCCACAACTACCTGTAAGCACTGGTCAGAAAAGACTCTAAAATCAACAGAGATTGGGCTGAAGACTTGAAAGATGACAGGAATAAAAGTGCAGGAGTTCATGAAAATACTCAGTGGTCTAGCACTGCAGAAAGGAAAGAAAATAGGTGGAATAAAATAAGAATGACGGCACCTCAAAACAGCATATGTAAAGACTGCCAAACAGATATGTGGCCAAGTGAGGCATAGAAATAGCTAGAAAAGGAAAGGTGGTTAAATGCACAAGATCAGGAAGCTATCAAAACAAAGAAGTGCAGAAAAATGTGAGGTAGAAAAGACAGACCAGGCTAAGAATGAATACTAGATGCTAAAAGAGAGGCTAAGAAAGAAGTCACAATGGCAAAGAAAAAGGCATCAAGGTAGCACTACTGTCTTCTGGAAGGTAACTTGGCAGATGCTACAAGGAAACTGTCAGGTCGTAAGGCAAAGAGAGCAAGATAAGGAAAATAGTCATTGGAGACCATTCGTAGGAGATGCCAGGAAATCTGCACACCAGTCCAAAAGACTTCAATGGCAGCTAGAAGGAGTACTACTAACTGTTTCTAAATAAATAAAAACACAGAAGCTGTACTTTTCCATGTATAGCCTACAATGAAGGAGGAAGAAGAACCTGCCCTAAAAGAAGGAAGAATAGCAAGAATAGCACTAGGAGAATTAGTTTGGGAAAAACAGCAGTCCCAGATTAAGTCATGGTAGTGATGTCAGGGGAATTAGATGGTACGTAGAGAAAGGCATATCCCAGATGCATGTAGAATAAGAACTCTTGTGTCAGCTACAAGAATGAGAACAAAGGGCACATTCACATTGGTGTATAGAACAGAGGTTGCCACAAGAAGAAGAACAAAGGGCACATTCATATCAATGTATAGAACAGAGGTAGCTACAAGAAGAACAAAGGGCATATTCACATCGGTGTTTAGAACAGAGGTAGCTACAAGAACAAGAACAAAGAGCACATTCATATCAATGTATAGAACAGAGGTAGCTACAAGAAGAAGAACAAAGGGCACATTCACATTGGTGTATAGAACAGCGGTCGCTACAAGAACAAGAACAAAGGGCACATTCATATCGATGTATAGAACAGAGGTCACTACAAGAAGAAGAACAAAGGGCACATTCATATCGATGTATAGAACAGAGGTCGCTACAAGAAGAAGAACAAAGGGCACATTCATATCGATGTATAGAACAGAGGTCGCTACAAGAAGAAGAACAAAGGGCACATTCATATCGATGTATAGAACAGAGGTCGCTACAAGACGAAGAACAAAGGGCACATTCATATCGATGTATAGAACAGAGGTCACTACAAGAAGAAGAACAAAGGGCACATTCATATCAATGTATAGAACAGAGGTAGCTACAAGAAGAACAAAGGATACATTCACATTGGTGTATAGAACAGAGGTAGCTACAAGAACAAGAACAAATGGTGCATTCACATCTGTGTATAGAACAGAGATAACAAACTCCTGCCACACCGTATGGAAGGACTGGAGAGGGTGATTAATAAATAAAAATGCAAGAACAAAGGGCATATTCACATCGGTGAATAGAACAGAGGCAGCTACAAGAACAAGAACAAAGGGTACCCAATGTTTGTGGATATTGGAGAAGAAACTGGAGATGAGAAAGGAGGGCAACTGGGCATGTCTATGCTTGGACAAAGTGTATGACAAAGTCCCAAAAAGCTGATTTGGGCAATCGTGCAATGGGTCAAAGTCCAAGTCCAAGAAATATTGGTAGAATTAGTGCAGGCTATGTGTAAGGGCCCAATGACATAAGAACAAACAGCATCTGGGTTCACTAAGGGTTTCCAGTGAGGGTGAGTGTGTATCAGAGTTCAGCTCCAAGTCCAATGATACGTATACTGGTGAAGAACTACACTAGCAAACAGGTTGGAGTGGACAGATCAACAAAGCTGCTGTACGCAAACAGTGTGGCCTATAAGTAGTATCTGAAACAGGAACTTCAGCAAATGATAGGAGAATGGAATGCAAAACTGAAGGCATATGGGTTGAGACTGAGTACAGACTAGACAGCTGTCATAGAAAAAACATGGGAGAAATAAGAAAAAAAGCTGAAAATTGAGAAAGAAAGGAAAATAATATTAAGTTTAAGAACATCAAATATCAGGGATGGATGATTGAGGAGAAAGGATGTCTGAATGATGAGATAACTTATACAGAGTATTAGTGGTAATATGACAGAGGAATGCAAAAGAAGCTGAAAAGTAAAGAGTGCAACACAGTGGTACGACCAGAGCATCAGTAGCCCAAAGAAGTCTGACAGAAGAGTTGAGGAGGTTTGAGGTGACAGAGATGAAGTACTTGAGATAGGCTGGAGAATGCACACTGCGGCAAAGAAAAGCAAGTGATTTCAAAGCAGAATTCAAAGTACTGCCAAATGCTAAAAAGGTCAAGGACAACAGATTATGGAGGTTGAGTGACACATGCAGCAAAGCAGAAGACAACATGGTAAGGAAGACGTGGAAGAGCCAGCAGGAAGATAAGAGCAAAGGAGGACATCAAGCCAACAGATGGATGGATGACATTAGAGAAACTGTGCAACATGCAGATATGACTGCTGAAGAATATAGGAGGGGGGGTGATGAACTGAGAGAAGAGAAAGCCATTTATATGGTGTCCCAATTCCATGTAGAAACATATGGAAGAAAGGGGGTTGGTGATAACTGATGATGATGTCCTACTTAAGCACTAAGCTAACTAAAAAAAAGATTATAAAAAAAAAAAATAAAATAATATAAAACAAAAAAAATTATTATATGTCGTCAGCAGTCAGATGAGCTTTAGTGGCACATATAATAACATAATTTCATTGAGGAGCTTTGAACACAGTATCTGTTAAATTCATTAACAAATTATTTGTCAGCAAATCAATGCCTTAATGAACTTAACTTCAATGATGATTTGATGGTAACACAGTAAATCAATCCACAAGTCTGACTGCCATCAATCCTGATTCGTCATTAGGACTCTTGGCTCAAACCAATCAGCCTCTTCAAATCAACCTGCAACCCATCTATCACTTGAAAACTAAAACATTGAAAAAATAAAACAATTAAAATTTTTACTTATATACATTTTAAAAATTACATTTTCAAATAACATGTAGATGCTTATGCAAACTATCTTGTAGATGCCTAATGTTCTGTAGATCCAACAGAACCGCTTCCCACGAGACACAGCTCACACAGCTTATATTATTATGCTTATATTGCAATCATCAAAAAAATTAAATTTTATAGTTTTATTTTTTAATAATATTAATTGCAATGGTATATATAATTTGTACTTCATACACTACATCAAGCTTTTGTCACTTTATTTTTACTTACTACTTTACTACTTTTTATCTTATTTATTCTGCAACTGCCACTTAATGTTGCCTCCTTTATGATTAAAACAGGGCCTTTTTCACTGTTGGGCTAGTTGTTTATTGTACTTAGAAGCTGAACCAACCTTAGTTATTAAAAACATATATTTATTAATTATTAAAATATATATTTTTTATTATTTGTTTTTATTTTTTTTTTGATTTTTCTTTTTTCTTCTATATTTTTCCAGAGCTCACATTATTTATATTTTAAATATTTCAAATTATTTATATAATTTACTATATTTTGTGTTCTCTGTGTAATTCTTGTGTATGATTTCTACTTCTTGTTGTATGATGCGTAATTAGTATTTACGACTTAAAAATAATTTATTAAAAATATTTATTACCTACAAAAAAATATATATTATTAAAAAATTAATCATATGCCTAAATTAATTCCAGAGCGTAATATTCAGCATAAGGGGGAAGCGTTGATTACACCACTGCCATTTTCTTTCTAAATAACCACAGCCAAGTAATTTATTTCCATGTCATGTAAAGCTATGGTAAATCTTAGGCAGATACTGTACTTGTTTAAATAATTTGAATGCTTCTAAACTTCTTTTTTTATTATTGAATAAAAAATAAAATATCTAAAAAAAAATGAAGTCAAACTACAATATTATTTCCATAACCTTTCTATCTTTTTCTTAGAATATATAAGAAGGAAAACATTACATGTAGGCCCCATCACTGTTCCTTCAATCTGATAGTGAATTTTATTATTAAAACAAAGATAACATTATTGAATATCCACTAAAGGAGCAAGCAAGTGTTAATGTCTACACCCATTAGTCTTTGTTCCTTGGCCAGAAGTTGCCCTATTGCCCAATGTCTGGTGTGCATGTCATCATCAAAGGCATATAACAATAGCAAGTAATATTCTCATTGCAGTATATCACAGAAAACTATCAAAGAAGGCCCGGTGTTAACCTTATTTTAATTTGCTCAGTATTTTGCTTTGTAAACATGTCTGCCCTGAGAGTATAGTCAAACGACAAGCACACCTGCAAAGCAGTGCTAAGAGAGGTTAACGGGAGCATCAGTGATGTTCAGACATCACTGAAAAAACGTTGCTGCCATCGTTCCTGTTTACACTACGATCGGATGAAAATGAATGCACCGAGGATCGAAATCCACATATACACTGAAAACATCTTGACAAAAAACAGTTAAAAAAAATGATGGCAAGCACCCATCTCCCCTAAATTTAAATAGCCAACTCTGAGGTTGCACTTAGTTGAAAAAGTGGGAAATGCCTCCAAAATGGGATGACTTCTGGAACAAATAGCCAAAGTTATTTTCTATGGAGGAACTTCATTTGTCGGTGAGTTGAAGCTTGTACAATCAAAGCTCGAGAGTTCAAGCTTCATCCACCAGTAAGGTAATGATCTTTCCTTCGCTATACAGTGGTATATCTTTGTGTGTGTGTAGGTGTGTTTGTGTTGTGTGTGTGTTGTAGCATTGTGCATGTCCAAAAAAATATTTCACAGTTTTTTAGGTTTAAATGTGTTTATTTGCACGGTAAAATGTGGGAAATAATAGAAATAGAAAAAAAAAGTCAGCATTCAGGTTTATTTCACCCACATCTACAGTACTAACTGATTATAAAGCGCTCCACTCAACAGTGGTCCAAAACAAAAACTTAGTAAAGTTCAGTCACTTTGTAAAAATCAGTTGTTTTTTAAAATGACTCTACAAGACTTCCTGCAGCATCTAGGATTACAGCCTTTGTCCTTTTCTAACATCAGGGATGCTCTCCAGCATCAGCAATATTCCACAAGCTTCTTCTTTCATAGACAACTTTCCACTATCTTCATCACTCCATGGAGACTCCTCTGGTACTCTCCCCTCAACTCATGAAGTAAGAATATAACCTTAGCAGGAGTAGTGTCCAGATATAACACCAAAGCAGCTGGGTCCCATTTGTTTTCTGCCATTTCCTGCTTCCCACATATTCCTTGTTAGAGGGAAATCCTTCCTGCACTACAGCAGCCAAGCTGTTTTTCTCAGTCCCATGAATCACAGTGTCATAGTGCTTCTTTGTGTTCATCTGTGTATATAGGGTTACATTGTAGAAATGCATTTGTATATACCGTTTCATCACCGGGGATACAATAGGCATCTGAGACAAACAGATAAAAAAACTGATATATAAACCACATGGGACGGTGCAGTGGTACAGCAGTAGCATTGTCACCTCACAGCAAGAGGTTCTCTGGTTTGATTCTTAGCTGGGGTGCCTTCTGTGCAGAGCCTGCATGTCCTACCTGCGTTCATGTGGTTTTGCTCCAGTTTCCTGCCACATTACAAAGACATGTGTCTGGAGCATTTCTCCCCAGGCCTCTGCTGAAAATTGGCTCGTTCCAAAGTCAGACTTTCCCATTTAACAAATGTAAAATAAATAAAAAACTAAATACTAAAACACCTTTAGTGTGTTGAATTTAACTAACTTTAATATTTGTTATTTTTATTTCTTAAGACATGTAATATTACCTTGTAGAACGTTCTTTCACAGAGTAGGAACTCGACTTCAGAACCACTGAAACGCAGGCCGAATACATACTACGGTAACATAAAATGAATGAGTGGAAAATAAAACCACAGTAAAATGTTACAGTATTCTGACTGTCTGATTGGCCTGGAGCAATGTCTGCATTATATAATTTGTGGAGATGGCTTATCAACCTTGATTACTAGGGCCTTATTCATAAATGGTACACAGGTGACATATGCTGATGCTATGCCCAAACCATGTACCAGAGGCCAATATGATTCAGAAAAGGAGGTGTGCAATGGAGCCACTGTATAACCAGCTATTCACCTTGAGTGGTACAGGTACAATGTCTGAATACAGAAGGAGATCAACAGCACAATGCACAATTCAAAAACCTGTGATCTGCATGCCATAATGTGGTGCAGGGGCAGAGAGTTGTAGGAACAGGACAAATGACAGGCCACATGAACCACAACAGCCCAGCACCCAAAAGCCATCTAATGTCAGTCTGCAGCACCCAACAATATCACAGTTGTCCATTCAACATTATATGAAATGGCACCCTGTCTTGCTCCGTGTCTACACAGGCTTTCTTCCCTTCTGTAAGAAATATAAGGATCTCTGGTGTATACCTGGTGTATTGCCTCAGCTAGGAAATCACCCTCTTTGTTGTCAAATGAGAGTATGTATTCCCAGATTGTTAAAAAGGAGACTTAATGTCTGATAAAAATGTAATGTTACTGTTGGAAATTAGTTCTTTATGAATTGAGTTTCTGCTCATTTGTTCTGGTTATTCAGGTTGCTTAATAAAGTTTGGAAGAAACAAAGGATTTCACTGATATACAACCAATATAAAAGAGTACAGTGCATGCAACCATGATAGACCAAATACCTCTCACACCCCACTGATAGTGATGACAACAGCATCCCACCAATGGATATGGCAATATTACCTTATCTTCACATTGGCAAGTTAAGCTAATGACAGCAGCTCTGTCTGCATGAGCAAGGAGGTGATAATACTTGAATCCCCTTTGTACATACTGATGGATCAGCAGGGCACCCCAGATTTGAAAAAACAGCTAAGGCCGGCAACCCAGATGTTGTACCAGATAAACAGGTAACTGATGTATGGGAGGGCAGCAGCTACTAACCCATAGGAAATATTGCTAGTTGTCAAGCATACTTAGGTCATTCTGTGCAGCAACAAAGCATCTACAGGATGCATGCAAGAGAAGACCTACAGGAAAGAATGTCAAAGAAAGTGGCTAATGTTACATGATGACGGAAGAGCATCTGGAAATGGATTTCTCTTTTAGCAATAATGGATGTTCTGCTGGCAAAAACTGGATGAGAGCCCTAGTGTTCTGAGAAATAAAACATGGATATGTAACCACATGTCATGCAATGTTTCTTATATGCTGAGTATCACCCAGATTCATGAATACAGACTGGGTGATATACAGAGGCATACTGAGAACATCCTGTATTTTTGAATCGCAGAAAAAAGCAACTCATACACTACTGTGTACTACATACTCACATGCCATGGCTGGGTGAAGCACTGTATAGCCGGAAAGCACTTCACACTCCAACAGGGGACTGTAGTTTATGCATCTGCTTAGCAGAGTACAGTATGCTATACTAACCTGCAATTCTCCAGTGTGCTGTGGTCAAAAGTCATTCCTGAGGAGGGATTCATAAAGAAATTTCACTCCTTAGGCATGATGGCTGGCCAGGGGTCATTCCCATAATATAGTAATGAGGCAAATGGGTGCTGTGTTAGCAGGAGCTCAATGGCATCATTGAGAGAGACAGGACAACTTTGAATGTAATAACAGGCTTGCTTTTTTTCATGGCACAACTTTCTTATATTGCCCACCAATGTCTGCAATGCAATACAGTAGCAGAGGAGGGCAATTACTCCATGGCCAAGGTCATTGATTAGTATATAGATGGCTTTGTTTGGTTACTTAATTGGGATCATCTGGTATTCCAATGTACTCAGTTTTTTGAATGGTGTATAACTGGGGAGGGAGTTAATTTTCATATGTACTCCATGCACAAAGGGCAATGTGCACATAGTGCAGTAAGACAGCATCTAGTAACATAGTGGAATAAGACAGCATCTAGTATCATACCCCATTCTGTCATTTCCTTTATGAATTACAATAGGCTATAGTATGCCAAGTTAGGGTGTGCCTAACCTGATCTACAGCACTCAATGTTTATGAATAGCATCCCAAGAGGTGGTCAGTCTTAATTCGCTACCATCTCTCCGCAAGTGTCACACCTATTATACAGTTGTGTACTCTGTGCAACTATACCCGATTCAGAGGCATTCTGTTTTAGCATCTCTTTACCGCAATTCAACTTCCTAAATGTTGTTAATGTGATGACAGTGTACTAACCATACAGCACATGACTGTTTTATGTCATGATTTCCTACATTTATTAATAGAGGGCTCAGATAACAACTTTAGAACAGTGTTTGACAGCTCTGTCCGGTATTATGTACCTGTTTGTGTGTGTGTGTGTGTGTGTGTGTGTGTGTGTGTGTGTGTGTGTGTGTGTGTGTGTGTGTGTGTGTGTGTGTGTGTGTGTGTCTGCAGTTAACAGTTTTAACACAGATTGTACAACAATTATAAATTTGACTTCTATGCTTAATTGTGACTGATGTAGTGTTATAAAAATTTAAATAGAGCAAGATTCTTTTCCTTAATTTTTTGCTGCAAGCCATGAATGTATTGTGGTCCTCAAATTGACTAATTCCAGTTATAAAATAAGGGGTCGTTGGCATTCAAAAACATGCTCACTGACTGGACAGTCCATTCAGTGTGGCCTTAGCAAATTCAACATACCCCAATAGAAAGAACTTTTGTTGAGCAGCTGGGCTTTCTATTGAGATATGCTCATTATCATAGGATTATAGGAGAATACTATGCTATTGACGTTAAAGGGCCTTTTTAAGCATAGCTATGCTTCCCAGATATATTAGAAAGGTATTAGTCCCTTAGGTTTTGGGAGAGCATATAAACTTTTGCATGTGTGGTCGAGCATTTACAAGCTTCTCTCTCTAACAGAGACACAGGTACCAGATCTGGGATAATTTTAACATTCCCTATTCACTGATCTAAGCTTTCCTTAAATAAGTGAAGTGAAGAACTTTGCTTTCCATGGATGGGAATTCTCTTTCAGGGAAGAGGTAATCTCTGTGACACATACCTGTCCCTCCAGCATGTCCTATTTATTTTGCAGGCAAAGTTTTGTTTCCCTGATCTGGTGTTTCTGATGTTATTTGTTTTGTGGATGTACAACAGGTCCAACAGACGGGATCAAAGGATACTTTGTAGGCCAGGCATAGGTCAACTCTTGCAGGCTGTAGGACACTGAGCATAAGGACAAAGCTCTAAGGCAGTCGATATAGGACTTCTTTTTGTGAGGAACCTCAGTCAGTGCTCCAGTTGTTGCATATGCATGGTCAGGTACATGCCAAAGGGGGCATTTTACTTGGTGATTGTTCTTATGAGGGCAGAGAACAATGGAACAATGACATCTTTTGATGTGGATGCCATGCCCTAGCTTATAAGATGTGCACTTTGCACTATTGAATGCTTTCTTTACAACTAGTAGACACATGATGGTTAAAGGACAAGTGCTATCTACATGTCCTAAAATCCCTGACTACTGGGTA
Organism: Protopterus annectens; assembly: GCF_019279795.1. Classification (NCBI taxonomy): domain Eukaryota; kingdom Metazoa; phylum Chordata; order Ceratodontiformes; family Protopteridae; genus Protopterus; species Protopterus annectens. The sequence goes on from NC_056734.1 coordinate 720,849,259, forward strand.
TACTCTTAGGGGTGTATTGTCAATGTAGTCATTTACAGGGTGGTAGTTTTACCAGAAGATACTGTTATACTTTTCTTGACATTGAGTTTAATACTATGACATCAGCAGTAGTAATTACTCAGTGCTTGGCCTTCTTGGAGGGTATTTGTGTCTTGCTGTGGTTTAATGACTGCACCTAATTTGCAATCATCTGTAAACTTAACATTTACTTTGACTAACAGAACTAGATCCAAGCAAGAGTAACCCCAGCACTGAACCCTGAAGCACTCTGCTAGTGACTGACCTATTTTAGAAGGTAGACTCCCTATCCTAACTTCTTGGGTCCTATCTGTCAGTCAGTTGACTATCCAGTGGGTGACATAGAGGTTATAACTAATTCAGTGAGCTTATTTCAATGCCCGAGTCAGGTATTGTATCAACTTTTTTGAGGTAGGCTGTGTGCACCATCTTGCCCTCGTCCATTGATTTAGTGGCCTTTATGAAGAAGTCCACCAGATTGTGTAGGCATGACTTGCCCTTGGTGAAACTAAACTTGAGTTGGATCTAGTGTCTGTAGGTTTCCTATGTCATTACTTAACATATTCATTGTTATTATTTCCGTGGCTTTACATATTATTGTTAAAGTACATGTTACAACCTATGTCATTACTTAACATATTCATTGTTATTATTTCCATGGCTTTACATATTATTGTTAAAGTACATGTTACAACCTATGTCATTACTTAACATATTCATTGTTATTATTTCCATGGCTTTACATATTATTGTTAAAGTACATGTTACAACCTATGTCATTACTTAACATATTCATTATTATTATTTTCGTGGCTTTACATATTATTGTTAAAGTACATGTTACAACCTATGTCATTACTTAACATATTCATTGTTATTATTTCCGTGGCTTTACATATTATTGTTAAAGTACATGTTACAACCTATGTCATTACTTAACATATTCATTGTTATTATTTCCGTGGCTTTACATATTATTGTTAAAGTACATGTTACAACCTATGTCATTACTTAACATATTCATTGTTATTATTTCCGTGGCTTTACATATTATCGTTAAAGTACATGTTACAACCTATGTCATTACTTAACATATTCATTGTTATTATTTCCGTGGCTTTACATATTATCGTTAAAGTACATGTTACAAGTAGGTTAAAGTCTCCTTTTTTAGTAGTGAATTCAATTCCTGCTAAGAAAGACATACAATGTATGTTTAACGACAACTGCCAAAATGCCCCTGAAGTCGCACCATATATTTGTAGATATTCCAAGGCCACTGAGTCTAATGACTATTTTTGCCTTGCCAATACCCCCCCTCTCAGGCAACACCTCCTTTCTCAAGGATGACCACCCTGGTGTCAGTTTGTGGATACTCATCCAGTCATCTAGTTTTTGATTAAAAAAATAGTGAATCACTCGATTTAAAATGCAGGAGTAGTGGATTCCAAAGGCTTGTGAGGTGCTGGGTTACAAACCATCTTCTCCACAGTGCTTTATTTATCTGTTGATGAAGATTTAGGTGCCTGGTTCTGGTATTGGTGAAGATATTGGACTGGTAGAGAAACTGGAGGTCATGGCAAATCAAGTCTCTTATGGTGCAGATAGCAAGACAGAGATTTCCCATCAAAAATCTATCAAATGGCAAAGAACACCAATACATCAGGTAAATTTGTCTCACATCTAAGAACCCTGAGTATACCAAAATGGAGTCGCCAGATGAATAAGTACATAAACCACAGCAGATATGCGAGGAGATAACTGTTCCCAGCATGAAAACAGCAGACTGCCTTCACTTCCTTCTTATTTGAGAAAAATGAAAAATAAAAAACTCTTAAAACTTAGAATTATTAACAACAGTAATGAATGGCCCAGGACTTCAGATGGTAATTCCTCTTCTATAAAAACATACCTCTCAAGTGTACCTCATTTCGTTGAACATTCCTCATTTGGGGTTTTAAAAAGTTCATGTTCCTCAAAGTTCCACATTGAAAGGTTTTGTTGCACATTTCATGTTAGCATTTTTTTAAATTGTGTCAGTGGTAAATAAAACTGAATAATATTGTTGCATTAAAAGAACTCAAAGAGTAAAAACATCCCATTTTGACCATCCTATGAGGTTCTTAGTTTAACTTGTTAGTAAGCCATCAGTAAGTGTTCCACATTTTGCCCATTTGTTCCACATTATGACAGGCAGTGTTCCTCATTTTGTAGATGGACAGTTGAGAGCTATGAATAAAAGTACTGAAGAAATAAATCTTGAGCAGACTTAGTCATTGGAAAGACTAAGCTTTTATTTATGATAAGTGCTTATGATAAGATTTTTGTCTGCAAATAGGACTTCATCAGATCACTAGGGTGATTTCCTTTTGAATTTCCTCTGATACTTGGTTCTGAATGAGGTTACTAAGTCTATTCATTTTTTTCTGAATGAGTGTAGAATTCCATAGTGAAGCTTGTTGCTGCATTAATGTCTGGGGAGATACTCTCATAAGAGAAGCTTGATATTTCATGACATAGCTGGTTGAGGTTGGCATGTCTGTAGTCCTTAAATTCATTGCTGTTTGCTGAAGGAACTTTTGGGAGTTTAAAGGAAAAAGTCATAAGTTTGTCATCGGACTTCACTGAGGAAAGAAGGACTAGAGCAACAGTGCAAAAAGCAATCATATTTTGTAAGAATCAGGTTGAGAATGCTGTACCCTCTAGTAGGTTCATTTACTAGATACTCAAGGGAATATTTGTTTATTTAATCTAGGAAGCTTTGTGGATATTATGGTGTAGGTGTTCTAGTTTACTGAAAGGTAGCTAAAGTCATTCAAAAGAAGGGAGAGTTTGTTAATAGGTATTTAGAAAACTGAGAAATCTCGCATGGTCATCAAGGCACAAAAATATATTCTGTAACAGCTTTTAATTGATAATTAATCCTGCCTAGAGTGATCTGTACTTCAATGAGTTCAGTTTGTAAGTGCTCAGGATATGATTATAGATATCAGATACAATTCAGCAGCTAACTATCCACTCAGTTTACTACTGGTCTGTGCGATAGCTGCAAAGCAAATCTGGTTCACATTAAATATGAAACAGCACACAGGATTAGTAGAGATGCTGCACAAAATTACTAAAGTATTTCTTTTGGCAGGAAACCACTGCTACTGAGTACTCCTTTGGTGACACAGAGGAAGATATGATGCAAGACATAACAATGTCTTATAATTTAAAAAAATCTAAAGAACAGAATATCCAGATGAGAACCAAAGGTACAATGTGGTAAAACAAATTGTGAAATCCAAGAATGAAAACCACAAGGACCAGCATGTTGAATCTTATAAAACCAATTTAATAAACAATGTTAAAAAGCAGCAATGAAAACATTGAAAGATAAAGGGTGATATTTATTTATTTAGTTATTTCAGTTTGTTAACTGGGAAAGTCCATTGGGCCAAGGTAGCCCGTTTTCAATGGCGGCCCAAGGAGAAAAGCTCCAGACAGAAAGATAATATACAATGTATTAGTACAGCATATAAGAACAACAGTTTAACATTCAATATATAGAGGGACAACATTTTACATATCTTGAAATGTACGAGCTGAGTCAATCACTTATAAGATATTTACAAAAACAATACACTCATGTTCATTTAATACAATACAAATAAGATATTTACAAAAACAATACATTCATGTTAATTTAATACAACTTTAATACAACAAATGTAAAATAAAATAAAATAAAATAAATAAATAAGATATTTACAAAAACAATACATTCATGTTCATTTAATACAACTATATGCATTTAGGCAAAGGAATTTTAGAGAGAGGAACTGAAGCTGTGGCAGAGATTGGGAGTAGGATAGAGTAGGGATAGGTGTCAGGAATCAGGTAGGATGGGATAAAATTTAGTGATAAAATAATAAATAAGTAATAAAATTTAATAGTAAAGCTGGATAAGCACTTTCATTAGTGATATCAGGTTAAAGGTGCTTTATACAGGACACTCCTGAATATTGTTTTTCATTTATGGTGCTACATATACAGAAAGAAAATTATAGGGGTGGTGATTTCATAAATTACACTAAGAGAACACAAGCATACAAGATAGCGGAACGTCGAGCTGACAGATTTCCAGGACTGAATGGTCTTGTGCCTTTAAAACTGGCGTTGCAGGGACATAGGCTACCACACTGAATTTGATTGGTTATGAAAGTGTTTAAAAGACAGGAAATACATACTATTGTCGATCTGATGAAGGGAGAACTTCCCAAAAGCGCTTATCCAGCTTTAATGTCACCCTTTACCTTTCAATGTTTTTATTGCTGCTTTTTAAAATTGTTTATTAAATTGGTTTTAGAGATTCAGCGTGCTGGTCCTTGTGGTTTTCCTTCTTGGATGCCGTATCATTTTCATCAGTTCATCAAGGTAATGGCAGGAAGGTGAACCTGGAATTATGCATTTCAAAATCCAATTGATAAACACTTGGAACAACAGGAAGCTGTTGTAAGAAGTCATGCAATCATGCAAAAGTCCTATATTGCTAATAAAAATAAGGCCTGACTTTGAGACATAATAGAAAGTACTTCTACAGGACAGCACCATTGTAATCTCATTAGAAAAAGTGACTAAAACTGCCAGTAAGGGACAGTTCAAGCCAAGAGGTATCAGAATTACCCCAACCAGAGACTAGAATGGAGCTGGACATGCATCGTTACACTGAAAGTGTACTGACCAGAGAGGACAATCCACAGGATGATGAAAAACTACTTAGATGTGACAGTTACACCTTCTTTGATTACATCATTATTAATAATGAAAGCAAAATGTGTAGCTGCTGTAGAATTATTAGAAAGTCATTCAGATCTAATGAATTTGTCACATGCTGCAATAACAAGGAAGTCATAATGCTGATGTTAAATTACTGGCAGTTTACAATGCATATTTTAAATGCATTTATAGTACTGCATACATTTTATGTCTGTACCTACCTCAGAATGAGGTACATCTCTAGCCTGCAGTGTAATCTAGTATAGTCCGCATGTATATAGCTTGCATAATGCAGGCCTTAAGCCTAAGAAGTAGTATTTAATGTACAGTGCAGTGTGTCTTTAAGAATCCCATAAGGCTGTTGTGCACATGCGATACCATGTCAGTCTTTATTACTTAGGCAGCTGCTGCCATTATGCTAAAGAATGTGGATGCCTTGTAACTCTTACGTGTCTGTGTCCAGCTGTAAGATACATAACGAGATGTACCTAATTCATGCTGAACAGAGTATAAATAGCTGTTTAGTTCCACATTACATTCAGTCTCAATTATTTCCTTCCCTTCTTAGTCACTGTATTAATGTATCCTATATTCTAAGAAAAGAATGCCATTTTAAGAGGTTTACAGGGTAGTGCATTAGAAGAAGGAACTCAAAGATGGTGGAGACTTAGCTTGACCAGCAAAGTAGAGAAAGAAGAACTAGAAAAGTAAATTTCCACAGAAAATTAGATAACGTGCTGTAACAGGTTAATTTGGATAGCTCCAAACAGAAAGATAGACTTGGATGTGGATTTTATTAAGTAATGGATAAAAATGAAAAAGGGTTATTTTAGAAAAGTACAAACACAGAGGGTATAGGTATACAATGTGGTGATAAAATCTGGAAAATAAAGGTGAAAAACAAATCTTAAAAACAGGCAAATTATGCTCAGCAATTGTGATTCCAATTATTACTGAAACTTCAGTTAAGATTTATTAAAATGACTGAACTGTAATACAAAAGAGGGTATATGCAGACAACACACTGTGATAAACTGTGTTCAGATAGGAAATATCCAGTATAAAAGTGCAGAAACACAAGAACTATCTAAAATGTAATAAAACAAACAAGCAAAGCTTTCGGGTTTCCCTTCCTCAGTGCTTCATGATAACATTTTAAAACACATTCAGTTTAAATAGTATAGATAATTAAAACACATGACACAGCCAACCAATCATAATGAAAACAAGCAGTCAATATTATAATTGCATTTGCTTCCTAACAAAAACAGGTTTGAATGAATGTTTTATTATATAAACGCTTCGTGAATGATTACGAATCACGATCACGAATTTTCGTTTAGAGTCATCGATCAGCTAAACCAAGAGTTTATGGGGGGACCTGATTCTTTAAGACTTGAATGCAAGGAGTTGATGTGGCAACTTAAGTTGGAAGCTTACCATTTACCTGGACTTAACAGTATGCTTTCCATCAGTTGCTTCCTCAAATTGAGAAGCTTAGTGAAGTGAAGCCCCCTGGAGTGACTTAATGCCATCTGGGAACATATTTCTGGGTTTTACCATTTTTTATTTAATTTCTGTGTTTACTGTTTATTGTTTATATTAATGTTTATATTAACACTTGTGGGAATTTTTTTCCACTTTTATACTTATTTTTAAAATACATCATAACTTTTCTTGTGGCTATTGACACATTTGATCATTTGTATTTATATGTAATTATGGTGGCTTTAAAATTCAATATTTGGAGCATCAGAGGTTTACCAGCATTGATGGCAGGTATGAGTAGTAGATACCAAATTGTTGAACATTTTGGCCACTTCTTAGTTAAAAATTTCAAAGTGTAATTATGTGCTTTTTAAAGGGGAGCCACTAGGGGGCACATTTGAGTGGAGTAGTGATATATTTATAGTGAGACAAATGTGTGGTGCAGTTTGTTTTTCTGAGGAAGTTGGTGCAGAACGCCGACGAAAAGCTTGTTTTTAAGCTTAATAAAATTTCAATTTGTTTTTTTCGTTTATTGGCATTCTTGTTTACAACATAACCTGTGGATTATAAAGAACTTTGCACACATCTATCTGAATCCAGGAGTTTAAAGGCACTGGACCTGCAAGGGTGGTTTTTTCACCAGTTTGTTTTTTGTTTTTTGAATTTTTAGAAGGTTTATGTCTTCCACTATGCAGGAAGCCAGTGGCACTTCAGACTTAGGCGACTTAACTATACTTATTAACCTCCTAACTGAGAAAGTGGATCATCTTTCACAGCGAATTGATGGTCTTTCACAAAGTGGTTCTTTGAGTTCAATGGTGCGCCCCTCCAGTGGATTATCGACGGAAACTCCAGCTTTGTTACCGGCTAGTGGAACTGGAACTGACACGAGAGTTGTTACCATCGGCAACAAAGCTTTACATAATACCGATAGCAGCGGTAAGCCTAAGGGAAGTTTGGGAGGCCATACAAGTTCAGGTGAGAATATTGGAGCCTCTCCAGCTATTCTCGGTGAAACGGAGGCACCGAGGAGGGGCTATGTTGAATTAAACTTGAACAATTTGTTGAATCGCCCCTTCAGTTTTCCTACTGGGGAAGACATCGGCAATATTGACATTCAAACTGAAGGATTGTCCGATTTACCTGCTAAGCTCAACAATTTCGACCAAAAATGTCTGAGGTTAAGGAAGTTACAACTTGAGGTATCCTACTTTGGGGAATGCCGACGTGCAAAGATTGTTCCGAAGGGGCTTCACTCGTGGCAATACCCTACAGGTTTGGAAGATGGGTCAAAATTCCACCTTGACCTCTTGGCACTTTTTGATAGACATGGGAATGAATTGATCAACTTAATCTGCACCCACTATCAGGAAGTTATTAATCAATTAACCATGGAACTTTCCAACTTAGATGAGGAAATTAAATCAGATACTCATTTTTTTCAGATATCGTTATGAATACGAAAGAGTCTTTACCAGTATCGACCAACACATTTCCAAGACCACTATTATTAAAGTAAAGAAACTCCAGAGGGACATAAAAGCCTATAAAGAGGGGGTAGCCTACCCCAAACCCCCTAAATCTCAAGGGAATTTTCTAGGGAATAGCAGAACCACCATGGGGTTGCTATCTGGCCCCGAGATCAATGGCCAACCTATGCACCCCCGTGAACTGGAGAATGGATCCCCATTGAGGCAAACAAACCAGACAATTTCAGTGGACTGTGTTATGAGTATTGGGTCGGGTGCGAGCCAGGAAGAGCCGACTCTCGACAACTATGACGAAAATTTTCAAGTCCGAGCCTCATCCTCCCAGCCACAGTCGGGTCGGATGACGAGGAACAAATACAAAACCAGGAGGAACTGAGAGATCATGGTCTAGCTATTCCTTTAGTATCCCCAATGCAACCTTTGGAAATACTTTACAATACTGGTAAAGGCTTTAAAATTTACAATATTTCACAGTTTGTTTTTTCTCAACCTTTGGTGGATGTTCTGGCTAAAGGATTAACTTTTGTACCCTCCTGTAGAGCTGGTGCTGGGAGGACTATATTGGACCTGAAACTTTTTGTGAGAAAGTTGAACCTGGCACTGTGGTTGGGTGATTCCCAAAAATGCAAGAACCCTTACCACATACCAAGTACTTTTAATCCGCCATTACTCCCAGCTGTCAGAATTTTCGAACAATTGTGTGATCTTGACATCCGTCACCTCCTCAATTCAAGGCACCAGGCTCATTTTAATATTACTAAGGAGGAGAGGGCCTTTTTAGAGGCACTCAGGTTTGCATCAGTTAGACTTATGCAACCCAAGAAAGGAGGGGGATTGGTGGCTATGGATATGAATGACTACAATGACAGGATGTTGGCTATTCTATCTTCTGATACTTACCAGGAGGTTTCTAAGAATGAATTGAATCTTAGCTTGTGCCACATCCAGTCATTTTTCGAGGAGATGTTCATCAATGGCGTTATTGATGTGGATGTACATAATTTTGTTTCTGTGGCATCACCTAAAATTCCATTCTTGTTTGGGAACCCCAAGATACACAAGAACATCTATGATCCACCTATGCGGCAACTGGTCAGTGCCAGAGGAAGCATTACATATGCAGCGGCCAAGGTGGTGGACGAGATTCTCAAGAGGTATGTGGACAGAGTTCAATAAATTTCGAGAGATTCTTGGGCATTTTTGGAAAAAGTGGGTTCTGTTCCATTTAATGCTGATTGTATTATCTTGACCATTGACGTTGTTGACCTGTACTCATCTATTCCCCCATTTGGAGGCGGTTGAGTGGATCCAATTGGAAATGTTTTTTCACCATGCTCCTGCAGAAGAAGTTACGATGGTCAGCGAACTATTGGAGGTTATTCTTACCAGCAACTTTTTTACATTCAATAACCGGTGGTTCCACCAATTGATTGGGGTCCCTATGGGATCGCCCTGTGGAGCCAGTGTGGCCAATTTAGTTATGGCCCACTGGGAGAGGGTGTTTGTTTTATCTAATTCTTTGGTCCAAGAGAAAGTAGCGTTATACACTAGGTTTTTGGATGACATTTTTGTCATCTTCAATGGTACTCTAGATGATGTTAATAACTTGGTGTCGTTTTTTAACGGCTCCACAGAATTTTTGAAATTCACATCTGAGTTTGCCATTGACAAGATTGCCTACTTGGATGTGGAACTAGAGAAAGACAGGAGTCCAAATCGCTTCGTGGCCAGCATACATCGGAAGCTGACTTTCTCGAACTCTTATCTACATTTTGACAGTGAACACCCATTACACCAAAAGAGGGCTATCGTGAAAGGCCAATTTGTTCGAGCAGCCCATATGACACCAGAAGATAAGAAATTTCACGAGGAGTGCAAGTTCATCTTTGGCATGTTCGTCAGCAGAGGGTACCCCGCCGATTTTGTCGCAGAATTGAGTTTGGAAGTGCAGGGGAAGAGGGCTAATGGCCACTTCCGCCCCATTTTGGGGAATATGGAGGATGGGTCTTTAGGTTTACCTCACCTTGCCAGTGAGTCTGATACTTTCAATTGTTCTTTTGTAATTTCATTCAACTTGGATGCAATGTACATTGTGTCCATTATAAAGAAAAATTGGAGCTTATTAACCACCGAGTCAATAGGAGCATTTGGACTATTATCGCCCCCTAAGGTTACTTTTAGGAGGGGCCTTAACATCAAAAACATCCTGGAGTCCAAAGTTGCTGGTACCTCCCCCAGATCTGGGATGTTCAAGTGTAACATGTGCAGGTACTGCAGATACATTAAAGCAAGTTCAGCTTTTTTCATCAGAGACAAGAAGTATCTCGTACAAGGAAGATTCAATTGTGCCAGTAATCGGGTGGTATATTTAGCCCAGTGTTCAGTCTGCCCAGGTTTCTACATCGGCAAGACTGATAGGAAACTACAGGAACAAGTATACAAGCACTTATATGCCATCAGGAAGGGGAAGGTCGACAACACTCTGGCCAAACATATATTAGATAATCCAGGTCATGAATTTGCATTTACAGTCATCGATCAGCTAAACCAAGAGTTTATGGGGGGACCCGATTCTTTAAGACTTGAATGCAAGGAGTTGATGTGGCAACTTAAGTTGGAAGCTTATCATTTACCTGGACTTAACAGTATGCTTTCCATCAGTTGCTTCCTCAAATTGAGAAGCCTAGTGAGGTGAAGCCCCCTGGAGTGACTTAATGCCATCTGAGAACATATTTCTGGGTTTTACCATTTTTTATTTCATTTCTGTGTTCACTATTTATTGTTTATATTAATGTTTATATTAACACTTGTGGAAATTTTTTTCCACTTTTATATTTATTTATTTATACGTCATAACTTTTCTTGTGGCTATTGACACATTTGATCATTTGTATTTATATGTAATTATGGTGGCTTTAAAATTCAATATTTGGAGCATCAGAGGTTTACCAGCATTGATGGCAGGTATGAGTAGTAGATCCCAAATTATTGAACATTTTGGCTGCTTCTTAGTTAAAAATTTCAAAGTGTAATTATGTGCTTTTCAAAGCGGATCCGCAAGGGGGCACATTTGAGTGGAGTAGTGATGTATTTATAGTGAGACAAATGTGTGGTGCAGTTTGTTTTTCTGAGGAAGTTGGTGCAGAGCGCCAACGAAAAGCTTGTTTTTAAGCTTAATAAAATTTCAATTTGGTTTTTCATTTATTGGCGTTCTTGTTTACAACATAACCTGTGGATTATAAAGAACTTTGCACACATCTGTCTGAATCCAGGAGTTTAAAGGCGCTGGACCTGCAAGGGTGGTTTTTTCACCAGCTTCATGGATGATTGTTTTATAACTTGGAAAGGTGACAAAGAGACCCTTAAAACCTATGTTGACTATTTAAAAGGCGCAACAACGTTTTTTACATTTAATCTGAATTACTCTGAAAAGGAAATCACATTTCTAGACGTATGTATTCAAAACCTGGTACTTTGAATACTTTTGCATATTTGCTTTAGCAAAACATATTATGGACAACAATGAAGCACATGTTTTTAAATTTAGAGTTATTAGTGTTATATATAAAAATGCTAGAGGGGTGGATATAAATAATATCTCAGAGAATGAGGAATATAATTGGATTTTAAGACTTAAGGCTGATACCCACACTGGTTTAAATAATGCAATAAGTTTGGAACCTCCTGTTTTAGTTAGGAAGCAAATGCAATTATAATATTGACTGCTATGGCTGTGTCATGTGTTTTAATTATCTATACTATTTAAATTGAATGTGTTTTAAAATGTTATCATGAAGCACTGATGAAGGGAAAACCCAAAAGCTTTGCCTGTTTGTTTGTTGCATTAAATTTTGGAGAGTTCTTGTGTTTCTGCATTTTTATACTGGATATTTCCTACCTGAACACAGTTTATCACAGTGTATTGTCTGCATATGCTGTCTTTGTATTTCAGCATACTGTGAGCACTGTATTTATTAATTGTGATGACACACCCTACAAATCATTTGGACTCTACTTCAATGGCATCCATTGTGAACTGTTTCCTTTAAGATATCTTGAAGAAGGTAAATAACCCTTTGTTGCTGCAATTCCATGATTCTGAAGTGGGAGATATGGGAGCCGTTGCCTGTAAAGCTGATATTTTTGAGAAATTGGTCTCCTCCTTGGAGAGAAATGGGCAATGGCTAAGCTTTTCAGCTTATTTGGAGCTTGGGATCATGCCACAAGGTCTCCAAATTCTAAAGATGCCATCCTACAGAAACACCTATCCGGAGCTACTAGCAAAATGGCAGGAGCTTAATTTGAACTGAGCTCCGAATATATGTTATTGATGAATGATTTTTTTACTAATATTGAAAACCAATTGGTTCAAGATATCAATAAGATTGAGAATGAGTTATGCCCTATGCCTGAATTTGAAACTCTATCACATATCTATCAGCATATGATAGATAGGCTAGCAGTGCTATACACGAAGTTAGAGCTTGTTAAAAAATGGAAACTCATGAGAGAGGTGAATGACTTCAAACTAGGGCATATCTTTTCTTGGCCAAAAAATGAAGTAAATGTCAAATCCAATATTAATTTTAGATTTCCAAAAGCTGTTTTAGATCAGCTTGATACTTTTTCTGAGGATGAACTGCCAATGACCAATCAGCAACCTCAAATCCAACTTTCCACCAACGAGGATGTGGTAATTTCTACTTCAAACACTCTGGTTTGGGCCAAGTTTCAATTTTTGTCACAGAGAATCCAACCAATGAACGATTCTCTTTGTCTGTTTCCTCTTATGCTATTAAACATTCTACTTCTGGAGATACTCCCATTGCCAATGCATGGAAGAACATGAATGCAAAAAGTGTAGAGGTTTTTTTCAGGAATATGAAGCCAGTCAAGAAGAAATTACCAGAGAAGGTGCTTGTGAAACCAAGGACACAATCGGTGGGGTGATCACAGCAGCAGATTGTGGAAGGAGCCATGAAGAGAAAGAACGGCAGCTCGCAGATCAAGAACAAAAGACAGCATCGCAAATAGTTAATGAAGGTATGAGAGATATTGTTAATCTTTTGGATTACACAGAAGAAACTTACAGCCATGGAGTACCCAATAAGTGCTTGTTCACCTCCAAAACCAGAATGTAATATAACGGATGCAACAATCACCAGCCACTTCGCAGTTCAAATGTTTATTCACAAGGTGATACAAATATAAATCTAATAAAATACTAAACTGTAGGTTAAAATACTGAACTATAGGTTAAGCACTTTCACCCATCCTGATGGGCTTCTTCAGAACACTCCATAGATTTCTAATAAACCTTAAATAACTTCCTTGGTGCCAAAATGTGTTCAAATATTTAAAGGCATACTGCCCTTAATTCCTACTAGTATCCGAAATATTAACATTCCTAGGATTCCAAAAATACATTCTAACACAAGTTACTACAAGATGAGTATAAATATCTTAAAAAAACACCTATTAAGTGAAATTATAAAAATATTTGAACACATTTTGTCACCAAGGAAGTTATTTAAGGCGTATTAGAAATCTATGGAGTGTTCTAAAGAAGCCCATCAGGATGGGTGAAAGCGCTTAACCTATAGGTCAGTATTTTAACCTACAGTTTAGTATTTTATTAGATCTATATTTGTATTGCCTTGTGAATAAACTTTTCAACTGCGAAGTGGCTGGTGATTGTTGCATCCGTTATATTACATTCTGGTTTTGGAGGTGAACGAACACTTATTGGGTACTCCGTGGCTGTAAGTTTCTTTTGTGTCATCGTTTGATTTATTCAGTTGTCGACCATTGCTATGGAGGACACCGGTGAAGGTTCACCAAAACAGACGGGAGATGCCTTTGACGAATTGCAACAACTTCGGCAGGAGCTGTCCTCTTTGAAGGGTGAAGTTGGTAAATTGTTTGAGGCCATTAAATTGGTTACTGTGGAATTTACTAAGGCGAGTACAAATGTAAGGTGGCTTCAGACGCCAAAAGGAACTGCAGTTCTGTTAGGAGGTTAAGGAATAATATCTAACAATACACTGAATTATCCATAATAATATCATACATATTGATCCCAAGGATATATCCAGTATATCAGCATACATGTTTAGTGCTAACTTTACCTCACTTGCTCAGATTTGTTGGTCCCAATAACCTGAAAATTTAGCTTTTCCCTTGGACGAAGTCTTAGAATTCATGTCAAAGGTTATATGTAATACTTTTATGAGACCAGATATCATAAAAGGCTACATTCTCATCAAGTGCCATGTATACACTGTCAGACTCTCTACTTAAATTGTTCAACCTCACCCTAACCACAGGATTTGTGCTTGATGTGTGGAGGAGAGCCACTTTGACTTCCCTATACAAAGGTGGGTTCTCTGCAGACCACGGTAATTATAGGCCCATCAGCCTCACTAGCCTTATATGTAAATCCAAGGAATGTATCATAGCAGAACTCATTTATGCAGACATTGGCAACTTAATTAATCCACATCACACTCACTTTGGTTTTGTGAAGTGCAGGTCCTGTCTCCTGAATTCAGTAAACATCTTTAAAAGGGTTACAGAGGCTGTTGACCTGGTCAAGGTTTTTGCTATTATTCACCATGTTGATATGATTGAAAAAGTAGGAGAACTTAATATAACCCCCTACATTGTCCACTGGATTACAAATTGTCTATCCAGCAGATCTCAGTTTGTGAAAGTAGCTGGTATCCTCTTTGAATGTAAATTGCAACTAGTAGGATGCAACAAGAAATCAATGCTGGCTCGTCTACTCTTCAGCATTTATTTTTTTAGATATTTAAGCCAATATCCCAAAAGTGTGTTTGACCATGTTTGCTGATGGGTTTACCTTCATTTTGTCGAGAATGGTATGTGTGATTGTGCATTTGCATGACTTGACAGAGCGAATTATGGAACACTTCCGAGGACAAATGTCAAAAATGGTTTGACGGAAAACCATTTTTGACATTTGTCCATGTGTTTGAATGGCATAGTGCATTCGCATTATAGCTATTCAAACCTCTGTGAGTTGGTATTGGGGGTTCGTGCTGCTGTCCTTTCGATGTCATGCACATCAAACAACGGACACACGACCTAATGAAGGTAAACCTTGCTGATGACTACAAGCTGGCACTATTATCTGCTCATCCACTGACACTAAACTGCTCCAACAAGGTCTGGAACCTTTGCATATCTGGTAAACTCCTTTTCAGAGTAATTCACTTTAAACTTATAAAACTTTGCTGCCCCGTTTAAATAGTCAGCATAGGTTTTAAGCATATCTTTGTCTCCTTTCCAAATTATAAAACAATCATCCATGAAGTGCTTATATAATAAAACATTAGTGTTCAGGGGGTTTCTATTACTAAATATATACTCATTATTTCACTAATTAAGAACTAAATTGGTTTATGTGTTTGCCATGGGAGTACCCATGGCTACACTGGCTACCTGCAAATAGAGCTGCTCTCCAAACATAAATAAGTTTTTAGTGAGCACTATTTCTAGCAATTGACATACATTTTCAATGCGTCTACCCTTCATATCTGTATTAGAATTCAAAAAATCTCGAATAGCATCCACCCCATATTGACTGGGGATCACTGTAAACAGGGAATTTATGTCTAAAGTCACCAGTAAGAACTCCTGTACCTGATTTTGTTCATACCAGTGTAACAATTTAGCCAAAAAATCACCAGTGTCCTTGATATAACTTTGACATCTATTAAGATATACACTGAGACAATTTTGTATATAATAAAATAAGGGTTCAGTTACCCATCCGCTACCCGAGACTATAAGTCTCATGGGAGGGGGACTCATTGACTTATGTATTTTTGGCAACCCATAAATCAAGGGGATAACAGGACATGGAACAGTGAAAAAATTGAACAATTCTATAGAAATATCCCCCAACAATTGCATTTCATAAATAAGCACATTCACTTCTGCTACACATTTCTTAACATAAGCATGATCAACTTGTTTAAAAGTAGCAACATCTAATAGAAAATCATACATGTACTGAACATAATCATGTCGATTCAAAATTACAACAGGTCTTCCTTTATCTGTTTCTTTAAGTATTATATTTGAGTTCGATTGTAAGTGAGCGTAATGCTAGATATTGCTGATATGTAAGGTTATAAGGTATATTCTTAACTTTTTTCACATATAAATTCCTTAGTTCACGTTCACACAAATCATGGAAAGCAGTAACCATACTATTAAGAACAAAAGTACCAGTTCTTATACAAGCAATTTTATAGTTAGAAACCACTGTGTTCTTAAAAATCAATTTTAAATTCACATTCCTGACAAACAACTTTAAGTCCGTTAAGGCATCAACAATGTTATCAGAACCATTAGGTATAAACTGCAGACTTTTCCTTAAAAGTTCAATGTCCACTGTCGTTAAGGTGTAATCCAAAAGAATAAATCAAACAATGACACAAAAGAAACTTACAGCCACGGAGTACCCAATAAGTGTTCGTTCACCTCCAAAACCAGAATGTAATATAACGGATGCAAAAGTCACCAGACAGTTTGCAGTTCAAATGTTTATTCACAAGGCGATACAAATATAAATCTAATAAAGTACTAAATTGTAGGTTAAAATACTGAACTATAGGTTGAGCGCTTTCACCCATCCTGATGGGCTTCTTCAGAACACTCCATAGATTTCTAATACGCCTTAAATAACTTCCTTGGTGCCAAAATATGTTCAAATATTTAAAGGCATACCGCCCTTAATTCCTACTAGTATCCTAAATATTAACATTCCTAGGATTCCAAAAATACATTCTAACACAAGTTACTACAAGATGAGTGTAAATATCTTAAAAAAACACCTATTAAGTGAAATTATAAAAATATAAAAATATATTAATCATCCCTTAGCTGTCACACTGCTACAATTGCGATGTGAGAAAACAACAAATGCGATGTGAAAAAACATTAAAATAACACCATATTGAACCTTCATGATCTTAAATATATATGGTATACAATGTATTATGACATAGTATATCAAAGCTCATCTAAACTGACATTTTGAAAAGTTTTATTAAAAACTGGATCATTACTACGAAGTGTCTCTGATAACATTAAAACTTGTTACAAATGCACTGATGTTCACGTATACTCAACCTTATGAATACGTAAACATATACAAACTGGATGCGCATTTTGTTACTACACTTACCAAACTAAAAATTTTTAAAAAAACATGTACGATTTAGTAATTATTGAAATAATGTACTTATTAAAATAATATCCAGAAGTATGAATTCTATACTTTATCCGCTCAATATAAAGGCAGATTATCATTCTTATCCCTTATTAGACGTCTAAGTCTGACCGTTAATCAGTCAAATGAATCAAAAATGATAACTTATATTTAATGCTTGCGCTAGCTGAACTACAATAATATTGGTGGATGCTCAATGAACAGTTCCTTAAAATATAAACAATATTAATAAGTATATATATTTCAGACATTTCTGTTTACTGAAGCTGTTGTTCCACACATATAAGGAATAAATCAGATAATATATTAAATACAAGTTAATATATACAGATGGCATATTAAATATGTCATCTCTACTACACATTACAGTAATAACTTACTGTCTATACTTGTAAAATATATATGTGATCTATCTATTTTAACCAATAAAAACTGAATACAAATGATGTATTCAATAAATGTTGGACTGTTGACCTTCTAATGACTTACCAACAATTAATAAAAATTTTTTATCAAAAGAAACGTACTATAGTGAGTCAACTTAAGTATGTTGTTTCTTATGGCATAAATGATGAACATTTGTTCATAGA
Source organism: Protopterus annectens (assembly GCF_019279795.1). Taxonomy (NCBI): domain Eukaryota; kingdom Metazoa; phylum Chordata; order Ceratodontiformes; family Protopteridae; genus Protopterus; species Protopterus annectens. The sequence continues at coordinate 720,866,868 of NC_056734.1, forward strand.
CACTCATTGATATGTGTACTTAAAAGTTAAACCTTCCCACCAGTTGTCCCATTTGGTATTTTAAATTCAGGATACTTTCCCAACTATTCTGTATTATATATTAATTATATTTAGTGGGAATGTTTACTGTTGTATAGATAAGATGGGTTTCAATGAAATGCTATCATTTAATCCAGGTGGAGTTGTAGCATCTAAATATAATTGCCACCATGCTTCCTTGAAGCATAGAAAGGTTTTATAATCTCCCCCTCTTGGGTCCTGTTGGATAATATCTATAATTGCAAACTTGAATCCTTGTATATGGCCTGTTACTTCGATATACAAGGCATTAGTGGAATCTTTCTTCTTTATGTTATATACATGTTCATAAATACGTCTGTTTAAACTTCTCTCCGTCTTTCCCTCATAGAAACCAGGACATTGCTTACAAACCGCAATGTATATTACCATTTTCGTTTTGCAATTCACTCTAATAAATTTAACCCTGGATCTCATAGCATTGTGAATAGATATTTCTTTCCCTTCATTATTATATATACATTGATTGCAACAACCACATCTGGTGGTATGGTTGACCCTCGACATACTACTTGTTTTATTATTTTGTGTTTGCTGTCCCAATAATCTTTTTAAATTCTTTCCCATCTTATATACTATTCCAGGTTTCATTCCCATAATCTCAGATAGGGCCGAATCACATGCAATTAATTACCAGTACTTGAAAATTATATCCCTAATATCCCCAGATAGGGGGCAATACAACATTATAAAGGATCTCTGATGGTTGGTATCCACTGTACCCCCCTTGTTAGGATTAATGTTTGTAGAAATTGTCTCACTAGAAGCAACACTATTTGATCCTAACAGGGACTTGCATTTCTTCCCCCATTCATTCAACACATACTGGGTGACATTATTCATCATATCAATAGGATATCCTCTATCTTTAAACATGTTGGTTATATTATGTATTTCATTTGTTAGAGTGTTAAAGTCTGATGTCATACGTGAGGCCCTAATAACTTGACCTTTAAAGATGTTATATTTTAGCTTGGGGGGATGGTAACTACCAAATTCTAAATAGTCATTTGTGAACGTATTTTTCCTATGAATTTTAGAATGTAATTTCCCTTCTTGTTCATAAATATATGTGTCTAAATAAGCTATTCCAACAGTATTGTAAGAATATGTAAATTTTAAAAATTCACTACTGAGATTCAAAAACTGAATAAATTCTTCCAACTTATCTATACTAGAATTCCACAAGATGTAAATATCATCCAGGAATCTAGAGTAGTGGGTAATGTAGGGAAAATACGTGCTGGGGAACAAGATGTTGTGTTCCCAATCCAACATGACCAGGTTGGCGAAAATGGGAGCACAAGCAGCTCCCATTGCCACCCCCCTGGTCTGTTTGAAATACTCCCCTTCATAATAAATAAAATTATTGTCAAGTACCAAACTCATACATTCCATAATGAGACACACTTCATCCCATTCAAGATCAGAATATTTAGTTATACTATTACAGAAGGCATCAAGTCCTTCATTTTTTGGGATACAAGAAAATAAGTCAATCACATCTATCGTAACGAATATCCATCCTTTCTTCCAAACATGTATGGGGAATTCTCTCAAAAATTCCCAGGAATCCTTTACCATATGTGATATCTTTTCATATATGTGTTTAAGTGTCACATCAATATATTTTCCTATGGGAAATGTTTTGGAATTGCTACCAGAAATTATGGGCCTAAATGGTGGGTCGATCACATTTTTATGTATCTTAGGTATGCCTACTAACGTAGCTAACTTCGGATATTTAACTGTCATAAAATTGTATATCTCTTTACTAATCCTACCATCTATTAGAAACTCTTCCAGGTATGAATCTATTCTCCTATATGCAAAGTTGATTTCGTTAAGTGAAATAGATGCATAATTACCTGTACCATGTAAAATATCATACATTTTTTATTGTACTCCAAACTCTCATATATAACAATTCCTCCCCCTTTATCTGGCTTCGTAACCCTAATATTTGGATCAATTTGAAGCTCAGATAAGGTTTCCTGATCTTTTACAGTTAGATTGTTACTGTACACTTTGTTTTTGTATTTACTATATAAGTTATAAAACTCCCGAGTCACTACTTTTTCGTACATTTGAAATACGGGATGTCCAGGGGGTATATATGTACTCTTCAAACGGAATTCAGAATTCCTATGATTATGTTCATTCTCTACATGTAGTTGATTATTAGGTTTATCCTTAAACATGATAGCCAAATTCATCTTCCTAGTGAATTTTTTTAATTCACATAGACTGTCAACCAAATCAAAACGGGGGGGTATATATTTCATCCCTTTGGCCAAAATATTAAAATGCCCTTTGTGTATTTCTAAATTGGAATAATTGTAGATATTAAAACCATTCAATGTGTATGTTTGTTCACCCACTTTTGTTATCCTATCTTCCTTAGGAATACTGGTAGTTTCAACATTTACCATCACCTCATATTGTTCTTCCCCCTTCCTCTTGTATAATTGTTTCGATATGGTTGCCCGTGTGATTCCTGATCCCTATCCCCTCCAAAAATTTGAATCACTATAATTTTGTTCCCTCTCGGTGTTCCTATTCAAATTTTGGTCATCTAAATTTGTATACTTACTTACTCTCCAACTTGCTTTATCACTATGCCATATGTAAGCTGTTCCATTCTTATATTGGTTTAAATCCCTATATATGTTTTTATGGTTGGTTGTGTACAAATTTTGCATCCAGCTTTCGGCTAGATCAAATTGATTTTTATAAAGTCTATCCTATTTAGGGAATAATAAATCTTTAGTTATTCGCTCATTTAAATTCTGTCTCCTGTATTAACTTGCTTAACTTTTCATCATTATATTTTAACAATAATTGCATAAACTTTGTACCACACTCGTCAAAAAATTGATTAAAATCTTCTTTAACATTTTCAGTCATAATGATACCCACTGGTACTTTGAAAAATCTTAGTCCTTTTGGTACAATCTTCATCACAATACACTTCCTTATATACGCATTATCAAATTTTGCACCATTGATGTTCTAAAGATTCTTCTCCATGGAATAAATCATCTCCTTTAAAGTACCGCTGATACCCACATTCCTGATATTAACATCCATGAATTGTTTGGTTTTATTAAAATCACATTCCTTGTTTAAAAACTGGTTAAAATGTGTCTCATGAATGTTATCATCTCTCCCAGTAATCACAGAATGTTGATTAATGTTAGTCACAGTACCTTTAGAGTTGTGTATGGTTCTCCCAACCATGTTGGAATAAGTCTTGGTTGGAATAAGTCTTTTGGGTTTGGTGCCCAGTCTGTTAGCTTCTTCGTCGATATCATAGACTGAAAAATCAAATGTGAAATCCGACAGATTCATCTTGCTGCTATTAAGTGGCTCAGTAATGTTTAATGGCTGTTCAATATCAATTGGGCATCTTCTCCCATTCGAACACTGTCCATTAGGAATGGGTATACTATCCTCCAAATCACTGATGCCCTTATTGAATTGGCTGCCCTCTCTTCTGTACATATGAGGAATAATAGAACTGGAAGAATGGCTGGCCTTGGTATTGCATACATCTGTAGCAGTTCCTTCTCTATTCTGTGACAACGGGCTACCCATTGTAGCCCCTAATTGTCTTGGACTCGTTTCAATGTGGTCTTCAGGAACACAGATGAGGTTACTTTACAGCTTTTATTTTCTTTTTTTTGTTACAGTTTGTTAATACATGAGTTCCACTAGAGAGGTTATTCCTGACTTCATTATATTTAAGACAGACAAGTATGGAGATTTTTCTTCACCTGTTTAGGTGTTGAAAAACTGGAGGTGAATATGGCTGATATCTTAGCGTTGGAGGTGAAAGAGGCAGATATCTCACTTGGTTCCATTTGTGCAAGATTGTTGGGAATTCTGTACACATTTTTAGTGATTTGAAGTAAGTATACTCTGGAGAAGTCCCAAAAGATGGTCTATTTTTGGTGGGACAAGGAAAATGACTAAACTGTAGTCAATTATGGCCATGTATGAAGAGAGGTGGGGTAGGTTCCTGGGTGAGGGGGCTAGGATTGGTAAGGACCAGGTGAAGAATATTAGGTTCACAAATGGATAGTTTATCCATTTGTTCCAGTGTACTGTACTAACAAAATTTAGGAAGCATATCCATTTTAAGAGGACTAAGTATGCCAGTCAACACTTGAGTAATTGGAGTCCCCTAACAAGATGTTTTTTATGGTTGTTGATACTTAACCCTTCAATGGTACTAATGTAATTTCAATACTCTCTGGGGGACATTGATAGGGATCTGCACCAAGCAATGGAGTAATACTTAAATTTGTAAGGGTTATTTGGATTTTCAGCTCTGGGTTAAGGTCATTTGAGGTGACAGTGCTTCTGACTAATACAGATACTCCACAACAATCACTCAAGTGCCAGAAGGCACGATAGGTGCTAAACCCTGATGTAAAGGAAGTGTTGTCGCTACACTGAGACCATGTCGAGTAACTACACAGATATGAATGTGTCTGTGTTGCAGGACTGCCTCAAGTTCTGGCATCTTTCTATACATGTAAAAAGTTAAAATAATTTGGCGACTTAGTAGAGAAAGAACTACTTCTCCATAGTTTAATTTACCCCTTAAACTTCATGTTTACAAACCCATCTTCTGCTTATGTCAGAAAAAAAAACTAATATAAACTATTACATCATAGCATTATAGGAGAGAGAAGGCATTCCAAGGATCATTAAAGCCTTAGCAGCACCCACTGTCATATGACAACTGTGCCTTAAAAGGAATTCCATAACAACCGATCTATATACGTGTAAATAAATAAATTGTTAATTTTGATTTAGTTACTTTAATTTTTTATGATGTATATTTAGAAATGCATTTGTTGTACCTATTTCTTTTTTGTTGCAGATTCTTCTCATATATAATTCGATGTGTTATACTATATATCTACTTTAGTGCTTATCTCTGTTTGACTACATCTAAATGTAATTGTGACTTATTTCTGAAAGTCTGATGTAACTGAAATGGACCCTTTTTGGATCAGACCACTATGCTGACTAGTAAACAGACAGCGCAGTAGTGACCAGTGCAGTGGTGCAGCAGTTAGCATTGTCACTTCACAGCAAGAGGTTCATTGGTTTGATTCTTGGCTGGGGTGCCTTCTGTGTGGAGTCTGCATGTCCTCCCTGTGTCTGCATGTGTTTCTTCCATGTACTTCAGTTTCCTCCCAAATTCCAATGACATGTATCTGGAGTGTTTCTCCCCAGGCCTCCTCTGAAAATGAGCTCTGCCCCAGTCACACTTTCCTGGTAAACAATGTTCAGAATATACTCATCTATACTGACTCCATGAAACAACAATCACTGAGTACAAAGTACTCAAACTAATACGTTCATAGGTTCATAGGTGTGTACTAGGCTAATGGCCCTGGAGCCTTTACAAGCCTAGCCCATAGGATTACCCTGGCATCGTGTCACCCAACGTTAGTTCCCAGTGCCTCTGTCGAGCAGAGCCACTGGAGTAATCCCTGGTGTGAATTTCCTATTTCCAATCCATTCATCAAGATTTCTCTTGAAGAGGGCCAGTGAGGTGCTCTGCTTGACATGTATGGGAAGTCTATTCCATAGCATGCGCAGTCTCTGGGTTATGAACCTGCCCCTCCAGCTTGTTCTGTTGATTGTGGTAATGAGGTTGAAGTCTGTGGAGTGTGTGGTGCGGAGGGATTGGGATTTCTTTAGATGAGCATTTCTAATAGAGCTGGGTCCGACATGGCTTTGTAAGTCAAACAGAGATCACCTCTAAGTAGGTGATATGAGACAGAGAATAGTTGGAGTTTTTTGAGTCTGTCCATATAGGACAAGTGTTTAAGGCCTAGGATCCTCTTTGTGAGGTACTTTTGCAGCCTCTCCAGTTGTTGCAGGTGTCTAGTGAGGTACATGCCAAATGGGGCATTGTAGTCGATGATTGGCCTAATGAGGAAAGAGTAGAGTGAGACAATGACCTCTTTCTTCCTGGATGCAAAACCCTTAGTAATGAGATGTGCCACATAGCAGGACTTTCTGACCACAGTGGCAATGTGGTGGTCAAAAGAGAGGTTGCTGTCAACCTATGTTTCCAGATCTCCTATAATGCCTTCTGTGTTCAGTGGACTACTATTGATGTGGTAATTCATGGGAACCGGGTTTTTCCTAAAGGGGATGATGACATATTTTTTGGCATTGAGCTTAAGGCCATGGTTCTGACACTAGTCGTTAGTCTCAGTGAGGCCTTTCTGTAGGATGTCAGCATCACTTGGGGAGTTAATAATAGCTAAATAAAAATAAAACACCCAAACCAGGAGACAATGAAATCCAATCACAAGATGGCAGCTTACTTGAATGTCATGAAAGTTTATGGCAAATATCTTTGATAGCTGATCAAACACCTGGCCTTAATGGCACTATCAACATCGAATGTTTTTTGTTATTAGCAAAGCTTAGATAATTATTTCTATAATTTTGTTGGTATGAAATTATCATTGCTGAAATGTTTTTATATAACAAAACACATATATTTATGTACACAAATTGATTTATATTTATATTTACATTTTTATACTGATTTAATTATTTATTTAGTTTTATATTAACTTAATTAAGGTTTGAGTCATGTGATGTTGTGACACGTTATATTTAAACGAATGGAATGTGTGAAGCAATTTTTCTGAAGAAGTTCAGTTGAATTAAAGTGAGTGTACTTGTGCTTGAGTTAATAATAGCTCCCAACTTGCAATCATCTGCGAACTTTGTCAGCCAGAGTCCCTTCATGTTGGTCTGGACTTCAGAGAAGTAGATACCAAACAGGAGAGGACCTAGGAATGAACTCTGTGTAACTCCACTCATCACTGGTCGGCAGTCTGACTTGGAGTCAGCTAATTTCACACTGTGGGTTATATCTGTGAGCCATAGGGGATGATGCCTAGCTTAGTGAGTTTTTCTATGATTCCTGAGTGGGGAATGGTGTCAAAGGCTTTGGCCAGATCAAGGTAGGCTGTATGAACCACCTTGCCATCATCCACAGCTCTGATGACTGATTCAAAGAAGTCGACTAGGTTGAGCAGGCATGATCTACCCTTCAAAAAACCAAACTGTGTGGGATTCAGAGTTTGGAGATTCCCTATATCCTTGTTTATTGGGTCCATGATGATGCATTCCATAGCTTTGCATATCAGGCTTGTCCGGCTGATAGGGCAGTACTTCCCAGGGTCTGTATTCACTACTCCTTTGTGTAGAGGGATGACTGTAACAGTGCACCATTTGGTATGGACAAAGCCTGAGGTGAGGCTGTCATTGAACAGGGCACACAGGTGAGGTGCCACTTCACTCTGTAGTTCATGTAACACAGCCAAGGATATTGTCAGGTCCCATAGAAGCTGTATTCTTGAGCCTTGGACAATGCTGTTTTAACCTGTGCAGCAGTAATATTGGGTGCCTGGAAATCTACTGGTATTGTGATTTGCCCTTTGGTGGGGGAGAGAGGGGTAAAGTTGGCACTGAATCTGTCTTCAAATATATTGGCAATATCTGTTGGCTCAGTATAGGAGGTACCATTGTGCAGTAGCTCAGAGCAAATCTGGGTATTGCAGTAGAGATTCTTTACATAACTATAGAAGGCCTTGTGGTTGTCTTTACTATCTGCTGCAATTCTGTTTTTATAGCTAGCTTTAGAGGATTTGATGAGGGCTCTCAACTTTTTTGTTGAGGCTGATAAGGGAGTTTTCCAGTCTTGGGACTTCACCTTATTTGCATCAGTTTCTTCCTTCTGTTGTAGAGTTTTTTTTATGGCAGGGGACCACCTGATTGGCTTCCTTTTTTGGAAGAGAGCATCTTGGTTCTATTGGGTATGGCGAGATCCATGCATTTGTGTATGTGTTCATACAGTGCATTGGTGTATTATTCAATGGTCATGCAACTATTCTCCATTTGCATGGGTGCCGCGAAGTTAGCCATCTCTGTTTTTAGGAGCCCAAAGTTAAGTTTGGAGAAGTTTTTCATGGTGGTTACCTTTGCGGGACAGGTAGGAGGGATGTGGATTTCCAAGGTGATTAGTCTGTGGTCGGATCTAACCAGGGAGGAGTTGATTAATGGTGTAGAGCAACGGTCACCCATGTTAGTAATGACCAGGTCAAAGATGTTGCTACCTCTAGTGGGGGTAAGAAAGAGCTGGTCCAGGGCACTGGAATTATTGAATTCCAGGAAACGTTGGCCAAGTGTATTGGTACATGAGTAGTTTTCCCAGTTAATGGAGGGGTAGTTGAAGTCGCCCAGTATGAGAGTGTTAGGTTGGACCCTAATATTCTCCCGGGTGCTTAGGAATGTGGAGTGTGAGTCTTGGGACATGGCTGGGTACCTATAGTAGGCTGCGACCTGAATCACTGCCTTACCCAAAGTTAGCTGCACCTGAAGTATCTCTGATGCATTATGTCAGGCTACCAGTCTGGAGGTTTGTGCATCCTTTATGAATATGGAAACACCAGCGACTTTGGAGCTTCAGTTCGAGTTCTAGGGCCGAAAGGTGTGGAATGAGTTATAGCCTGGTAGTGCAGGGGGTGCTTTCTGCTGCCTTGAACCAGGTCTCTGTTACAGCACAAATGTAGATGTTCTCCATTTTAAAGAGTGTTTCAAGCAAGTGCATTTTGAGATTTAGACTTCTAGCACTGAGCAGCATGACCCTCAGATTGCATTTGTTTGTAGCTGTTACAGTGGTAATTTGGTCTTTGGAACACCACCTAAAAAAGGCACTATAGGGGTGGTAAGAGCCTTGACCAGTATCCAGAAGTCCAGGGGTGACAGATGCAGGCCATCTCTGGCAAAACCTCAAGGTCTGTCAATCATATCATCCCAGGCAGACAGATACTGCATCACCTTAGAATGACACCAGAAGTGTGTTTCAAATTAATGTAATCTAACATACAATAAATAAATCAATAAAAACGTAAACATAAATAAATAAACCAGTTGTTTTTCCAAGAGGGCAAGCTCCCGTCTATACACCTATACCCCCTGCTAGTTGTATATACCATCTCCAAGACTGCATTACAGTGGGAAAAGTACAAATTATCAATCTCGACTATAGCGCAATTTCACATATGGAAAGACAGCTTTGAACCTCTTTGCCAGTGTTATCATTCGAGCAGTTGCATGTTCAAAGGCTTAAGTTACATCCACACATAGATGCATAAATTAATGTAAGTAAAAATTGGGGTAAGGAAATGGCTATGGGCATTTCTTTGTGTGGAATTTCTGAAAACAATGTTAGAGAAATTAAGAAAGTGCACAAGAGTTGCATGATATGATGTTTATATAAGAAGGAAAGTAGAAGAGAATTTGTTTAATGAGAAATGGAAAATTAAAGATGCTATAAAGATGATCAAATTATAGTTATGGTGGGAAAGATGGCGTGACAGACTTTGAAATGGACATTTTAATTTAAGAATGCATGTGTAAGTATATATGCATAAATAGGCATATGCATATGTACACATTTACATATCAGTACTGGGAGGCCATCTGTTTATCATCTGATCTCCAAATATTTAACTAGACAAAATTACTAACTAAATTTGCCCATGGCTAGAAGCTGGGTGTTATAATAAACAGAGCATGTGATACTGTGTTACTACAGCAAAGGTCAAGCCATAAAAATTAATAGGATATTAGAAATAGGCTTAAATTAAATGCAAATAAGTGTAATATTGTCACATAAGGTAAGTAAACGTCAACAACAGCTTACATTTTGGACAACACCCAACTCCTGATTGATATGGTCATCAGAAAGCTCAGCAAATTTGTAGACAACCCCCTATCCTTTAATCATCATACAGCAGCTGTGGTCAAACAATCCCAGTTAACAACTAAAGGCATCTTATATTGGTCAAAATAAGTGACCATTCTTGTACACTCTGCCCTGATCATGTGAGTATTGGAATAGAATACCCCGTTTAGGATAAATGGCCTAAAAGCTCTCAACTATCAGAACAAGAGTTTTAGCCCTTATGCTCTGTCTGTTATAGACTTCTACATGGTGATTTATGACTACCATTCTGTGCTGTAAGGACCCAGTCCTCTATTATCTTTTACACGTCCACAAAACATATGCCTCTACAAACACTGAAGCTAAACACTTGAACATCCATAAGCAAAATAAAAAAAGACATTCTGGAAAGAAAGATTTATTACTTAGTGTTTCCCATTTTCTAGAATAGTGTCCCATTACATAGAAAACAGCGTGATACTCTTAATTCTTTTACGACAAACCTTGATGATAGGCTAGGTGCCTGTAAATTCATCCTAGACCTGACTTTTTTTGCCCTCCTGGAGGCAGGAGTTGTCCTGTATGGATGGGTATTGACAAGGGGATTCTGGTCCATGAACTCTCTCTTGAAAGCTTAATGCATCTACCACATATATGATTTTAAAAAGTTTGAAGTCAAACCATAAATAAAATCTTTGTAAATAAAGTACACCCACTCTTTCTGCAATAGGTGTCAAGAGTTATATTACATCCACCACTACCTCCTTTGTTGGATATGAACTTGGTTTAATGCATCATCCAAAGGATGGGACATTCAGAAGTGCATTCGCCTCCCGCCTCCATACTGCACTGCAGTGTCAGTACTGAAAAATGAATCCAAGTACCTGGTGTGGGGAAATAACCTACAGTTGTCTGATCTTCCAACACCAAAGCCAGGTGTGCTAGTTGTTAAGTCATTAACATTATTAATAGTAGGTGAAATAGTCCAGCTACACACAATTTTGTAACCATCTAGCAACAGAGAATACACTTCTTTCAAAATTACAGGGAAATGGAATTAATAATGTATAATGGAGTTAATGAGACAAAGCCATGGACAGTGTTTTCTTATTATGTGTTATGTATAATTATTCAAATGTCTTTCGGCTTTTCCCGGTTAGGGGTAGCTACAGTGGAACTCCAGTCTGCTAATGATTGGCAGTGGATTTTTACGGTGCTGAGTTGCCAGCCCGATGCCCAACCTTCAAAGAAGGCTCACCCATTCATGCATGCACCCGCCTACGTCTTTAAACATCACTTGACCGTGGGGAGGACATGCAGACTCCACACAGAAGGAGCTCCAGCCAAGAATCGAATGGGAGAACCTCTTGCTGTGAGGCAACAATGCTAACCACTGCACCACTGTGGCCTATGTATAATTATTCAAATATAGAATATAAAATATAAAATGTAATATATATTATTTTCATGTGTTTCTAGTTATGTTGCCACTGAATCAGCCTAAGTGAATTGTGGCTGTTGAACTTACAGTCAGCTTATGATAAATATAATGATATAACTGACAGGCTGAGAAGCCAGGCCTAGAGATACACCTGAAACTGCCTCATCTTCAGTTATCAAACAAGAGCAAGCCTAAAAGCACTATCGAAAGCTAAAAATACCGCATTAATGGTTCCTGACTATATCCTTGGATGCATCTTAAATAGCATGAAGCACAATTTAGCAACACCCCTAACAACACTGTTGAACCTTAGCCTGCATACAGGTTTTGTACCTAGTGAATGGAGAACAGCTACAGACAATCCCCTGTATAAGGGAGGACCTTCCACAGACCCAGGTAATTACAGACCCATAAGTCTGACCAGCCTTATATGCAAAGCCATGAAAAGACTTATCATGGAGCTAATCAATAAGGACATAGGGAACTTCCAAACAGTGGCTTCATCTCAGTTTTGATTCATCAAGGACAGGTAATGCTTACTCAGCCTGGTGGACTTTCTGGAAAAGGTCACCAAAGCAGTAATGAAGACAAAATGGTATATACCGCACACCTTGACCTGACCAAAGCACAGTCCCCCACTCAGGCATAGTAGAAAAGATAAATAAACTGGGCATAAACAACTATATCACTATCTGGTTACCAACTGCCTCACAGATAAGATGCATGAAATCAAAATAGGGGATGTTACCTCTACAAAGAGACCAGATGCCATTGGATTCCCTTAGGGTTCTGAGCTGGGACCTCTCCTGTTTGCATCTACTTCTCTGAAGTAAAATCCAATGCCAAAGGGTTCTGGCTAACTAAGTTTGCAGATGACGGCAAGCTAAGAGCTGTCAATGAATCCCCAAATTACTTAGTCATCTTGCAGGAAGGCTTGTCCCAAATAAATAACTAGTGCTAAAATCATGCACTAAAACTTAATACCAAATAATGATTTATTGAGTCATTTTAGATGGCATCTACCCAGGAGAACTACCACATTGACAATATGCCCCTAAGAGTTGACCCAGTTGTTCTGAATTTGAAAACTTTTGTGGACAATGACAATGCCATAACTTTTCATTGTTGTAAGAAAGTCCTTCTATATTGCACAACTTATAAACAAAGAGATTGTGTCTGGATCAAGAGATGTCATTGCCCCCCTTTACTCAGTTATCCTTCATTAGGGCAATAATCGAGTATAATGCCTCCTTTAAAATGCATTTGTCCAGGTATATGCAACAACTGAAATGCCCACAGATACCTTACTAAAAGGAGACAAGGCCTTAAATAAACTTCTTGCTTGGACTGACTCAAAGCTTGGTCACTATATTCGGTATTCTTCAAACTGCTAAGAGGTGACCTGTGTCTAGCATAAAAGGCATCCTCTGACCCAATACTGATAGATTTACTATACAGCAGAAAGTCAAATGGCATCAGAAATACTTGGTCTAGGGATGTAAACCTCTTCTGCAACATCAACAGAACAACTTGGAGGGACAGGTATATCTCACAAAGGATACCTCTACTCTGGACTAGATTCCTCATCCATGCGAAACCAATCTCATCCCTGTCTATATTCAAGAGCAACTTGGGTTTATGGATGGGAAAAGAAAATTTGCACCAGGACTGTCCCCTTTACAACCGATGGACAAAGGCAGCTCCTAAATGCTATATCCCATACATGGATCAAATTATCTATGATATGATCCCAGTTATTCTCATTAGTTGTAATATATAATTATTGACCATGGGATCAGAAAGGCCAGTCTAACACCAAATGAGATAAGTTAGTCTGAGCACCAAAAGGGAAAATGGCTAGGCTTAAAATGGCCCTGCGGTTAGCCTCATCCTTACCTGTGAACCTATGAACATGATTGTGGATTGTAAAAAAATAGTACAGAAAACAAGGATTTTGTTCCTAAACAGTTCACGTTGAAATATGGTATTAAAATAATTTTGTTTTAGAAATAAAAAGAAAATACTATTAAACTGGAAAATGCATTAGAGACAAGTTTGAAAAACAAGATTGTTGGAAAGAAGTACTGAGAATTAACGGCAGAATGTGGATTTTAAATTAAATACTGGTGCATAGTACGACATCTTGTCAAAACATACTACTAAAGCTTGGGGCTCACACTCAAGGCAGTTGGTAATGCTTATTATGGCCAGTGGATGACAATACTATATCAGACATTTCTGAAAAGTTCTGTAATGATAAAATAGGAATTCTTTTTGCACCAAAAAGGTAAATTCTGCTAATACTTTGGATCTTGTGACTTGCAAGATGCTATGTTATGAATAGTAAAAAGAATTAATAGTATAAAATTAAACTTCATATTTGTACCGATTCATTCACACTGCTACAGAGACATCTCAAATGCTATGGAAAGCCATAGGGTAAGTCCTGAATGACTTGTACTTATTTATTCATAGGCATAGGAAGCTTGCTAGATTATCACAAACAAATAAACCCTCATGTAGTTTAAGTGATATATGCTCTTTAAAGGATATTCATAGCACTGGGGAGTAAAGCAGGGCGAGAATCAAAGATGATGGAAAGGCATAGATGTCATTACGAAGCAATTATAGGTAACAGAACGAGCAAACGTCATGGTCACTGTTGGGAAAGAAGACATTATTCATATATGCACCAGTCAACATCTGACTAGAACGATGAAGAGATAGTATTACTAACTGCTTACTGCTGAAAAAGTGGTCTCAAAAATACTAAATGCAAATCTTTTCATAATACTACAGGTAAACCTGGGTGTCTGATAGATAAAGTGCAATAAACAGACCTCCAAATTATGTACATTTATTACATGATTAAGAAGGTGCATGCATTAGACCTCTGCTTGTTATTTCATCAGCAAATGAGGTATTCTAGAAATCTGTTGCCCATGTAACTGGATATTTGGAAGGCATTGTATGTATAACTCATGATCTATTAATAGCTCAGGCACAAAAAACAGGATGACAAAAGACTGGTATATATGCTGAATAGGTTGGGACAGCCTAAATTCCCAAAGTTAAATAAGAGCAAATGTCAAATCAGAATGAACATTTTGAAATATATATTCCATAGTTTAACAACAGAGGGTCTATAACTTGATCTAGACAAAATCTAAGCAAATCTTGATAATACAACAATTTGTCACTTCTCATAACAAATGATTTGGGATGATAGTGGACGATAATCTTAAATTCGACCTGCATATACAAAATTACAAAATTGTATAAGAAAAACTCATCAAAAACTAGGGATGATTTATAGAGCCATGAAGTTTCTCACTGATGCAATTAAAGACACACTTGGCATTACTTACATCCTCCCCACACTTCTTTATGGTGCTCCTATCCTTACTAACAGTGAGACATCACAGAAATGAAAACAATGCTATAACAAAGTTGTTACATTTGCAGCAAATGCCCATTTCAGAACCCACGACTCTATATCACTAAAAAAGCTTAAATTTGTTAGAACTACTCTATAAACTAACATATATACAGATTCTTACAACCTATAAAATTATCCAGAATCCATCTGCTTGTCCAGCACTAAATAACATTCTCCAGAACTATATTCCCAGTTGGTCATTATGACCCAGTAACCAAAGATCCAAAAAACAGCCAGCACCACATGGAGAATCCAAAGACTTTATTAAGTCTTAATACAGAACAGTTTCGGCCAAAAGGCCTTTATCAATATCATATAGAACTGGATTTACCAAGCACCACCAGTGAAGTAAACAAAGATAAAATGCAACATTCAAATCCAAGGACGGCAAGGGCAAAGACCAAAAGATATATAGCACAAATCCAAAAACGGCCAGCACCACACAGAGTATCCAAAGAAAGCGGACATTCCTGGTACCGTTACGTAAATGTACCAGGAATGTTCACTTGCAAGGCCAAGAATGCTGTTTACTTATTAGCATGCCTTGAATGCAGATCCTTTTGTGTGGAAAGAACAGCAAGGGAACTATATAGAAGGATCTACGAACATAAGTATGCTATTACTAGCAGGGATGAAAGGACTGCTATGAGTAAACGCTATGCAGAAAATAAATGTATAATACATTTTAAATGTTTAGTGTTAGAAGTTTTAAAAAGTAATAGGAATATTATAAATGTAGATGAAGAGTTAGGCTGGCTAGAATACTGCTGGCAAGTGAAGTTAAATGCATGTTTCCCACCAGGGCTAAATAACAGAGAGGAATTTGTTATGTATTTGAGAAGAAAAGGGTTAAAACACTGAAATGTGGTTATTAGTAGTAGTAACTGTTTTTACTGAGATCATGTGATGGTATCATGTGAGGGTTGTGAGTATATATGTGTGACATGGAGTATTATGGCCTCAGTCTGAAGAAGTCTCTGAATAAGGAGATGAAAGCGCTAACTAGAGGCCCTTTTCATAGGTTCATAGGTTAGTACTAAGCTAACTGCCCTTGAGAGCCATTGTAAGCCTAGCCAATTATCCCTTGTGAGACTCAAACCCTGCACCATGTGTTTGTAAGGCAAACACCTTAACCATTAGGCCACCCTCCCAACCCTTTTGTAATAAAAGTTGTTATATCTCACAGATACTGCATTTTTATTTATATTTTTTCAGTTATTTGTGTTTTGCTGCTTTTAGACAGGTTGTCTGTTAAACATCTGGGACATTCCTGCAATTCTCTCCTAGTGCTAACCTCTAAGAATGTTTGTGCTATTTACATTAGCAAACTGATAGAGTGGGACATATTGCATCACTAGCAGGATACAGATGGAAGGTAGATATTAATGAAATGACATATCCTAACTTGTCATTTGATACTGGACATGGTCTATAGCCCATTTACAATGCCCCTGGTTTCTTTGCCAGTTTCTCTAAAATTCTCAGAGCCTTCAACCATGAGGGAGTTTATGTGCTAGTGGGTGTTGACTTTAATCTTCCATTTGTCTCACTCTTTGACAGATCTAACCGTCATATTGAGCGGCACTTTAATGCACAAAGAATTTTGTCTGACTGCACATCCTCCCTGGGATTGTGTGGTGCATGGAGGATAGTCAACAGCTGGGAGACTGGTTTTATATTTTCTACTCCCATTGGTAACTTGCTGAACAAGTGAATTAGTGTAAACACACTAGTGTGCTATATGATCATTTTGTTTTATCCTTTATTTTAAATCTAAAGTTACACAGTGTTTCCCCTACCATGAAGATAGATGTGTGCGCGTGGGTGTAAATATCTGGCTGCAAACAGCATCCTACTCAATTTCCCCTGTGTTTTGTCTCTTCACTTATATTTTGCATGGTCCATAACTGTAGTGTTCTCTTAGGACAGGACATTGTAGAAACAGTGGAAGGTTCTACATTCTAAGAGGTATCAATGCAGGCATGCCAATGCTGTAGTCAGTATCTTTGATTTTCCTTTTTAAAAGCCTCTTTCAGGAGAATCCTAGAATTACTAAACAGAATATTTATATTATTGCCAAAAACAAAAAGTTGGTTTGTTAGGTACATTTTCATTGTATATATGCATAATTTGTGTTATGTATAAGGGTGCCACATATTTTTAGGGCAATTTTTTGTTGAGTAGTTTTATTAAATCCTTCAAATATTGTATTTTATGGCAGATAACACTTTTTTCACAAATGGTTCAGTACATTACTATGCACTAAATATATACTACAGTTAGATGCGATAGTTCACGGCAGTACTTCTCTGCCTCCTAGCATTGCACTGCTCCTCATCTGGGGCATAGCCCTCTAACACCCTTCATCACCTTTTTTATACTCCATTTAATGTACTAAATCGCCTAACTTGCTTATCCCCTTTATTGCACTTCTTAAACTAATATGTGTCATTCTAATTAGCACAACCAAATTACTATTCCATCACTACTTGCCAGTTAACACTCAAACTTGCTTATCTCCTCTAATAACTCAACACTGTTGTATTTTTTAAATTACTTCTACCTATCGTATATGCAACTCTTCTATTTGTAAAATCTCAGTAAAAGGCTTATAAATGTAATGTTTATGAATATCAATACAAATGTTATTATACTGATTATTATGTGTTCACTGCCACTGCATTATAAAATGTGTTATTGTAAATACTGATTGCATTAAATATGACACCTTGGAGCTTTTCTCCACAGGCTTCCGTTGAAAATGGGCACCTGTTACCAGTCAGACTTTCCCAGTAAACAAATGTCAATAAATAAATAAACAAGCAGTTTATATTTCTTATAATTTAGCACAGTGGTCTTGAATACCTGCAGAATTCAAGCTGTTTGGTTTGCTCAGTGAAGTTTCAGTAAGTTTGGATTCAGTCTTAGGAACCACACCCCAATGAAATCTGGGACAAAAATCATGGCACACAGAATCAACAAAGGGACATATTATTGAATTTAGAAATATCCATAAGTAAGTGTAACTAAAGGAAGCACCCCTACATGTGATAAAGTGGGATTTGAAGGTGGACATCTTGAACACTGAGAAAGGATAGTCAGTCTTCCCAGAACAGATAAGTTACCGTACCACCATGTAGATGAAGGCCTCTGGCCTGAGCCTGACACAGAGTTGATCAGATTTGATCAGCTTAAACAAAGAAAGACAAACAAATAAACAAACAAGGCTAGGGAAAAATCTGGACAAAATCCATGAACATGTGATTTTTGAGCATTCCAAGTACTATTTTTTTGAAAAGGGATTCACATTTTGAGAAATAATTTGAAGATACTCCACATTTGTTAAGGTTTGTTAGGATGGTGGGAATTCTAGAAGTCCATGTTTCCTTGCACTTGGTTACTCATTAGTTTGTCAGAATCATACCTCACTAGTTTAAGCTCATTGGGAATTGATGCCTGTCTGCCTCTTTTGATAGGCAAGATGAACAGAGATGATTTATATATACAAAAACATTGACAAGCATCCATTTATCAAAGCATCATTAGAAATACATTAATTTCCCCTTGAAAATGCTTTCATACTTCAGCTCGAGTACAGAATGATATATATAACTTTAATAATTGACTGATTGATTGAGTGATTGATTGATTGATTGATTGATTGATTGATTGATTGATTGACTGATTCTGAATTTGTTAATTGGTGTAAAGTACAGATCTCATTGGACTATTTCAGTTTCACAGTTTCAGCCTGGAGTAAACACAACAGATAAATGACATTATATACAGAGTGAATACCAAAATGCTGTGTGTGTGTGTGTGTGTGTGTGTGTGTGTGTCTATATATATATATATATATATATATATATATATATATATATATATATATATATATATATATACACATATATCTGTATTACATACAATGATGACATAAGAGTTGACCCAGTTGTTTCAAGATTTGAGAAGTTATGTGACAGTTAGATGCAATAGTTCACAGCAGTACTTCTCTGCCTCCTAGCATTGTCCCTGCTTTTCACCAACACATGTTCATTATCATAAGAAAGTCCTTCTGTATTGTACAGCTTATAAACAAAGTCATTATGTTTAGATCTAGGGGTGTCATTGTTCCCACTTATTCAGATCGCATTATGTCAGTCATTAAGTATGATGTCCCCTTTGGCATGTATCTATCCAGACACATGGAACAACTGTAACACCCACAGCAATACCTTACTAAAGGGATATAAGGCCTAAACAATATATCTTACACAGACTGACTCAAAACCTTGCCACTATACTTGGTATCCAACAAACAGCTAAGTGGTGACCTGTGTTCTTCATACAAAGCATACACCGACCCAAATAGTGATGGATTTACGGCAAATCAACAGTCAAATGGCATCAGAAATACTTGGTGTAGGGATCTAAACATCTTCTGCAACATGAACAAAATGTATATATCACAGAGGATACCACTGCCCTGGAACAAACTACCCATCTATGTAAAGCAAAGCTCATCACTGTCCATATTCAAGCACAATTTGGAACTGGACAGGGGAACCAGACAATTTACCCCAGAACTGCCCCTGTGCCACTAATGGATAGAGGCAGCTCCTAAATGCTTTATCCCGTGAATGGTTCCCCTCAAATTATCTATGGTATGTCCCAGTTATTTTCACTAGAGGTGATACAGAATTACTGCCCATGGAATGGCTAAGGTCACTTTCTAACCAAATGGGATCAGTTAGTTCAAGCACCAAAGGGAAATTTGCTAAACTTAAAATGGCCCATGATGGCAGTTAGCCTAGTACTTACATATAAACCTATGCACTTATTAACAAAGTGAATATCTAAGTTGGCTTGAGCTTATAAAGGCAATACATGCATGACATATACAAAATGTTTGACAAAACACAGTATACACGTGCACTATGTACAGAGTTGATATAAGAGTTGGCATGCTGAAAGAATTATGACAGCGTCAAAGCAAGATATGCAGGAAAGAAGGGTTCAAAGAGTTTAAGTTATACGATTAGAGGGATAGCAGTTGCATTTCTTACAGTTTTTTAATATGCGTTATTTCTGATTGGAAAATGTAGTAAGAAGAATGATTTTTAAAAAGAAGGGAGACATTCCCATAGTTTGGGACCAAACACTGAGAAAGCATAGTCTATACAGTAAAGCCTAGTTTGGAGACTTTGGAGGAGAGGATCTAATGTCCCCTAGTAAGTATGAATACCAGGTTGGGTATCTCCTGAAAAGAGGCCACCAGCCTAGTGGAACTAACCTGGTCACAAAGTATAAATAAAAATAAATTAATAATATACTCTGACTTGTTTAGCCTGGGAAATATTGCTTATATATGAAGTATAACAGAAATATGGCATGTGTATTATGGCCATATTCATTAATATCTTTGTTAAAGTGCTTAAATTATATGGTAAATCTGCTTTCACTGCGGACCATAGCAGAAATGAATCCATGCAAACAGGTCCTCTAGGAGTCCATAATCTCCAGGTCAGGTACATCTGCATAAGCAATAACATCTAAAATCATGATCTTGATTTTTTAAGTGTCAAAGAGACCCTACAATCCTTTTACAGTTTTCATGGGAAAGGGGAACTGGAAACAAATTTAAATTTAAAGCCTCCTGGGGTGGAGCAGTAAAGAGATTAACAGGTGTCTCTAATGATTCTTTTTTTAATGACCTTTCAGCTCCCCGTGTGGTCACTTCATTGACTGCAATGAGCCAAGAAAGAGAACATAAAAATATGGTTTACTCAAAGTTTCATTTTCAGGATTTCTTATCAATGGAGACTGAAGCTGTTTAGGAGTTTTAACATGAAACTGTTAAAAGAAAGTGACTAGTTTACTCTGCAAGAAATGGCACTATTATACAACAGATGAACGATTATAATTCTTTGTCCCAGTGCTAGCAAGAACTCTGTGTCCTAGAGAACCTCCTTAACTTATAAGCAGCACAGACGTTATTGGAGTGGTACTCCTTGGAATGCGTGACAACTTTTGGCAAGGAAGCAAGAATCACTGTCTACAAGTGAAGGCATCTCTCTATAGCTTGTGAAAGTAGTACTGTGACCAACAGACGCACCAGGCCTCTGTAAAAATAAGTACTGACCTTCAAGCAGAAGAAAGTTCTGGAATTCTGAAAAAATATCAGGAGCTCCCATCTATGAAAAGTTAAAATTTTTGATTTACTTAAATTCCCAAACTAGGCTGACAAGTTAGAAAGATAGTGCTCTCCAGAAATTGTTGCATTCTCAGTAAAAAATAATGTATTGTTACATGTACATCATTTTATTAGTCACAACATTTGTCAGTGTATTTGTCAGTAAAAGGCTACACGTTATTCTAATATGAGAAGACGAATAATACAAGATTGAGGATAAAGCTAGACAAAACAAACCACAGAAAAGCTTGAGTGTAGTTACCTTTTTTCATGTGGCAAGTCCTTTTGTACGTCTATACCCCTTTATATAAATATACCAACTTCACAGCCAGACAACCACAGAGAAACGTGAAAGGCCCATAGAGTATGAATCGCTAATGATGATGTGTTAAATACAGGTCATATCAACACCGATTATCAGTGAGAAACACCAACTGATGAGTTGCAGTTTCTGAAACTGTACTGAAGATGTTTTAGCCATATCAACATCTATGCTTCTTTCTGAAAAATAAACAAAATCTTTGTTAAAAACATTAAAATAATTAACTCTGGTTCTATACAAAATGTAGCTGAGGAAAGGGAGAGTAGATCCCATAAAGCTACACTTGGTGGCCAGGCTGCTTTAACAAAAAAGAGTGGCATGTCAGCAGAAAGCGTTATATCCTGTCATGGGAACACCGAAGGGAAATATAATCACTATATGCATAACCTACTGAGATTACTTTAATGGTCTGAATGTGCTGACGCAGGACAAGGTGTACATAACTCAGCAGAGATTTACAAATGAACTGACACATAAAATAAATATATGTATATTTGCATTGTTAAAGTCATTAAACCCATGCAATTAAATCCAAGAGTATAATATGTCATTCATTAGCATATCATACGGCTACGTATATGCAGGTGTCCCTATATAAAACAAAGAGAAGACCTATAACATACATACAATTAATAAATACAATATACAGCATATAAAAGTACATAACTATTTTCCTTTACTGCAGTCTGACATTAGGAGCTCATGAAACCAAACATGACCTTACTGGCCTCAGCTACTCCATTTCGCCTAGAACAAAAAAACACAGCTCTGTAATTACCATTTTAGAAACACTATTTATGTTCTTGTGCCCCATCACCCCAAATACAACAGTAATGAGTCATGCAGTAAAAATCTGTGTGGAACACAATGGAGACTTGAACTCTAACTACATCAGATGCTGCAGTTTGCTTATGTAGCTGCTGGAACCCTACTGAGGGTTAAAGTTTTTCAAGTTTCTCTCTGTTATTTTAAGAATTTTTTACTTGCACTGATATTTCTGCAAATTGCGTCTTCTGAATTATGATAATAACATTCTAGAAAACAGAATGCTGAAATTTCATGTTAAACCTGTTAGGGTAATATTTATAGAAGCTGAACAAAATGATTGTCAGTTTCAATTACTTCGGTAACAGGCATAAAGTTAAGCTTTTACATTGTGACTTCCATTATATAAATGGCAACTTCATGGCGTGGTGTATGTTTTATCTTTAAACTGGGAGCAGTTCAGTGTTAGTTTGCCATCCATTTCTCTAATTGGAGAATATAGTTTTTCACACAAAAACTAATAAAATATAGTAACTGCTTAAATGGGCAAAGTACTCTAGACAGTTCTGTTGCTTTCTTTGATAAATGTTGATGTCTCATGTTCCTTACTGTCACATGAACAGTGATAGGGTCAAACAAAATATTTAATACCATGTAATGTTGAAAAGGCTGTTTAAAAATAAAAGTACCTTTCTGTTTGAATGACAAAAAAAAAATCTTTCTTACATGACAGCCATTCATTTTCCAAGTAGAAAATTGTAGGTAATTTTTCTTAGTCTTAGGGCTACAGAACATACCACAGTCCTCATACTGAGAATGTTAGTTGGGGGGAATTCATGTAATGCAGCCCCTTAACATAATGTTGCAGAAAATGTCAGCATGGCATTTTGAATATTAATAATACATACAACAGCTGCAGAGATGAAATCTTTGTACCACCTGCAGTTAACATATGCCTAAAAGAAGTGTGTCATGTGCCTTGTTTGTTAAATTCACTGCCTGCTTAATTGCAGGTGCCCCCTCAGCACTGCTAATGAGCCTGTTATGATAATAGCCAATTAATGCACTTTAACAAGAACTCGGGCTCTGCAGACCTTAGTCAACAAAAATAAAATGGCTGCGATACCTCATCTTAATTGAAAGACAATGAATGTTGTTGAAAGCATTTACAGTTTGCATGTTATTTTACTGTAGATTTTAGGAAGATAATGGACTAGCTAGAGTAGATATTATGTTTTGTATGTGGCTATCATATGTACCTTTCCAGGCACCTGCAGCAATTGGAGAAACCACAAACATTCCTCACAAGAAAAAATTCAAGGTTTTCAGCATCTGTTTTATGGGGATCATCTGAAATCACTGTCACTTTATTCTGTTTCATACAGACTACTCAGAGACGATATCTGCTGTGC